>NC_049229.1:75753886-76076886 GCF_011100685.1 Canis lupus familiaris
TATATTCAGGGTCCTAAATGAGAAGAACATGCAACCAAGAATACTTTATCCAGCAAGGCTCTCATTCAAAATGGAAGGAGAGATAAAGACCTTCCAAGACAGGCAGGAACTGAAAGAATATGTGACCTCCAAACCAGCTATGCAAGAAATTTTAAGGGGGACTCTTAAAATCCCCCTTTAAGAAGAAGTTCAGTGGAACAGTCCACAAAAACAAGGACTAAATAGATATCATGATGACGCCAAACTCATATCTGTCAATAGTAACTCTGAAAGTCAACAGGCTTAATGACCCCATCAAAAGGCGCAGGGTTTCAGACTGGATAAAAAAGCAGGACTCATTTATTTGCTGTCTACAAGAGACTCATTTTAGAAAGAAGGACACCTGCAACCTGAAAATAAAAGGTTGGAGAACCATTTACCATTAAATGGTTCTCAAAAGAAAGTAGGGGTAGCCATCCATATATCAGATAAACTAAAATTTACCACGAAGACTGTAGTGAGAGATGAAGAGGGACACTATCTCATACTTAAAGGATCTATCCAACAAGAGGACTTAACAATCCTCAATATATATGCCCCGAATGTGGGAGCTGCCAAATATATCAAGCAATTAATAACCAAAGTTAAAGCAAACTTAGATAATAATACCCTTATACTTGGTGACTTCAATCTAGCACTTTCTACACTCGATAAGTCTTCTAAACAGAACATCTCCAAAGAAACGAGAGCTTTAAATGATACACTGGACCAGATGGATTTCACAGATATCTACAGAACTTTACATTCAAACTCAACTGAATACACATTCTTCTCAAGTGCACATGGAACTTTCTCCAGAATAGACCACATACTGGGTAACAAATCGGGTCTGAACCATACCAAAAGATTGGGATCGTCCCCTCGATATTCTCAGACCATAATGCCTTGAAATTAAAACTAAATCAGAACAAGAAGTTTGGAAGGACTGCAAATACATGGAGGTTAAGGACCATCCTGCTAAAAGATGAAAGGGTCAACCAGGAAATTAAGGAAGAATTTAAAAGGTTCATGGAAACTAATGAGAATGAAGATACAACCGTTCAAAATCTTTGGGATGCAGCAAAACTGCCCTAAAGGGGAAATACATCGCAATGCAAGCATCCATCCAAAAACTGGAAAGAACTCAAATACAAATCTAAACTTACACCTTAAGGAGCTAGGGGAAAAACAGCAAATAGATCCTATACAAAGTAGAAGAAGAGAGTTACTAAAGATTCGAGCAGAACTCAACGAAATTGAGACCAGAAGAGCTGTGGAACAGATAAAAAAAAAATCAGATGGTTCTTTGAAAGATTAATAAGATAGATAAACCATTAGCCAGCTTTATTAGAAGAAGAGAGAGAAGACTCAAATTAATAAAATCATGAATGAGAAAGGAGAGATCGCTAACAAAACCAAGGAAATACAAACAATTTAAAAAACATATTATGAACAGCTATAGGCCAATAAATTAGGCAATCTAGAGGAAATGGACACATTCCAGGAAAGCCACAAACTACTAAAACTGGAACAGGAAGAAACAGAAAACCTGAACTAGCCAATAACCAGGGAGAAAATTGAAGCAGTCATCAAAAACCTCCCAAGACACAAAAGTCCAGGGCCAGATGGCTTCCCTGGGGAATTCTATCAAACGATTAAAGAAGAAACCATACCTATCCTACTAAAACTGTTTGGAAAGATAGAAAGAGATGGAGTACTTCCAAATTCATTCTATGAGGCCAGCATCACCTTAATTCCAAAACCAGACAAAGACCCCACCAAAAAGGAGAATTATAGACCAATTTCCCTGATGAACATGGATGCAAAAATTCTCAACAAGATAGTAGCGAATAGGATCGAATAATACATTAAGAAAATTATTCACCATGACCAAGTAGGATTTTTTCCTGGGACACAAGGTTGGTTCAACACTCGTAAAACAATCAATGTGATTCATCATATCAGCAAGCGAAAAACCAAGAACCATATGATCCTCTCATTAGATTCAGGGAAAGCATTTGACAAAATACAGCATCCATTCCTGATCAAAACACTTCAGAGTGTAGGGAGAGGGAACGTTCTTCAACATCTTAAAAGCCATCTACGAAAAGCCCACAGCAAATATCATTCTCAATGGGGAAGCACTGGGAGCCTTCCCCTAAGATCAGGAACATGACAGGGATGTCCACTCTCACCACTGCTATTCAACGTAGTAATGGAAGTCCTAACCTCAGCAATCAGACAACAAATGACTTTAATGGCATTGAAATTGGCAAAGAAGGTGATCCCTGGGTGGCACAGCGGTTTGGCGCCTGCATTTGGCCCATGGCGCGATCCTGGAGACCTAGGATCGATTCCTGCATCAGGCTCCGAGTGCATGGAGCCTGCTTCTTTCTCTTCCTGTGTCTCCACCTCTCTCTCTCACTCTCTCTCTCTGTGACTATCATAAATAAATAAAAATTAAAAAAATAGAAATTTGCAAAGAAGAAGTCAGACTCTCCCTCTATGCCAAAGACGTGATACTCTACAAAGAAAAACCAAAAGCCTCCACCCCAAGATTACTAGAATTAATACAGCAATTTGGCAGCATGGCAGGATACAAAATCAATGCCCCCCCCAAAAAAAACAAAGACAAAAACAAAAACAAAAAAAAAAAAAAATCAAAGTCAGTCGCATTTCTATACATTAACAATGAGATTGAAGAAAGAGAAATTAAGGAGTCAAACCCATTTACAATTGTACCCAAAAGCATAATACACCTAGGAATAAACCTAACCAAAGAGGTAAAGGATCTATACCCTAAGAACTATAGAACACTTCTGTAAGAAATTGAGGAAAACACAAAGAGATGGAAAAATATTCCATGTTCATGGATTGGAAAAATTAATATTGTGAAAATGTCAATGTTAAACAGGGAAATTTACACGTTTAATGCAAACCCTATCAAAATACCATGGACTTTCTTCAGAGAGGTAGAACAAATTATTTTAAGACTTGTGTGGAATCAGAAAATACCTCAAATATCCAGGGGAATTTTAAAAAAGGAAACCATAGCTGTGGGCATCACAATGCCAGATTTCAGGTTGTACTACAAAGCTGTGGTCATCAAGACAGTGTGGTACTGGCACAATAACAGACACATATATCAATGGAACAGAATAGAGAATCCAGAAGTGGACCCTCAAATTTATGGTCAACTAATATACGATAAAGGAGGAAAGACTATCCACTGGAAAAAAGACAGCCTCTTCAATAAATGGTGCTGGGAAAATTGGACATACGCATGTGGAAGAGTGAACACTCCCTTGCACCATACACAAAGATAAACTCAAAATGTATGAAAGATCTAAATGTGAGACAAGATTCCTTCAAAATCAAAGAGGAGAACACAGGCAACACCCCTTTTTAAATCGGCCACAGTAACTTCTTGCAAGATTCATCCATGAAGGCAAAAGAAACAAAAGGAAAAATGAACTATCAGGACTTCATCAAGAAAAGAAGCTTTTGCACAGCAAAGGATACAGTCAACAAAACTCAAAGACAACCTACAGAATGGGAGAAGATATTTGCAAATGACATATCAGATAAAGGACTAGTTTCCAAGAACTATAAAGAACTTCTTAAACTCAACACCAAAGAAACAAACAATCCAATCATGAAATGGGCAAAAGACATGAAGAGAAATCTCACAGAGGAAGACATAGACATGGCCAAGAGGCACATGAGAAAATGCTCTGCATCACTCGTCATCAGGGAAATACAAATCAAAACTACAATGAGATACCACCTCACACCAGTGAGAATGGGGAAAATTAACAAGGCAGGAAACCACGAATGTTGGAGAGGATGTGGAGAAAAGGGAACACTCTTACACTGTTGTTTGGAATGTGAAATGGTGGTGCCACTCTGAAAAACTGTGTGGAGATTCCTCAAAGAGTTAAAAATAGACCTGCTTTACAACTCAGGAATTGCACTGCTGGGGATTTACCCTTAAGATGCAGATGCAATGAAATGCCATGACACCTGCACCCCGATGTTTCTAGCAGCAATGTTCACAATAGCCAAACTGTGGATGGAGCTTCGGTATCCATCGAAAGATGAATGGATAAAGAAGATATGGTTTATGTATACAATGGAATATGACTCAGCCATTAGAAATGACAAATACACACTATTTGCTTCATTGTGATGGAACTGGAGGGTATTATGCTGAGTGAAGTAAGTCAATCAGAGAAGGACATACATTATATGTTCTCATTCATTTTAGGAATATAAATAACAATGAAAGGGAATAGAAGGGAAGGGAGAAGAAATGGGTGGGAAATATCATAAAGACCCTTAACTCTGTGAAACGAACTAGGGGTGGTGGAAGGGGAGGAGTGCGGGGAGTGGGGGTGAATGGGTGATGGGCACTGAGGGGGGCACTTGGTGGGATGAGCACTGTATGTTGTATGTTATTCTGTATGTTGGCAAATTGAACACCAATACAAAATAAATATATTATTAAAAGAAATAAAAATAAAATTATTTGTCGTTTCTAGTGGCTGAGTAGTATTCCACTGTACACTTAGACCACCTTTTCTTTTTTTTTCAGTTTTAATTTTTCCTTTTATTTCTATTTCAACTAGTTTCTTTTTTTTAAATTTATTTTTTATTGGTGTTCAATTTACTAACATACAGAATAACCCCCAGTGCCCGTCACACATTCACTCCCACCCCCCGCCCTCCTCCCCTTCTACCACCCCTAGTTCGTTTCCCAGAGTTAGCAGTCTTTACGTTCTGTCTCCCTTTCTGATATTTCCCACACATTTCTTCCCCCTTCCCTTATATTCCCTTTCACTATTATTTATATTCCCCAAATGAATGAGAACATATAATGTTTGTCCTTCTCCGACTGACTTACTTCACTCAGCATAATACCCTCCAGTTCCATCCACGTTGAAGCAAATGGTGGGTATTTGTCATTTCTAATAGCTGAGTAATATTCCATTGTATACATAAACCACATCTTCTTTATCCATTAATCTTTTGTTGGACACCGAGGCTCCTTCCACAGTTTGGCTATCGTGGCCATTGCTGCTATAAACATCGGGGTGCAGGTGTCCCGAAGTTTCATTGCATTCCATGCTCATGGATTGGCAGAATTAATATTGTGAAAATGTCAATGTTACCCAGGGCAATATACACGTTTAATGCAATCCCTATCAAAATACCATGGACTTTCTTCAGAGAGTTAGAACAAATAATTTTAAGATTTGTGTGGAATCAGAAAAGACCCCGAATAGCCAGGGGAATTTTAAAAAAGAAAGCCATATCTGGGGGCATCACAATGCCAGATTTCAGGTTGTACTACAAAGCTGTGGTCATCAAGACAGTGTGGTACTGGCACAAAAACAGACACATAGATCAATGGAACAGAATAGAGAATCCAGAAGTGGACCCTGAACTTTATGGGCAACTAATATTCGATAAAGGAGGAAAGACTACCCATTGGAAGAAAGACAGTCTCTTCAATAAATGGTGCTGGGAAAATTGGACATCCACATGCAGAAGAATGAAACTAGACCACTCTCTTTCACCATACACAAAGATAGACCACCTTTTCTTTATTCATCATCTGTCGATGGACACCGTGGCTCCTTCTACAGTTCAGCTTTGGTGTCCATTGCTGCTAGAAACATTCGGATGCTAGTGTCCCCACATTTTACTGCATCTGTTTTTTTGTAGTAAATCCCCAGCAGTGCAATTGCTAGGTTGTCGCAAAGCTCCAGGGGAAGTTGAGGGATTTTTAGTATATAGAACTCGACATTACATTATAAAAAAATTTGATTTAGAAACGAATACATGTTTGCTGTCAGGTGGTGTAGTTCAGGGGAATCGCACCTGGAAAAATCATTGACCTACGACCTATTCCCAATAGAGGAATAGGAGCCTCAGATGAATGCCAGTGGACACTTGTCCATGCTTCGTGAGTATCCAGCAGCACCCCATATTGACAGGCCTTTTCCATTAGTGCAGGAAGTCACCAAACAATCATGGGATGATGGGTGTCTGGACAGGCTGAAAGTGAGGTGCGGGCTTGGGTGAGTTAGGAAAAGCAGCTGTGGTTTGAATTACAACCCACATGTTACCAGTGGAGTCATGATGGTTTTGGTTAATATCTGATCCCAGTTAGGGATAAAATGGATCAATCAAACATATATCTCATTACCCCATATCCCAATGGTTATGAAATTTGAGGTGTAATTTCTCTCTTTCTAACAAAATTAGATGAAAATATCAAAAGCATAGGGACATTTTTAAAAGATTTAATATATATATTATGATAGATTTTCTGTCAGTTCTTAAACATTCCCATTTTCATTGCTTTATTTCAGGGGAAAAAAACCATCATGTCACTTTTCAGATCTTATGTTTTTTGAAGTGTAAAGGTCAATAGAGTTAGGCATATGAAGCACAGGGCATCACCCTCAACCACCTCCAACGGATCCTCGTTTCTTCCACGACACCTGACATGGGGATCAGCCCTTCCATGCTCAGAGTCTCAGGAATGGACATTAGTCCTGCTCCGCAGAGGACATCATCTGCACCTTTCCCGGAGCTTCCTGGTTTTACTGATTTAATTGAATAGACTTGAGTTACAGATAATATGTTAATGTTTATCAGTTCTTATGTTCTTCCTTCCCTCATATAGAAAGCAATTAAACAGAAGACCAGGATCCCTGGGTGGCGCAGCGGTTTGGCGCCTGCCTTTGGCCCAGGGCGCGATCCTGGAGACCCGGGATCGAATCCCACATCGGGCTCCCGGTGCATGGAGCCTGCTTCTCCCTCTGCCTGTGTCTCTGCCTCTCCCTCTCTCTGTAACTATCATAAATAAATAAAAAAAATTAAAAAAAAATAAAATAAAAAAAAATAAACAGAAGACCAATAATTTAATTTTAAAATAAACAAAATGAGCAGTCAAAATCAGTATATGAAAGTAGACCTCTACTCTCAAATCAAATAAAATATTGTATAAAACCTTAAAATAGAAAGATTAATTACGTTTCATAGTATAACTCATTATATACTATTCAGATCAAAAAATTGCCCCTTGGTAGTATATTGACTCTTCAGTTTCAGAGAACTAGTATTTAATAAATCCCTGAATAATATAGTATTTGGTTATTAGAAACATCTTCTTGAGTTACACTATGAATTTAAGGGACTTAACACTTTAAGTTGTAATTAATTTTACAGATTTTATTTAAATTACTGTTTTTCACATGTATTGTAAGATCAGTGTCTGGTGTACAATGGAATGAGTCAACTCTTCCATCAAATGTCTAATGACCATCACAACAGGTCCTGATTCCCTTCAACAGGGAGATTTATCTCTGGATTCACACTGAAGCTTTCACAATGTGTCACTCACACAATAATACATGGCTCTCAGGCTGTTCATATGCAGATAGTGTGTTCTTGGCGTTGTGCCTGGAGATGGTAAAATGCCCCTTCATTGCGTCTGCATAGCTTTTGCTGCTTCCACCAGTATTAACCCATGTGACCCGCTGCAGCCCCTTCCCTGGAGCCTGGCTGACACAGCTCATTCAGTAGCTCCTGAAGGTGAATCCAGAGGTCACATAGGAGAGTCTAATCGATCCCCCAGGCTTCACCAGGTCTCCCCCAGACTCCACCAGCTTCACCTCACCCTGGACACCTGCAGACACAAGACATTCTCGTCAGGAAACTGTCCCACATCATGTTTCTCTCACTCACCTCCACTCACATAGTCAGGGTCTCCATTCTCCCCGAATTACCTTCTTTTTTTTTTTTTAATTTTTATTTATTTATGATAGTCACAGAGAGAGAGAGAGAGAGAGGCGCAGAGACACAGGCAGAGGGAGAAGCAGGCTCCATGCACCGGGAGCCCGACGTGGGATTCGATCCCAGGTCTCCAGGATCGCGCCCTGGGCCAAAGGCAGGCGCCAAACCACTGCGCCACCCAGGGATCCCCCGAATTACCTTCTAAAATAGCAACAAGGAAAACCCACCTGAGCACAGCCTGCATGGTGAGTTTTCTGTGTTCTGTCCCGATCCCTGAAAGGGTTCACCTAAGGTTCCTGGGGCTGGGGCTTCTCTCCCAGCTAAGGGTTCAGGCTGGGCTGGTTTAATACTAGAGCTGGGGCGCTATTTGCATGTCCTCTGAGTACATATCAAATTTAGCACTTAGCATCCTTATGATGTTAGTTGCTCAGAACACATGTGTAGATCATGGCAGAGTTTTCCAGACAGGATATGTGTCAGTAAATTGTGCTTTCTCCAACCTCATTTGCTGCCTGATTACTTATCATCAATTATCTTCCATTATTCCACATACACACTCAAGATAGGTTATGAACATAACAATTTACCACCATTTACAGGTCTTAGAACTATTCACTGCAGAAGAGAGCTTGTGTGAGTGTCTGAGACCACACAGCAGTTTGAAGTGAGCTCCAGTGTCTTGGCTGTGCTCCCCACCATGGGACCTGGATCCTCGTGAGCCACTTCCAGGAAGGAACTGGACATGATATTTGTAGGTTTCTGGAATTTCCAGAAGTGCCAATTGAGTGATGTGTGGATACCAGGTCTCTTGGTCACACAAAAAGGGAGACAAGTAGAAACTTTGACAGAGACTGACAGAGCTGATGGAGATGCTGTGGATTCAACCACCACAGGGGCATTTACACCTCCTCTCTCTGTACATATGAATGGGAATTCTAAATAAAGATACAAGAGTGGAATGATTATTAAAATAATTAATTCCATAAAATGTTAAAATGTGACCAAAAAAGGATGTGTTGTAGAGCCGTGTCCTCATCTATGTCATGGGAATCATTGTACTTGTACACTCACATATATTGCCATGAAAATAACAGTTATATTGATCCTGGAGCTTGTCCTTGGCAACTTGGTTACAGGCTCTATGATTGTGTATTCAGAAATCTAGGACTCTTCCATGTTTCCCTAGACTTAACAAACTGTTTACCATGTCCCTACATGATGATGTTTGAAAAGAAAGACGCTTTATTATCTTCTTTATTCATCTGACAATGTACACTTGTGCTGTCTTTTGAAAATAATGAATCTATAAACATAGGTGTTTGAGGTTCCTTGTAAACCAGATTTTCTGTATTTTTTGTGTGAATTTTTAGGTCTTTTTTTGATGGTTCATGCTAAGGCTCTGTTTTTAACTTTCTGAGTAACCTCAATACTGTTTCCTGGAGTGGCTGCACCCTTCTCCACCCACATATCCTGACCGGAGAATTCTGCAAGGCCTCTGTTCTAGTGGAGGTGGTACCAGGCATCATTTATCAAGCAGAGAAGACCACACCCAGTTAAAACTCATCACATCCTGGCAAAGGACCACACACTGCCCACTGCAGACAGGGAGAGCCTCTGCAGGTATGACCTGATGGAAAGAGATGCCAAAACAGAAGAGCCCAGTGCATGCAGCACACACTAGGGACACTCTCTGAGATGCCAGACCATACACAATATATAACCGCTTCCTCAAAAAACTGTTCCTTTTGGAGGAGGAACATAACTGGCTTTTCTAACACAGAGAACGAGGTACATGGTTAGAGAAACTGCCATGGTAGAGGAATTCAATTTCATATTGCACTTCTGATCGCCATCAGTATTTGGTTTCCTCAGGCCGATCCACATAACCCTGCAATTTGAGCAGAGGGCTCCTTATATATGTCCATTTTCAGGACTTTCCATCACTGAATGGATCGTGTGCATCAGGAAGACTGCCAGCAGTCCACACCCTCCAACTGGCAGCAACATCCACTGAATAGTGATAGAGGGTGGTGCTAATAATAGTTCTGCTATTCGAATCTATTGGAGCTCATCTTTTGTCCCCCTTGAAGCTCTTGTGTCACTGGAGAGAAGAATGAGATCATGTGCATGGTCCTCAGGTGGCAACTGTCACTTTCTGCAAATCATATAATGATTGTATCATACTCAATGGACTTTCTACATTAAAAGACCTCTTGAGTACATACAAGTGCTGGATCAGGGGAAAGAGGGATATAAGATTATGATATTGTGTGATAAATGGCAGTGATTTTTAGAGTTTCCAGGTAACACAGAAGGTAGTTATCCCAAAATATTTGTTTTTTTGTTTTTAACTTTAAAAACAGGCATTTATTTTTTGCATCAAATACAGGTGTTCCAAATATCCAAAGGATGGAGTAAGGTGGGATGGCCTACAGACTAAGGCTAAAATGATTGACCCTAAAATGATTTAATTCATGTCCATTAAAAGAAACTTTATCACCACAAATGCTAAATAAAAATAACACCATCTTAGAGATGTTAAAAGTATTTTTCGTTTTACATTTTTAAATGAAAATTATCTAAAGAGATGAGAATCTTTATTTTTTTAATAATAAATTTATTTTTTATTGGTTTTCAATTTGCCAACATATAGAATAACACCCAGTGCTCATCACGTCAAGTGTCCCCCTCGGTGCCCGTCACCCATTCAACCCCACCACCCAGCCTCCTCCCCTTCCACTACCCCTAGTTCAATTCCTGTTGGGGCCAGGTGGGAAGGGAAACTCCTCAAGATGGTGGATACGCCAAAATGGCTGAGGTTCCTGTCACCACCTCCACTTGGGACGACAGCTTGAGCAGACCCTTACACCTCTCTTTGGACTTCCCCAACCGAACCCAATGCCCTTCAAACCCCAGAGGAGGAAGTCACCTTTCACTGGTCAGATTGCAATCCTTCCTTTGCATAGTGAGGGTCACTCTGACGGGTTGGATTGCAATCCTTCCTTTGCATATGAGCCAACCAATAGGAAACCATTCTGCCTTACAACGTTATGTAAACCCCCTACCACCTTGTCTTGGTGCGACTTCCTCGACTCACTCTCTTTCCCCTGTGAGTCGTGGAACCTCGCCCGAGGGTGCCTGCAATAAAATCTGTTCTTGGACCCTCGTTTGCCTTGGCGGTCTCATTTCCATCTAGTTACTAAAAAACTTAACAATTCCTAGAGTTAGGAGTCTTTATGTTCTGTCTCCCTTTCTGTTATTTCCTACCCATTTCTTCTCCCTTCCCTTCTTCTTTAAAGATGACTGGCATAAATGGACGATTAGTGTAAAATGCAGTATAAAACAAGGAGAAATAATCTGTTGTTGTCTACATGATATGTGCAGGGCTGGTGGAGTATTTTAACCATTTTTTCTTTATTTAAATTCAACTTGCCAGCATACAGTATACCATAGTATACCACCCTGTATTTGTCACATCATATGTGGTAATTGGGTGATGGGCCTTAAGGAGGACATCTGATGTGGTGAGAAATTACTGTTACGCTGTATGTTGGCTAAATGAATTTACATATCACATCATCTTTCAAACAAGAAAATACTGAGGATTTTGTAAAACACCCATTTTGGGGGTCGCTAAGAAAACTGAG
Source organism: Canis lupus familiaris (assembly GCF_011100685.1). Taxonomy (NCBI): domain Eukaryota; kingdom Metazoa; phylum Chordata; class Mammalia; order Carnivora; family Canidae; genus Canis; species Canis lupus. The sequence continues at coordinate 75,765,358 of NC_049229.1, forward strand.
TTCTGGGGCACCTGAGTGGCTCCATATTTGAGCTTCAGCCTTCAACCCAGGTCAGGATTATGGAGTCCTTGGGGTGAGTCCTACCTCAGGCTTCCCAGAAAAAGCCTGCTTCTCCTTCAGACTATGTCTCAGCCTCTCTCCGTGTCTCTCGTGAATAAATAAATAAAGTATTTAAAAGAGATAAAGCAGAGTTCAGGGAGGAATCTATCCCCCAAACTACAAAGAGGCATGTGTATACACTGACATACCTGTGCTCTACATGATTTGTGGAGAAGCTTTGGATTTCCCTCGAAATGAGAGGGTTTCCAGGTGAGATGACCATTGGATCCCTGGACTTATAAAGTACATTTCTCTCTGCAACCATAAGGAGCATCCCACAACTCATTGAATCCATGAATACAAGAATAGCCATGGAAGGCAGAAGTCATCTCATTTATTTATGTCTCAATGTCTGTGCTTGTCATCTCATGTTATCATCTCCTACTCTTATGCTGAGCAACACACATGACCTTCCCTGGTTCTCATTACAACAGATCAGAATGATTTACACCAACAACGACTCTGTGGTTCTGGGATGCAGCAGACAGATCATGGGTCTTGTCAAGCTCTGTTACCCTAGGATCTAATTATATATATATTATCAAAATGGGATTAGAGATCATACTTAAAAAGAGTTCTACTTTCTATACAACCTTGATGATATTTAGTATTGTCATAGTTTAATTTATTCAATTCAGTAATTTAGTCCATAGGTGGAGATGTAGTGGTGTATTGTGAGGATCATTATATTTACATTTATCATTTACCTCTTCCCAGGGAATAGAACATTAATCTGTTACATGTTTCTTAAAGAACTGCTGAGAATAGTGTCACCATCAGGGACGTGGAGGATGTAGGGTTGGTGATGCTCCCCACATGCCTATTCACTATTCCTATTTGGGAGTGCATAAAATCTGAGGTGCTCTAGAAGTCCTCTATGGGCATTTAAGATTGATGGTCTACAAATTTTGGGGGAAAACCCCTGCCAAACTCTGCTGATCATGGTTCATTTATAGAGAAGGCTTTAATGCAGTTTCTGGATCTTAGAATCCAGAGCTGGAAGCCTGTGTCCCTAGGTCAGCATGGAAACTGAGCTTTCCATCTTGAAGTAAGTGGTATTTGAGCACCTAAGCCCAAGATTGGGGCACGCACAGTGCCTCTCCATCACCAAATGGAAGAAGTGTTGGGTTCTGGTGCAATCCTGAGGACACAGCATGTCCCATTAAGGAGCTTTCTAATCCTGATGGAGCCCAGTCCTGCTCCACTGCATTCAGTCTCACACCCTGCACATATGAACTCATGGAGAGAGTAAGAAGTTATTTGAAAGGGGAAAGAAAAGTGGAGCCTCCTCCACAGATGGTTCTGCAGATATTCAGGCACCACTTAAGAGTGGAACTCAGTAGACTAAAATTGTCTTCACATCCCTGATGCAGCTGGCTTTTGAGACGAGTGGAATTTCCTTTCAAGATGGGATTAGAGCGCTAAGTAGGTACGAATAGCTTGTAAGGAGGAGACCAAGCAGAGACCCTTCAGGATGAAGGTGTTGGTCGCCCTATCAGGTAATGAGCTGTGACAAGGTGAAGGGTTGCTGAAATCAAAGAGTGTATGTAGATGGTAGATGAAGAAGGAAGGTCAATTAACAATGTGTATTCTTGTTTGTTTACTAAAATGAGGATTGTAGGTGTCATGCATATTGCCTCCTTGTATTATTTCAGATCTTCTTTGCTAACATACACAAGGGGAGAGGAGTTACGATGTCAAACCTGCAGGGAATCCTGGGCTTGTGTCATCCCTGAACACAGCTGGATATTTATCAAATAATTCTGAGCTATCAATTGGAGGATGAGAGAACAAAAAATGCTAGTCTTAAAAAAAATGCTAGTCTGCAAGTAGAAAATCGACACGTTTTGGAATGTAGGCGATGTGGAGTGTTGTGTTGGGGAGATTTAGCTGTGGGGCTGGGACAGGGAAGGAAACTACTTCCTGAAGCTACTACAATTAGGATAAGCAGAAAAGAGGAAAATTGTTTAGACTTCATTTCGTTATATGAGTTCATCATAGAAATCCACCCACTTGAGTATATGGCTGGTTAAAGGTGCTTAGATTACATAGCAGGCTGGAATCTAAAAGAATGTTTTTATGGATACAACTGGGTTTGAGCAAACATTGAAGACACTCAAGAATCACTTATTTTAGAGATAAAAGAAAAAAGCCATTGTAGGCCCAACATTAAAACTGAAATTACAGAAATGCTGTCCCAAATGCATGAAAAAAGAGGACGGATGAAACAACAGCATATTGGGGAAACAGAAGATAATATTGTAGATAATCATGAAAGAACACTATAAGGAAACAAAGTAATTGTCCCCAAAGGTAGACAGGGAACTCAGTTTCTTAGGAAACAATAACATTCCTTTGATAAGAGGCCCATAAAATGAAGACCGAGAAATGGTGGCAGGTTTATTCAATGAAAGAATTCCTGACAAGCCCCCTAATTGGAAGGACAGAGACCTCAACATCCAGTAAGCACAGATACTCTCATGAAATTCAACAAATTCGACCTTCTCCAAGGCATTTCATTTTCAAACTCACAAAATATGCAGGCAAAGAAGGAATTATGAAAGCAGGAAGGGAACTGCTGTCCTGACCTCACAGATATCAAACGGCATCTAGTCGGTGATGCTCAGAATCAGGTCCCAGAGGGTCAGCACATCCCGATCTTCTGGAAAGGTTGATAAATCATCATCCTTACACTCAAGTTCCACAATATCCCAGGCCCCTGCTCCCTGTGTAAAGTTTCTCCCCCCATGTCTACTGGGACTTGATCACAGAGTCCTAGGAGTGTCCACAGGTTCATCCACCCTCCAGGAGGGATCATGTGAGAAATCCACCATTGACCCCAGGGATGGAACCTCAGGCTGGCACTTACCACAACAAATGCAGCAGAAAAGACCAGATCATCAGGGCTTGAAATCTCGTGTCAACATATCTTAGCCTGTGCCCCCTGCTGGAACATTGTACTTGGTCTGCATGGATTAAACAACAGACACTCATTCCTACAGTTCTGGAGTCTGGGAAGCCTGAGGTCCAGGTGCAGGTAGATGTGGTGTCTAGAGAGCGCCCACGTCCTACCCCATCCTTTCCTCGAAAACTCACATTGGGCCATGGGGCAGTGAGCTTTCCCAGTCCAAATGTATAAGGACCCTGGTCCCATCCTGAGGCTGCACCCTCCTGACCTAAGTGCTCCCCTAAGGCCACACCAACTCCTCCCATCACAAGGGCGTTTGGTTTCAACATGGGGAAGGTAGAGGTCACACACAGTGGGCTGATATCAGCACCTGAAGTATCAATGATTTATATCCTGGAAGTGGAAGACTCCTCCAATCCAGCTCCTCACCCAGAGGATCTTCATAGATCCAGGGGAAGTTTCTGGTCCCTGCACAATGACACACATGACCTTCAGAATCAGCTGATAACTTGGAGGGGGATAGATTCCACTTTATCTTCTGGGTGAGTCGTCGGTCCACTCTTATAATCATATCATAATTTTTGCCTCTTCTCTCTGATTATATTTCTCATTTATCACTACATCAGGTATTATTTCTTTTTTGTGCATGGATTGTAGGTCCCTCTTTTAAAAATGATTTTATTCTTTTATTCATGAAAGACACAGAGAGAGAAGAGGTAGAGACACAGGCAGAGGGAGAAGCAGGCACGATGCAGGGAGCTTGATGTGGTAATCGAACTTGGGACTCCAGGATCATGGCCTAGGTTGAAGGCAAACGCTAAAGAACTGAGCCACTCAGGGATCCCCAGATCCCTCTAGTCCTTGACATACATGGAGGTATTTGTATATTTCTCATACTTGGGGAAATAGTAAATAAGTGTAAGCAACTCTGTCTTCTGTGCATATGAAGCAGCTGTTTTCCTAAAGAATCTAAGATTTCAAATCAGAAGCTGAATAGTTAAGAACAAATTCCTGGTCCAGAGAAGCTCCCTGGGGGAAACAGCTCCTTGGATAGGCAGCCCAGACCCTGACAGGAAACCTGCCCAGAACCTCCCTCTGCAACTGCTCCTGGGCCTTCAAGACAGAAGTGGCTCCTAAGTGCACCATCTGGTGGTCCCGATCCCCTTCTACAGGGAGGTTTGTGTCTGGGCTCACACTTAGGTCCCCTCACTCAGTCCCTTGCACAGTAATACACGGCCGTGTCCTTGGCTCTCAGGCTGTTCATCTGCAGATAGAGCGTGTTCTTGGCATTGTCTCTGGAAATGGTGAATCGGCCCTTCACAGCGTCTGGGTAGTATGTGCTACTTCCATCATTGCTAATGTATCCGACCCACTGCAGCCCGTTCCCAGGAGCCTGGCGGACCCAGCTCATGGCATAGCTACTGAAGGTGAATCCAGAGGCCACACAGGAGAGTCTCAGGGAACCCCCAGGCTTCACCGGGTCTTCCCCAGACTCCACCAGCTGCTCCTCACCCTGGACACCTGCAGACACAAAACATCCTGGTCAAACAACTGTCCCACATCCCCTGTTTCTCTCACTCACTTCCACTCACAGACTCAAGGTCTCTGGTTCTCTTTGAATTACCTTTTAAAAATAGCGACAAGGAAAACCCAGCATAGCATAGACTCCATGATGGTTTGACTGTGTTGTGTCCTGATTCCTGAATCGGATCACCTTGGGATCCTGGTGCTGGGGCTCCTCTTCCAGCTGCAGGGTCGAGACTGGGCTAGTTTAATCAGTGGAGTGAGGGCCCTATTTGCATGTCCTCTGACTATATAACCAGCTCCAGACTTACATTCGTGTATTTAAAAGCCAGCACAAGTGTTGCGCCACAATCCTATAGCAATTTGTGTAGATGGCCCTCTGACTACATGAAGTTCTAAGCACAGTTATTTTCGAATTTCTGGGTGCATTTCAAAAAACACATCAGTATAGGTCATTTTCTTGAGATATTTCATCTTGTTAGTAAATTTTAATCCTAAATATTTATTTTAGGTGCTAGTGTAAATTGGATTATTTTGTTAATCTTGTATATGTAATTTGTTGTTATTTTGTAGGAATATATCATTATTTTATTTGCTGATTTTATATACTGATTTTTTTACTGAGATCATGAGTTATTTCTTCCAGTTTTAATGTGACGTTTTTACTCATTGACTCTATTGACATTGTCATAGGAAATCTAATTATTTTCTTTCCAGGTTACCACGTTTTCTTTTTTTTAAATGTAGTTTTCTTGGTACGTTTACTGGTAGGTTCTCCAGTCTGGGTTAGAAAGCATTTTCCTCTTGTCTTCAAGATGCATTGTCTGTTCTATTTATTTTACGTGCATCCTATGTTTATTGCAGCATTTTTTTCAATAAAAATTTATTTTTATTGGTGTTCAACTTGCCAACATACAGAATAACACCCAGTGCTCATCCCGTCAAGTGCTCCCCTCAGAGCTCGTCACCCATTCACACCCACCCCGTGCCCTCGTCCCCTTCTACAACCCCTAGTTCGTTTCCCAGATTTAGGAGTCTTCCATGTCCTTTCTACCTTCCTGATATTTTCTACCCATTTTTTCTCCCTTCCCTTCTATTCCCTTTCACTAATATTTATATTCCCCAACTGAATGATACCATATAATGTTTGTCCTTCTCCGATTGACTTATTTCACTCAGCCATAATATGCTCCAGATCCATCCATGTTGAAGCAAATGGTGGTTATTTGTCATTTCTAATGGCTGAGTAATATTCCATTGTATACATAAACCACATCTTCTTTATCCATTCATCTTTCGATGGTCACTGAGGCTCCTTCCACAGTTTGGCTAATGTGGACATTGCTACTATAAACATCGGGTTGCAGGTGTCCCGGCGTTTCATTGCATGTGTATCCTTTGGGTAAGCATTTGATATAAGGTAGACCTAGAAGAGATAATAAATTTCATTTTGTATGTGGATGACCTACCTAATATAAAGTGACAGTTTACAACTCAAATCAGGACAAGGTGAATCATCATGTCCTCTGCCCATTTCTGATTGTAGTTTTCACTTTGTGGTTGTTTAGTTTGGTAATTTATTTTTCGATTTTGGAAACCTGCCATAATCTGGAGATAGATTTGCAAATCTCTTCTCCCTTTGTTTTTATTCTTTTGGAAGATGTTATTCGTTTATTCATCAGAGATGGAGAGAGAGATTCAGAGATGGGCAGAGGGAGAAGTGGGCTTCCCACATGGAGCCTAATCTCCATCCAAGATTCCAAGAACCTGTTGTGGCTGAGGTCACAAAATCTCCTTGATTTTGATGGTTTCTTGCTCACATTTAGGTTTTTCATCTACTCTGAGTTTATCTTTGTGTGGAGTGTAAGAATGTGGCCCAGGTTCATTGTCTTTGCATCTATCCAATGTTCCCAACACCTCTTGTTCAAGAGAGTGCTCTTCTTCCAGTTGATAGTCTTTTGTACTTAGTCGAGGATAAGTTGGCCATAGAGCTGTGTGTCCATTTATGGGTTCTTTATTCTATTCCATTCACCATGTGCGTGTTTTACTGCCACTATTATACTGTTTTGATGATCACAACTTTGAAATCTGGAATTCTGATGGCCTTTCCATTGTTTTTTTTTTAGTTTTTATTTATTTACTCTTGAGAGACGCAGAGATACAGAGAGAATGGCAGAGACACAGGCAGAGGGAGCAGCAGGCACCAGGTAGGGAGCATGATATCAGACTTGTTCCCAGGTCTGCAGGATCATGCCCTGGACAAAAAGGCAGTGCTAAAAAGCTGAGCCACCCGGGCTGCCTTGATTTGTTTTTTGTTTCAAAATTCTTTGCTCACTCAGAATCTTTTCTGTTTATTTACAAATTTTAGGCTTGTTCCATTCCCTAGAAAAATGTTGGTGGTGTTTGATAGGGTTCATACTGGATGCATAGATTGCTGTTGGTTGCATAGACATTTTATGAATATTTAAATTTCCAATCCATAAGAATAAACTGTTTTCCATATATTTCTGTCTTTTTTAATGTCTTTCATATGTATTTTAAAATTTTTAGACTAGGTCCTTTCCTCTTTGGTTAGGACTACTCCTCATTATCTGAAGTTTCTTTGGTTTTCAAATTTTTATCTTAATTATTTTTCATTGGAGTGTGCTTTGCAAACATATAGTATAACACCCAGTGCTCATACCATCAAGTGACACCTGATTGCCCGTCACCCAGTCATCCCTAAACCCGCTGAGCTCCCTTACCACTACCCCTACCCAGAGTTCCTTCCCAGAGTTCCTTTTCCAGAGTTAGGAGTCTCTCATGTTCTGTCGACCTCTCTGGTATTTCCCACTCATTTTATCTCCTTTCCCCTTTACTCCCTTTCACTGCTTTTTATATTTCCTGAATGAATGAGACCATATGTTTGTTCTTTTGCGACTGACTTACTTCGCTCAGCATAATACCCTCCAGTTCCAATCACGTCAAAGCAAATGGTGGTTGTTCTTCATTTCTAATGGCTGAGTAATATTCCATTGTATATGTAGACCACATCTTCTTTATCCATTATTCTTCTGATGGACACTGACGCTCCTTCCACAGTTTCGCTACTCTGGACGTTGCTGCTATAAACATTGAGGTGTAGGTGTCATGGTCTTTCACTGCATCTGTATCTTTTTAGTAAATCCCAGTAGTGCAATTGCTGGGTCATAGGAAAGCTCCAGAGGAAGTTGAGAGATTCATAGTATATAGAACTAGATATTAAATTAAAAATATTAAATTAGAAGAAGGAATCCACTTTTTGCGTCAGGTGGTGAAAGTCAGGGGAACAGCACACAGTAAACATGAATCGTCGAGCTCTGACCTATTCCCTGTCAAGGAACAGTAGCTTCAGATGAATGCCAGTAGACACTTGTTCATGCTTTCTGAGAATCCAGCAGCACCCCGTACTAACAGGCCTTTCCCATTAGTGCAGAAAGTCCACAAACAGGGATGTCATGGGATGATGGTGTCTGTAGAGGCTGAAAGTGAGGTGCGGTCATGGTTGAATTAGGAACGGCAGCTGTAGTTTCAATTTCAACCCCCATATTACCACAATGGAGTCATGACGGTTTTGGTTAATTAATATCTGCTTCCAGTTGGGGATAAAATGTGTAAATCAAACATATTCAGTCACATTACCCCATATCCCAATGTTTATAAACTTTTGAGGTATAATTTGTCTCTTTCTAGCAACATTAGATGAAAATATCAAAGTCATAGACATGTTAAAAAAGATTTAAAATATATATATTATGGAGTATTTTCGTTAGTTCTTAAAAATGCCCATTCTTCTGTTGACGTGATGAGCACTGGGGGTATGCTTTATGTTGGCAAATTGCCTCAAATAGAAAATATATAAAAATATACTTTAAAAATAGTGTCAAGGAAAACCCAGCTGAGCACAGACTCCATGGTGAGTTGTATTTTGTCCTGATAACTGACATTGTTCCTGGGGCTGACGTTCCTCTCCCAGATACAGAGTCATTTCTGGGCTGTTTTATTCAATAGAATGTGGCCTCTAGATACATGTCCTCTCAGTATAGTCAGCTTGGGATCATTTTTCTGAAGCTACTGTATTAGGGATCACATGATTTTGCTAAATTTAGAATTTAGCTGAATTTCAGAGGGTTTCATGTAATGCAGTTCTATTTGTAAGTCTCTAACAACTCAGTCAAGGTGTTCCACTGCAGTTAACTCTGTGATCTTCTGTAATCGCTTTGATGAGCTTACCTGACACAGAATGAGCTCATTCAGACAGGGTTTTGGATATAATTACCTGGTGTCAGAATGAACATTTTCCATTGTATAGCCTATATTTCTATTTTCCTTATACTTCCTAAACTAACAGTGTAGTGCTGCATTTACACTGTAAGTTTTTCATGAATTCCTTTTACATTCAAATACTATATTCCATCTAGGAGAAGAAAAATATCTACCATGATCCTCTTCTACAGATTTATCAGGTATTTTTCATAACAAATGCAGGAGGAAATTTCAGTTTGAATTCAATTTCAATTTGTGCCTCTGATCAACCATAATTTTGGTTTTCTTAGATCAGTCTCCCTGACCCTGTGGGCTGCATACAGGACTTCTGACCTGTCAAGAAATCTAGCCCATTCCATGTTTGTATTTTTAATATTTTATTTATTTATTCAAGAGTGACAGAGAGAGAGGAGAGTGAGAGAGAGAGAGAGATGCAGAGACACAGGCAGTGGGAAAACACGCTCCATGCAGGGAGCCTGCTGTGGGACTCTATTCCTGATCTCCAGGATCAGGCCCTGGGTTGAGGGTGGTGCTAAATAGCTGACTCACCTGGGTACCCCCATTTCCATCTTTGAATAGACCATATGCATCAGGAAGACTGCAAGCAGAGCCCACCAGCCAAATGACACCTGTGTGACATGCACAGAAACATGGCCAATGGATGCTAATAATATATCTGTAATTCTAATCCTTTGTGAGCATCTGTGCCTTCCTGGAAGCCCCAACCTCACTGCTAGGAGGTGCATTGCTCCTTTTTGTCACTTGTTGGATGACCTTATGTGTATGTACTACACATGTCTATAATTACTTCCTGAAACTTAATATAATATTATTACCATACTCAATAGGTTTTACAAACACAAATGAGTCCTTCGGATCCAGAAACAGAGTAGGGGTGAAAATAAGTTTATGATATTCTGAAACAAAACACCAGGATTCAAGGTTCACCTCCAACATATAAATCAGAAAGAACTCACCACTCCATCTTTATTATAAGAAAATATGGGAGAGAGAAGTGAACATGTCAGAAGATTAGGGGGACTCAGGGATTGTCACGACCCTGGAAGAGCTGGATTGTTATTGAATCATTTTGAACACCCATGAAATCAATCAGAGTTGAAAACACAACAGAAAGACTCCTAAAAGAATACTGAGCAGGTTTTGGAGTGTTGGAGCTGTCTGCTATTGACATTGGGGAGATACAACCTTGGAGATGACAGTAGGAGGGAGGTGGCTTGCAGAAGCTACAGTCAAGGACTGTAAGGACAAGAGAGGAATGTATGAACTTATAGAATTCTACTCCTGTGGGGGACGGACCTGGCATGATGGTGCTCAAATGGAAACATGGGGAAATTTCCTGGATCTAAGGACCCCCTGAGTGCCAAGAAGAAAAAGTGGCACTATGTGATGCATGCTGAAGAAGGACTGGAACTTGAAGTCGTGTGAACAATGGGTCTGAGTGCAGGAGTTGTACTTTGTTTCCATAAACTGAACTCTGTGGGGTCCTGTGATTTCTATTCTGAAACCAGCAGGCAGAAACTAGACCCTTTCCTGTGACAACCCCTCAGAGGACCAGCCCAGGTCTAAACTATAGGAGCCTTCCATATTGACGATTAGAGACCCATTCATGTGCCTGAGATAAACCAGCTCAGACACAGGTATGGTGAAGATGGAATTCAGAGGTAAACTGAGGACAGAAAGGGCTTGATGGCTCTCCTATGAGGGCTCCCTGAAGACTCGGGGGTGCAAACATTCAATCCCAGGCTAGAGGTAGGAGACCATGTTCATAACTGCTCTCCAATACAGCCAGGAAAAAGTGTCACAAAACCCCAAAAAAAGGCCTCAACAATGTGAGATGTGTGCATCTACAGAGGAAAGAAAACCAGCAGCAAATGATAACAATCCATTGCCAACTGTACTGTGCATTTAGACATCCATGTAAGCTCAGCTCAGGTCCAGGGCTGCACACTGCAAGAGGAACTGTGTGCTCCATCACTTGTTCCATTCTCTCACTTCAATTTTCTGAGCGTTCATTTCTGGCGACAGCTGCTATTTGCATAAATATTGATGAAATCATCAAAGCCAACCAATGCCCTGCTTCTGAGCATTCAGAGCTGCTCCCCTGCCTTGCTGACCATGAGTGGACTTACCTTCCCGGAAATAACTTCACTGTCATGTAATTTCACATGTTGACTATGAAATAGAATGGTAGAGCTCTTAGGAATTGAAATGACCAGGTCATGTTACCTGGTTGTTGCAAATTCCATGACAAAAATGATTGCATTTAAATAAAAACGATGAGGTAAATAAGTCATGTAAGATCCTTGAGGGGTTCCATTGAGGAAATCCTAAAGGGAAACTTATCTCATGTCCACAGGGAGAGTAACAGATGCAGGTGAGTTTGAAATGAGGACACGGGGTACCAAATGTTCATCCAGTGACAAGGGACACACCTAACAGGCATCAGTACAACACAACCTTGTAAGCTGATGGTGAGACACAAATCTCACTGGGTCATCTCATCCTCATCTTCTGGAAACGTTATAACAGAACATCCTTAAACTGAAGTTCCAAAGTGTCTGAGTATCTCTGGCTCTCTTTATCATTATTCTCCTTCTGTGTGTCCACTGTGACTTTTTGATGGCTACCTCTGGTTTGCACAGGTTAGTCCTAGTTGCAAGTGAGAAATGCGCCCTTAACTGTGTGAGGGCAGTTAACTGATACTTCTCACAACAAATAAGGCAGGGCTATGCCGGAGCATCAATGTGTCCCTAATATCTCTATCTGTGCCATAAAAATCTTAGGATTATATGTTCATACTGTGAAAAATGTCCAGGATGATTTCACAAGGATTGCTTTGAATATGTAGAAGGTTCTGAGCAGTATAGAGATTTTCACAGTATCTATTTTTGTTTTTGTTTTAAATATTTATTTATTGATTCAGGAGAGTCACAGAGACAGATGCAGAGACATAGGCAGAGGGAGAAGCAGGCTCCCTTCCAAAAGCCTGATGAAGGACACCATCCCAGAACCCCAGGATCACAATCTGAGCCCATTGCAGACACTCAAACTCTGAACAACACATGTGTCCTGACAATATACATTGTTCTAATCCATAGGCATGGAAGGTGTTCCCTCTTTGTGTCTTCTTCAATTTCTTTCCTAAGTCATCAAACAGGTAATAACATTTTGAGTAAAAAAAAAAAGAAAGAAACACAACTACAGCTGGAGGGAATCACAATGTTTGTAGACAAGCTCTATTTTAAAGTCTTTATGATCAAGATAGCCTGGTACTGGCAAAAACAACACATAGATCAATGGAGCAGAGCAGAGAACACAGAAATGGACTCTCAACTCTATGGGCAACTACTCCTCAAGAAGAAAGAAAAAAATATCTAAGGAAAGAACGTCTCATTAATAAATGGATCTGAAAAAAAAATTGGACAGCCACTGGCATTAGAATGAAAGTGGACCATTCAGCTACACCAAACACACAGATAATCTCAAAATGGATGAAGTACCGAAATCTGAGATAGTAATTCATCAAAATCCTAGAGGTGAATTCCATTAGAAACTTTTTTCCTCACCTGCAGCGACTGCTAGCAAGGCACCTCTCAAAACACATAGGAAACAAAGGGAAAAATAAACTATTAGGACTTCATCAAGATAGAATCTGTACAACAATGCAACAGGTGACAATATGAAAGGCAACCTACAGAATAGGACAAGATATTTCCTTAACAAAGGCAGCACCCAAAAAAACATTCAATCCAGTCATGAAATAGGTAGAATACATGAACAGGCATTTTCCAAAGAAGACCGACAAATGGCCAACAGGGAGATGAGAAAAATGATCCACATGACTTGTCATCACGGAAATACAAATGAAAACCACACTAAAATCCCACTTATACAACTCAGAATGGATAAAGCAACAAGGCCAGATATAAAAATATAAGGGAGGATATTGAGAAAGTGGAACCCTCTTCCAGTATTGGTGGGAATTAAGGCTTTTTGAGCCACACCAGAAAACAGAATGGAATGTCCTGAAAAAGTGAGAATAGAGCCACTCCAGGAACCAGCCATTGCCTTTAAGGGAATTTACACCAAAGACACGGATTTATTTGTTTGTTTGTTTGTTTGTTTGTTTATTTTTATTTATTTATTATATAAATTTATTTTTATTGGTGTTCAATTTGCCAACATATAGAATAACACCCAGTGCTCATCCTGTCAAGTGCCTACCTCTGTGCCCATCACCCAGTCAACCCCACCCACGCCCAACTCCCCTTCCACCACCCCTAGTTCTTTTCCCAGAGTTAGGAGTCTTTCTGTCTCCCTTTCTGATATTTCCCACTTTTTTTCTCCTTTCCCCTTTATTCCCTTTCACTAAAAATACAAAGACACAGATTTAATGAAATGAAGGGACACTTGCACCTCAATGTTCACAGCAGCAAAGTCCACAACAGCCAAACAGTGGAAGGAGCCTCAGTGTCTATTGAGAGATGAATGGATAAAGAAGCTGTGGTCTATGTATACAATGAAATATTACTCAGCCATTAGAAAGAATGAATACTCACCAATTGCTTCGATGTAGATGGACCTGGAGCATATTACGTTGAGTGAAATAAGTCAATCAGAGAAGGACAAACATTGTATGGCCTCATTCATTTGGGGATAATAAAAAATAGTGAAAGGGATTATAGGGGAATGGAAAGAAAATGAGCAGAAAAATCAGAGAGGGAGACAGAACATTAGACTCGTAACTCTGGTAAACAAACAAGGAGTAGAGGAAGGGGAGATAGGCAGGGGATAGGGTGCCTGGGTGATGGGCACTGAATGGGGAACTTGATGGGATGAACACTGGGTGTTATGATATATGTTGGCAAATCCCACTCCAATAAAAAATATACAAAAAAGACATGCTTTATATATACAATGGGATATTACATAGCAGTCAGACATAATGAATAACATGAAATAATGTTTCCTTCAGTATGGATGGAACTGGAGGCATTATATTGAGAGAAATAAATCAATCACAGAAAGGCAATGATATGGTCGCATTCATATTGAAAGAGACTATAAGGGAAGGAGTGAAACTTAGTGGAGTAGACTAGAGAGGAAGACAAATCAGGAGACACACTTAACTCTGGGGAAAAAAACAACTGAGGGTCACTGGAAGGGAGGAGGTGGGGAAAGGGGTAACTGGATGATGGGAGTTAAGGAGGGTACATGATGTGATGAACACTGAGGGTATAGTGAGTGTTGGTAAATTCAATTTAAATAAAGAAAAAATGACTTTCACCCATGCCCCATGCTGGAACATCGTAGATGGACTGGGCATATCAAACAACAGACACTAATTCTCACAGATCTGGAGTCTGGGTATCTGAGGTCCAGGTGCAGGAAGCTGTGGTGTCTGGAGAGCACCCACATCCTACCCCGTCCTTTCTCCATCACCTTACATTGGGCCAGGGTGTAGGGAATTTTCCCAGTCCAAGAGTATAAGGGCTGATCTGACAATGAGGCTGCATCTTCTGACGTAACTGTAACTGCACCCCTAAGGCCCCACCTACTCCCCGCATCATATGAGTATTATGTTCCAACACGGGGATGGTTGAGGTCACACACAATGAGCTGACGTCTGCACCTGAAGGATCCATGAGTTATTTCCTGCAGGTCGAAGGTCCTCCAATCCAGCTCCTCAAACTGAGGATACTCATGGATTCAGTAGAAGTTTCTGGTCTCTGAGCATATGGAGTACACATGACCTTCAAAAGCATCTGGTGACTATGGGGAGAAGACAGCTTCCATCTGAGAACTGGTAGGAACTTGGCCTATTTGTATTATCATTTTAGGTTTCATGCTGCTTCCATATATTATCCATCCTGTTTTCCTGTGACTCAGGCATTTGTCTACTTAGAAGTACCATGTTTTTCTTTTGTCTTCCCAGTTTGATGCTTGTTTAGTTAAATTATTCCTTACACCATGTCCATTCTTTATTGCCTGATAGCTCCCTGATATTCCATCCCTGTTCGTCTCCTCCACCCAAAAGATAAGAAATGAAACAATAACCCAGGAGTTCCCTCTTTTGATACAGTTGGGACACTGACTCCACACAAGCCCCTTGTGGAGCAGGACCCCGTCCCGACCACTGACCCACAACACACAACCTGAGCCAGTGTCCTTCCATGGCACCATCCAGGCATTTATGATGTAATTAGAGGCCTGCATGGCTCCTAACAGATAAGAACGTGAAGGTGATAAAAGCTTATACTCTCATGATTGTGTGTGTGTGTGTTTGTGTGTGTGTGTGTGTGTGTGTGTGTGTGTATGACCTCTGGGTCCACATCACTACCATGTCATGGTGGGAATCTCTCTCACTCCCCAGACATTTTAACATTTTTATAGAACATCTCTTTTCTATTTTGTTGATTGGAGATTCCTCTATGCCGTGATTGTGCAAGACAGCATGTTAGCTTGGGGTCCTGTGATCCACAGTGAGTGTCATTAGGACTCAAGAAAATGTTCAGATGATGTGAATGGAGTTATTTGTAATTGATGAATATTTCTGTTCAGGAAATGTTAAGTACAAGTAAGTGCAAGTACTATAGTTGAATTCTAAGTCTCTAAGAAGGAGGCTGAATAGGTAAACTCACAGTCAAGTGTTCAGAGAGACTCCCTTGGGAAACTACTCCATGGAGAGGAAGCCCAGACCCCTACAGGAAACCTGCCCAGAACCTCCCTCTGCACCTGCTCATGGGCCTTCAAGATAGAAGTGGTGAGCAGTGTGCACCCCCTGATGTTCCTGATCCCCTTCCACAGGGATGTTTGTGTCTGGGCTCACACTGAGGTCCCTTCACTGTGTCTGCACAGTAATACACGGCCGTGTCCTCAGCTCTCAGGCTGTTCATCTGAAGATACAGCGTGTTCTTGGCGTTGCCTCTGGAGATGGTGAATCAGCCCTTCACAGCATCTGTATAACCTGTGTTACTTCCATCATAGCTAATGTATGCGACACCCTGCAGCCCTTTCCTGGAGCCTAATGGACCCAGCTCATGTCATAGTTACTGAAGGTGAATCCAGGGGCCACAAAGGAGAGTCTCAGGGACCCCCCAAGTTTCACCAGGTCTCCCCCAGACTCCATCAGCTACACCTCACCCTGGACACCTGCCGACACAAGACATCCTTGTCAAGAAACTGTCCCCATCTCCTGTTTCTCTCACTCACCTCCACTCGCAGACTCAAGCTCTCTTTTTCTCTATGAATTACCATTTAAAATAGTGACAAGGAAAACCCAGCTGAGCACAGACTCCATGGTGAGTTGTCTGTGTTCTGTCCTGATCCCTAAAGGGGATCACCTGGGGATCCTAGGTCTGGAGCTCCTCTCCCAGCTGCAGGGTAGGGGCTGGACTGGTTTAATCACTAGGGGGAGGGCTCTTTTTGTATGTCCTCTGATTATATAGTCACTTCCAGACCTCCATTCAATTCTTTATAGGTTATATACAAGCATTACTTCACAACTGTAGATCACTTTCTTTTGGTGATACAGTAGATTTATGATGTTCTAATCTATCAACATATTTATCTTTGCCTTTGTGCTTTTTGAAAACTCTGTCATTAATATAGGTCATTTTTTAAAAAGTATTTCCTCTCCTTGATGAACTTATTTTTTTTTATTTATGATAGTCACACACACACAGAGAGAGAGAGGCAGAGACACAGGCAGAGGGAGAAGCAGGCTCCATGCACCGGGAGCCTGACGTGGGATTCGATCTGGGGTCTCCAGGATCGCGCCCTGGGCCAAAGGCAGGCGCCAAACCGCTGCGCCACCCAGGGATCCCTGAATGTGAATCTGGAGGCCACACAGGACAGTCTCAGGGATCACCCAGGCTTCACCAGGTCTCCCCCAGACACCACCAGCTGCACCTCACCCTGCACACCTGCAGACACAAGACATCCTGGTCAGGAAACGGTCCCACATCCCCTCTTTTGCTCACTCACCTCCACTCACAGACTCAAGGTCCCTTGTTCTCCTGAATTACCTTTTAAAATAGCGATCAGGAAAACCCAGCCAAGCACAGACTCCATCATGGTTTGTCTGTGTTGTGTCATGAGTCTTGAATGGGGCCGCCTGGGTATCCTGGGGCTGGGGCTCCTCTCCAGCTTTATGGTCAGTGCCTGGCTGGTTTAATCAGTGTAAGGAGGGCTTTATTTGCATGTCCTCTGACTATATAGTCAGCTCTAGTCTTAGATTCAATTCTTTACAAGTTATATACAAGCATTACTTCACAACGGTAGATCACATTCTTTTGTTGGTACAGTGAATTTATGATCTCTTATCCATCAAAGTATTTATTTTTGCATTTCTGTGCCTTTTGAAAGTCTCCCATTAATATAGTTCATTTTTAAAGAGGATTTTCTCTCCTTAAACAAGTGTAGTCATAAATATTTATTTTTAATACCAGTGTAAAGGGGAATGTTTTGTATATTGTATACAGAAATTTGGTTGTTAGTGTGTAGAAATTAACTTTATGGTCTATTTTGATTTGATACCCTGGATTTTTCCTGAGTTCATTACTTCCTTTTAAGTGTTTTTTGGAATTATTTTCCTCGCTGACAATGTATATGTAAACAAATTATTTTATTCTTGTTGAATGATTTTAAAAAACTTTTATTTCATTATTGTCTAATTTCTATGGTAATCTTTGAGTTAGGGACATTGAGGTTTTCCTTCTTTTCTGTCAGACACTTTCTTCTAATATTTTGTTTGATATATGACAAATCTAGGAGAGCAAATGAATTTCGTTTTGCATGAGAATGAGCTCCCTAATATACGGTGTGATGTGGGATCTCAGGACAGGACAGGAAGTCTGTTCACACCTTCTGCCCAATTCTCATTGGAGATACTGGTGGCTGTTGAGATTGATATGTTCATTTTATATATGAATTCGAGCCTTTAATCTGATAGGACATTACCAAATATCTTCTCCCATTCTGTAGGCTGCCTTTTAATTACATTGAGTGATTCCTTTGTGTGAAAATGCTCTTTCTTGATGAAGTCCCCATATTTCATTTTCCTTTTCTTTCCCTTGCCTTTGAAGACTCTTCTAGAAGTGGTTGCAGCGGAGGTAGAAAAAGGGCTGCCTGTGTTCTCCTGAGGATTCTGATGGTTTCCCGACTCATTTAGATCCTTCATCAACTTTGAGTCCATTGTTGTGATGATGTAAGAAAAGTGTCCCCTTTCATTTTTCTGCATGTGGGAGCAGCAGCCTGACAATATGTTTTACCCTCATCTTCACTCTGCTAATGCACTGGATGTGCTCCCATTTCAATCAGGTCCTGGAGAAGACCTGTATTGCTCCATCATTCCCTTTGTGGATGGGTTTCGATGTGTCCCAAAGCTTTAAAGGAAACAAGGGGTTTGAGAGCCATACTGGATTGCATGATTGTGATTTAATGTTCATTGATTGAAATTTTGCTTAAATTCTTTAATTTTTTCATTCACTTATTTCTTCTTCAATAAGATGTCCTTTTATGTGCATTTATTTAATTGTTATGTATTTTTTATTGGAGGTTGATTCCAAAATATACCATAGCACCCCAGGCTCATCTGCTCAAGTGTTCCCCTCATTGCCCGTCACCCAGTCACCCCATGCCCCACCCACTTCTCCTCCCACTACCTCTTGTTCGTTTCCCAGATTTAGAAGTCTCTCATGTTTTGTCACCCTCTCTATTTTTTTCCACTTATTTTCCCTCATTTCCTCTATAATTCTTTACCCCATTTTTTATATTACCCGAAAGAATGAAAGCATATAATGTTTGTCCTCCAATTGACCTACTTCACTCAGCATAACACCCTCCAGTTCCACTCACGTTGAAGCAATTAGTGGGTATTCCTCCTCTCTGGTGGCTGAGAAATATTCCATTGTAAATATACAATACATGTTCTTTATCCATCCATCTTTCGATGGACACCAGGGCTCCTTCCACAGGTTGGCTATTGTGGACATTGCTGCTATAAGCATGGGGGCACAGGTGTCCAGGCATTTCACTGCATCTGTACCTTTGAGGTAAATCCCCAGCAGTGCAATTGCTGGGTTGTAGGACCGTTCTATTTTTAACTATTTGAGGAACCTCCACACAGTTCTCCAAAGTGACTGTACCAACTCACATTCCCACCAACAATGCAAGAGGGTTCCTTTTCTCCACACCCACTTCAACATTTGTTCTTTCATATCTTCTTATTTTTCCCCATTCTCATTGGTGTGAGGTGGTATCACATTGTCATTTATGGGCCTTCCATGTTTTATTGGGTTTGACTTCTTGTTTCATAGCATATTGGTCTGAAAATATGCATGGAGTGAATTCCACCATTCTGTACCACTTGACACATGAGTTATGACCATGTGTATGATCAATTCTGGAGTATTTTCCATCGTGCAATAAAGAAGATCGTATATTCTGCTTCAGGAAAAATGCTCTTATATATTTGTGAAGTATGTCTGATCCAATATGTCTCTCAAACCCCTATTTCTTGTTGAGCTTCTGCTTAGATGATTCTCACTGCTGTCAGGGGACGATGAAGTCCCCACTGTAAAGGTAATATTAGCCATGAGTGTCATTAAATTTAGGGCTAATTGGTTTGTGCACTTGTCTTCTCTGAAGTTAGCAGTGTGAATATTTTGAAAAGGTAAATCTTCTGTTGGATAAACAATTTTTATGATATAGTATCCTTCTTCATCCTTTATTGTAGGCTTTGTTTTAAATTCTAGATCAGCTCCTATAAGCATTGCTCCTCTTCCTTCCTCTTGACGTCCATTGACATGATTAGTGGGAGTTTACTCCCTTAATTTCAATCTGGATGTGTGTGTGGTTTTTTTAATTTATTTTTTATTGGTGTTCAATTTACTAACATACAGAATAACCCCCAGTGCCCGTCACCCATTCACTCCCACCCCCCGCCCTCCTCCCCTTCTACCACCCCTAGTTCGTTTCCCAGAGTTAGCAGTCTTTACGTTATGTGTGTTTTTATTGAAAAAGAGAGTCTTCTGGAACTCCTGGGTGGCTCAGCTGTTCACCACCTGCCTTTGACCCAGGGTATGATCCTGTAGACAGAGTACCAAGTCCCACATCAGGCTCCCTGCATGGAGCCTGCTCCTCTCTCTGTGTATGTTTTTGCCTCTCTCTCTATGTCTCTCATGAATAAATAAATTAAATCTTTCAAAAAAGAAAGAAAAAGAATCTTTGCTATGATTTTCTCAAATATACATTCTATCCTTCTCTCTCTTCCTTCCCTTCATGGGCCCTAAATATTTTAATTTAGTTTGAACTAATGGCACTAGTGATTTTTCAAGCCTTTCATGGTCCATTATTTGGGTTTCTCTACTTTCCACACCTTCTTTCCTTTCTATCACCTTGTCTTCGATGTCACCTATGCTCCATTTGACCTCATTTACCATGGCTGTTATGGCATCTAGTTTAGACCCTATCTCACATTGATCATTTTAAATTTATAGCTGAATTGGTTCATTTCTACCCTAAGTTATAATGTAGTGTGTTTTAGCTTTCCTGAAATGCAACTAGTAACTTTAAAATTAATATCCTGTATTTGAGCTCTTATTTTTTTTACTTTATCCTTCTATATTAGATCTATGGCAGAGAGTATTACCTCTGGTTCTTTCCCTTCTTGTGAATGGCATATGCTCTGGGAATTGTATTACTGAGTATTTACTCCAAGCACACAGATGTAATGATGCAAAGGGTACCTGAACCCCAGTGTTCATAACAGGAAAGTACACAATAGCCAAATATGGAAGGAGACATGATGTCCACAGCAGAAGAATTGATAAATATCATGTGGAATATATACAATGGGATATTACTCTGCCATCAGAAATATCAAATACCTACCATTTGCAGTGATATTGATGGAACTGGAGGGTATTTTTCTGAGTAAAATAAGTCAATCAGAGGACAATTATATCATTTCTGTCTAACTTGGAATATATGTAATCTTTTAAGGTAACATTGGCTAACGCTGCGAAGCCTGGGAATCATTAGAGAGGGAGACAGAACACAAGAAACCATTAACTATAGGAAACAGAATGAGATACAATGCGGGGGAGGTTAGTGGGTCTATTGGGTCATTATGTGATGTGCAATAAAGATGGCAAATGATGTCACCAATACTGTTATAAGCACGTGATGGATTATTGAACATCAGAAAAGAAGTATGTAGTACAAATTGTCTAATTCAATGTAACAAAAAACAAAGCTATTTTATTTAAAAATATTATTGTGTCAAAAAGATGTGGTCTTTGTATACAATAGGATATTACTCAGCCATTAGAAACGACAAATACTCACCTTTTGCTTCGACGTGGATGGACCTGGAGGGTGTTATGCTGATTAAAAAAACTCAATTGGAGAAGGACAAACATTATATGGTCTCATTCATTTGGGGAATATAAAAATTAGTGAAAGGGAGTAAAGGGAAAGGAGAGAAGATGAGTGAAAATTTCTGTGAGGGTGACACAACATGAGGGACACCTAACTCTGGGAAATGGACAAGGGGTAGTGGAAGGGGAGGTGGGCGGAGTGTTGGGGTGACTGGGTGATGGGCACTGAGGGGAGCACTTGGCGGGATGAGCACTGGGTGTTATGCTATATGTTGGCAAATTGAACTCTAATAAAAATAATAAAAAATAATAATAGTTAAAAATATTATTGTATCATAAAACTAACATTAATAGCAATAATATAAATAAAATATTACAAACTGTATTGATCCAGATTTCAACCCAAAAGAGCTTATTTTGTATTTTAGACAAATGAAAATAAATATTTTCCTGAACCTTCACCTATACATCCTGATTCCATTTCACCCCTGCTGTCCTGAACAGGGCCTGGTGACCTGAGCACTCCCTCATGACATGAGAGCCCCTATATCCCATCGATGCGTGAGTACCTGCAGGAAGGTTTCTGTCTGGGCTCACAGTGATGTCCCCTCACTGCATCTGCACAGTAATACAGGGCTATGTCCTGGGCTCTCAGGCTGTTCATCTGCAGATACAGCACGTTCTTGGCTTTTGTCTCTGGAGATGGTGAATCACCCTTCACAGCGTCTGCATATAGTATGTGCTGCTTCAACTACTGCTAATGTATGTGACCCACTGTAGCCCAGGAGACTGATGGAGCCAAATCATGCTGTAGCTACTGAAGGTGAACCTTGAGGCCACACAGGAGAGTTCTGGGACCCACCAGGTTTCACTCGGTCTCCCCCAGACTCCAGCTGCTATACTTCACCTTGGACAGCTGCAGACAGAAGACATCCTGGTCAGAATACGTTCACCCATCCCATTTCTCTCACTTCATCTCCACTCACATTCTCAAGGTGTGTTGTTCTCCATGAATTACCTTTTAAAATAGCGTTAAGGATGCAGTTTCAGTGAAATGGCAGGACACTTGCATCTCAATGTTTATAGCAGGAATGTTCACAATAGCTAAACTGTGGAAGGAGCTTTGGTGTCCGTTTTCAGATGAGTGGATAAAAATATATGTGGTCTATGTATATAGTGGCATATTACTCAGCTATTAGAAATGATAAATACCCACCATTTGCTTCAATGTAGACGGAGCTGGAAAATATTATGCTGAGTGAAGTAAGTCAATAGTAGAATATCAAACATATGTTCTCATTCATTTAGGGAATATAAAAAAAATGTGAAAAGGAATAAATGCTAAAGCAGAGAAAGTGAGAGGGAAATATCAGAGAGTGAGTCAGAACATGAGATACTTCTAATTCTGGGACAAGAACAAGGGATAGTGGAAGGGGATGTGGGCGGGGGGTTGGGGTGACAGGGTGACAGACACAGAGGAGGGCAGTTGATGGGATGAGTACTGGGTGTTATGCTATACGTTCGCATATTGAAATATATATAATATGAAATATATATATGGCATATATATGGCATATTGAAATATATATATATATATATATATATATATATATATATATATATATTGCATCAAGGAAAATGCAGCTGAGCACAGACTCCATAGTGAGTTGTCTGTGTTCTCACCTGATCACTGCTTGGGGTTACCTATGGTTCCTGGGACTGGGGCTCCTCTCCCACATGCAGGTTCAGGTCTGGGCTGTTTTAGTCCATGGAAGGAGGCCCATATATACATGTCCTCTCACAATATACTCAGCTTGGGATCATTTGTGTGAAACTGCTGTGACCAGAGCAGATGTGACTGCCTTTGTGTGTTCATATTGACTACTTTGAGAAACTATGTTTTTATTAGGTAATATCCCAGACTTCATACTTTTTGTCCATGTGGTACTTTGTAATGATATTTGCAGAGAAATCTTGTTTCTATAGGTGTCATTTTTCCCTATACAGTGATTTTATCCTACACATTAAATTATAGAAGGTTTGTGATTTGCCCTTGGGCACATTCCAGTGAGTCAGAATATTGGCCTCTTCTCCTTTCCACAGGACTTACTGGCCCTCTTGAAACACCTGAATGACAGAGTGGCAGGGTTCCTTAGAAATGTGGACCCCTCCTTTATTGAGGATCACATGATTTTGCTAAATTTAGAATTTAGCTGAATTTCAGCGGATTTCAATTAATGCAGTTGGATTTGTAACTCTCTATCAACTCAGTCACTGTGTCCACTCCAGTCAAATCTGTGATTTTCTGTAATGGCCCTGATGAGCTTACATGATACAGAATGAGCTGAATCCATGAAGATTTTGGGATAAAATAAAGTGGTGTCAGGATGAACATTTTCCATTGTATAGCTTATATTTCTATTTTTCTTATCCCTCCTAAATGAACAGTGTAATGCTTCTTTTCCACTGTAAGTTTTTGATGAATTCCTTTTACATTCAAATAGTATATTCCATCTAAGAGAAGAAAAATATCTACCCTTGAATTCTTCTACAGATTGATCAGGTATTTTTTTATAACAAATGTGGCAGGAATATTCAGTTTCAATTCTTTTCACTCTGTGCTTTTAATCAACCTTAATTTTGAATTTCTGAGATCATTCCCCCTGACCCTATGGGTTATGTACAGGACTTGTCTTCTCTCTCCAAATCTAACACATTGCAACTTTGAATGGATCACATGCATCAGGAAGACTGCCAGCAGAGTCCACCAACCAAAAGATGCCTGCGTCCACTTCACAAAGACACGGAGTCTTGCCTATAATATTCCTGCAATTCTAAATTTAGAATTTAGCTGAATTTCAGAGGGTTTCAGGTAATGCAGTTGGATTTGTAAGTCTCTAACAACTCAGTCACTGTGTTCCACTGCAGTTAACTCTGTGATCTTCTGTAATCGCTTTGATGAGATTACCTGATGCAGAATGAGCTCATTCAAGCAGACATTGGGATATAATAAACTCATGTCAGAATGAACATTTTCCATTGTATACCTTATATTTCTATTTTTCTTATACCTCCCAAATTAACAGTATACTGCTGCCTTGCAACTGTAAGTTTTTCATGAATTCCTTTTACATTCAAATACTATATTCCATCTAAGAGAAGAAAAGTATCTACCATGAACTTCTTCTACGGATTTATCAGGTATTTTTGATAACAAATGCAGCAGGAAATTTCCTTTTCAAACCAATTGCAATTTGAGTCTCTGATCAACCGTAATTTTGGTTTCCTTAGATCAGTCCCCGTGACCCTGCCGGCTGCATACAAGATTTCTGTTTCCAAATCTAGCCCATTCCATCTTTGTTTTTTTAATGTTTTATTTATTTATTCATGAGAGACATGGAGAGAGAGGGAAAGATACAGAGACACAGGCAGAAGGAGAAGCAGGCTCCATGCACGGAGCCTGATGTGGGACTCGATCCCTGATCTCCAGGACCAGGCCCTGGGCTGAAGGCGGCACTAAAGTGCTGAGAACCCCGGTATCCCCATTTTCCATTTTTGAATGGATCATATGCATCGGGAAGACTGCAAGCAGAGCCCACCACCCAAATGGCACCTGTGTCACCTGCACAGAGACATGGAGTCCTGCCAATAATATTCCTGTGATTATGGTCCTTTGGGAGCATCTGTGCCCTCCTTGAAGCCCTGGTCTCACTGCTAGGTGGTGCATTGCTCCTTATGTCACTTGTTGGATGACCTTATGTGCATGGACCACATATGTCTATAATTACTTCTTGAAACATAATATAATACTAGTATAATACTCCGTAGGCTTGTACAAACAAAAATGAGTCCTTAGGATCCAGAATCAGAGTAGGGGTGAAAATAAGTTTACGATACTCTGAAACAAAACACCAGGGTCCAAAATTCACCTCCAACATATAAATCAGAAAAAAAATTTGCCACACCATCTTTAGTATAAGAAAATATGGGAGAGAGAAGTAAACATGTCAGAATAAAGGGGGACTCAGGGCTTGTCACATCCCTGAAACTGCTGGATAGTTATTGAATCATTTCAAACATCTATGAAATTTATCAGAGTTGAAAAAACACAACAGCAAGACTTCTAATAGAATACTAAGCAGGTTTTGAGTGTTGGAGCTGTGCAGTGTTGACATTGGGGAGATACAACCATAAGGATGACAGCAGGAGGGAGGTTGCTTGCAGAAGCTACTGTTAAGGATTTTAAGGACAAGAGAGGAACATATGAACTTGTAGAATTCTACTCCTGAGGTGGACAAACCTCACATGACGGTGCTCAAATGGAAAAATGGGGAAATTTCCTGGAAGTAAGGACCCCCTAAGTGCCAAGAAGAAAAAGTGGCACCATGTGATAGATGGTTAAGAAGGACAGGAACCTGAAGACGTGTGAACATTGGGTCTGAGTGCAAGCGTTGTGCTTTGTTTCCATAAACTGAACACTGTGTGGTCCTGTGACCTCTATTCTGAGATGAACAGGCAGGAAGTAGACCCGCTCTCATGTCACCCTCTCGGAGGACCAGCCCAGGTCCACATTACAGGAACCTTTCATATTGTCATTTAGAGACCCATTCATGTGCCTGAGATAAACCAGCTCAGAGACAGGTATGGTGAACCCATGATTCAGATGTCAACTGAGGACAGAAAGGGCTAGATGGCTCTCCTATGAGGGCTCCATGAAGACTCCGGGGTGCAAGTATTCAATCTCAGGCTAGAGATAGGAGGCCATGTTCATAACGGCTCTCCAATGCAGCCAGGAACAGTCACAAAACCCCAATACAGGCCTTAACAAGGTGGGGTGTGAGCATCTACAGAGGAAACAACACCAACAGCAAATGATAACAATCCATTGCCAATTGCACTGTGCATTTAGACATCCATGCAAGCCCAGCTCCGGTCCAGGGCTGCACACTCCAAGAGGAACTGTGCACTCCATCAATTCCTCCATCATCTCACATCTATCTTCTGAGTGTTCATGTCTGGGGCAGCTGTTATTTGTATAAATGTTGATGAAATCATCACAGCCAACCAACGCCCTGCTTCTGAGCATTCAGAGCTGTTCCCCTGCCTTGCTGATCATGAGTGGACTTACCTTCCATGAAATAGCTTCTCTGTCATGTAAGTGCATATGTAGCCTATGGAATAGGATGGTAGAGCTGTTAGATATTGACATAATCAGGTCATTTTACATGTTTGTTGCAAATTCCATGACAAAAATGATTGCATTTAAATGAAATGATAAAGACCAAGTAAGTCGTGTAGGACCCTTGAGGGGTTCCATTGAGAAAATACTAAAGGAAAACTGATCTCATGTTCAGAGAGAGAGTCACAGATGGTTGAAATGAGGACACAGGACACCAAATATTCATCCAGTGACAAGGGACACACCTAACAGCCATCAGTACAACACAACCCTGTAAGGTGATGGTGAGACACAAATCCCACTGGGTCATCACATCCTCATCTTCTGGAAACGTTATAACAGAACATCCTTAAACTGAAGTTCCAAAGTGTCTGAGTATCTCTGACTCTCTTGTATCATTGTTCTCCTTCTGTTCAGTGTGTCCACTGTGACCTTTTGACAGATACCTATGGTTTGCAACAGATTAGTCCTAGTTCCAGGTGAGAAATGCACCCTTCACTGGATGAGGGCGGTTACATGATACTGCTCACAACAAATATAGCCGGGCCATGCCAGTGCATCCATGTGTCTCTAATGTCTCTGTGTGTGCCATAAAAATCTTAGGATTATATGTTCATACTCTGTGAAAAATGTTCAGAATGCTTTCACAAGGATTGCTTTCAATATGTAGAAGGTTCTGGGCAACATAAAGATTTTCACAGGATTTATTTTTGTTTTTGTTTAAGATTTTACTTATTCATTTATGAGAGAGAGAGAGAGAGAGAGAGATGGAGAGAGAGAGAGAGAGAGAGGCAGAGACACAGGCTGAGGGAGAAGCAGGACCATGCAGGGAGCCTGATGTGGGACTCGATCCTGGGAATCCAGGATCGCGCCCTGGTCCAAAGGGAGGCGCCAAAGCGCTTAGCTACCCAGGGATCGACAATATTTTTGGTTTTTGTCTTAAAGATTTATTTATTTATTCGGGAGTGTCACAGAGACAGAGGCAGAGACATAGGCAGAGGGAGAAGCAGGCTCCCTTCCAAAAGCCTGATGCAGGACACCACCCCAGGACCCCAGGATCACAACCCTAGCCAATTGCAGACACTCAACCTCTGAGCAACACAGGTGCCCTGACAATATTCGTTGTTCTAATCTGTAAGCACAGAATGTTTTCCATCTCCTTGTGTCTTCCTCAATTTCTTTCCTAAGTTGCCAAACAGGTAGAATAATTTTGGAAAAAAAAATAACAGAAACAAAACTACAGCTGGAGGGCATAACAATGTTTTCAGACAAGCTCTATTATAAAGCCTTTATCATCAAGATAGCGTGGTACTGGCAAAAACAACACATAGATCAATTCAATTGAACAGAGCAGAGAGCGCAGAAAGGGACCCTCAGCTCTATGGGCAACTACTCCTCAAAAAGCAAGACAAAAATATCTAATGAAAGAAAGACACATCAACAAATGGATCTGAAAAAATTGGACAGCCACCTGCATAAGAATGAATGGGGACCATTCTGCTACACAAAGCACAAAGATAATCTCAAAATAATGAAATACTGAAATCTGAGAGAGAAATTCATCCAAATCCTAGAGGCGAATTCAGGTAGCATCTTTTTGT
Source organism: Canis lupus familiaris (assembly GCF_011100685.1). NCBI lineage: Eukaryota > Metazoa > Chordata > Mammalia > Carnivora > Canidae > Canis > Canis lupus. The sequence continues at coordinate 75,793,357 of NC_049229.1, forward strand.
CCTCAGTTTCAGTGACTGCTAAGAAGGCATCTCTCAAAAGGCATAGGAAACAAAGGGAAAAATGAACTGTTAGGAATTAATCACGATAGAATCTGCACAACAATGCAACAGGCAACAAAACAAAAGGCAGCCTGCAGAATAGGACAAAATATTTCCTTAACAAATTCAGCACCCAACAAACAATCAATCCAGTCAAGAAATGGGGAGAATACATGAAAAGGCTTTTACCAAAGAAGACCGACAAATGGCCAACAGGCAGAGGAGAAAAATGATCCAGATGACTTGTCATCTGTTAAATACAAATGAAAACCACACTAAGATCCCACTTATACAACTCAGAATGGATAAAATAAAAAGACCATAAACAATAAATATAAGGGAGGATATTGAGAAAGTGGAACCCTATTTCATTCCTGGTGGGAATAAGGCTTGTTGAGCCGGTACAGAAAACAGAATGGAATGTCCTGAAAACGTGAGAATAGAAACACCCCAGGAGCCAGCCATTGCACTACAGGCTATTTACCCCAAAGACACAGATTTAGTGAAACGAAGGGAATTGAGTTGCACCTCAATGTTCACAGCAGCAAAGTCCACAACAGCCAAACAGTGGAAGGAGTCCCAGTGTCTATTAACAGATGAATGGATAAAGAAGCTCTGGTCTATGTATACAATGGGATGTTACTCAGCCTTTAGAAATGATGAATACCCAGGAATTGCTCTGACATGGATAGAACTGGAGGATATTATGCTGGGTGAAATAAGTCAATTGGAGAAGGAAAAACATTATATGGTCTCATTCTTGGGGAATATAAAAAATAACGAAAGGGATTATAGGAGAATGGAAAGAAAATGAGTGGAAATATCAGAGGGGGTGACAGAAGTTGAGAGACCCCTAACTCTGGGAAAAGAACAAGGGGTAGTGGATGGGGAGGTGGGCGGAGGATGGGGGTGACTGGGTGACAGGCACTGAGGAGGGCACTTGATGGGATGAGCATTGGGTGTTATGCTATATGTTTGCAAATCGCACTCCAATAAACAATATACATAAAAAAGATGCAGTTTATATAGGCAATGGGATATTACATAGCCATCAGACATAATGAATAACATGAAATAATGTTTCTGTCAACATGGAAGGAACTGGAGTCATTATATTGAGAGAAATAAATCCAGTACAGAAAGGCAATGACATGGTCTCATTGATATTGAAAGAGACCATAAGGGAAGGAGTGAAACTTAGTGGGGTAAGACTAGAGAGGAAGACAAATCATGAAAGACACTTAACTCTGGGGAAAAAATGAGGGTCACTGGAAGGGAGGAGTTGGGGAATGGGGTAACTGGGTGATGGGAGTTAAGGAGTTTACGTGATGTGATGAACACTGAGGGTAGAGTCAATGTTGTTAAATTCAATTTAAATAAAGAAAAAAATTACTTAAGCCCATGCCCCCTGTTGGAACAATATACATGAGCTGGGCAGATCAAACAACAGACACTCATTCTCACAGATCTGGTGTCTGGGTCGTCTGAGGTCCAAGTGCAGGTAGCTGTGGTGTCTGGAGAGCGCCCACATCCTACCCCATCCTTTCCCAGTCACCTCACATGGAGCCAGGGTGCAGGGAGCTTTCCCAGTCCTGGTGTATAAATGCCCTTATCCCAACATGAGGCTGTACCTCCTAACCTAAGTGGTCCCTAAGGCTCCACCTCCTCCCCCATCACATGGACATTAGGTTTCACCACAGGGATGGTAAAGCTCACAACCAGTGAACTGATATCAGCCCCTGAAGTATCCATGAGTTTTGCCCTGCAGATCGAAGGTCCTTCAATCCAACTCCTCTCCCTGAGGATCCTCATGGTCCAGTAGAAGCCTCTGGTCTCTGAGAACACCAAGTACACATGATCTCCAGAACCAAATGGTTCCTTGGGAAGAGGACAGCTTCCATCTGAGACCTGGATAGGATCTTGGCCTATTTGTATTATTATTTAAAGTTTTGTGCCACTTCCATATATTATTCATCTCCTTTCAATATGATTCAGACACTTGTCTACTGAGAATGACCATGTTTCTCTTTTGTCCTTCTAGATTTACCCTGGTTTAATGAAATTCCTCACACCATATCCGGTCTTTATTAACTGGTAGCACCCTGATATTCCTTCCTCGTTCTTCTCCTCCACCCAAAGGAAAAGAAATCAAACAATCACCCTGGAGTTTCCTCTTTTGATGCAGTTGGGACACTTACTCCACACAAGCCCTTCCTGGAGCAGGACGCCGTCCCCACCACTGGCCCACAACACACACCCAGAGCCAGTGTCATTCCCTGGTACCATACAGGTATTTGTGCCATGATGAGAGGCCGGCCTGGCTCTCATCAGATATGAAGGTGAAGGTGATGAAAGGTTATACTCTCATTATTGTGTGTGTGTGTGTGTGTGTGTGTGTGTGTGTGTGTGTGTGTGACTGACCTCTGAGTCTAATTCCCTACCATTTCAGCTGGGAATCTCTCTCACTCCGAGGCTGTTATTAACATTTTTAATATGTATTTATTTATTCATGATAGACTTAGACAGAGAGAGAGAGAGAGAGAGAGAGAGAGAGAGAGGCAGAGACACAGGAGAAGGGAGAAGCAAGCTCCATGCCGGGAGCCCAATGTGGGACTCGATCCCGGGACTCCAGGATCATGCCCTGGGCCAAAGGCAGGCGCTAAACCGCTGAGCCACCCAGGGATCCCCAACATTTTTGTATTATGTTTCTTTTCTCTTGTGTTGATTGGGGATTCCTCTATACCGAGATGTGCAAGACAGCATGTTATCTTGGGGTCCTGTGATCCACAGTGAGTACCACTAGGACTCATGAAAAGCTTCAGATGATGTGAAGGGAGTTATTTGTAATTGATTAATATGTCGGGTCAGGAAAAGTTAAGTACAAGTAAATGCAAGACCTATCGTTGAATTCTAAGTCTCTTAAAGACTGAATAAGTAAACACATAATCAAGTGTTGAGAGGGGCTCCCTGGGGGAGACTGCTCCTTGGAGAGGAATCCCAGACCCCGACAGGAAACCTGCCCAGAACCACCCTCTGTACCTGCTCCTGGGACTTCAAGATAGAAGTGGTGACCAGTGTGCACCCCCTGGTGGTCCTGATCCTCTTCTACAGGGAGGTTTGTGTCTGGGCTCACAATGAGGGCCCCTCACTGTGTCTGCACAGTAATACACGGCTGTGTCCTCAGCCCTCAGGCTGTTCATCTGCAGATACTCCGTGTTCTTGGCGTTGTCTCTGGAGATGGTGAATCGGCCCTTCACAGCGTCTACGTGGTATGTGCTACTTCCACTACTGCTAATAGCTGCAACCCATTGCAGCCCCTTCCCTGGAGCCTGGCACACCCAACTCATGGCATAGCTAATGAAGGTGAATCCAGAGGCCACACAGGAGAGTCTCAGGGACCCCCCTGGCTTCACCAGGTCTCCCCCAAGCTCCACCAACTGCACGTCGCCCTGGACACCTGCAAACACAAGACATCCTGGTCAGGAAACTGTCCCACATCCCCAGTTTCTCTCACTCATCTCCACTCACAGATTCAAGGTCTTTGGTTCTCTATGAATTACCTTTTATTTATTTTTTATTCATTTTTTATTGGTGTTCAATTTACCAACATACAGAATAACTCCCAGTGCCCGTCACCCATTCACTCGCACCCCCTGCCCTCCTCCCCTTCTACCACCGGTAGTTCGTTTCCCAAAGTTAGCAGTCTTTACGTTCTCTCTACCTTTCTGATATTTCCCACACATTTCTTCTACCTTCCCCTATATTCCCTTTCACTATTATTTATATTCCACAAATGAATGAGAACATATAATGTTTCTCCTTCTCCGATTGACTTACTTCACTCAGCATAATACCCTCCAGTTCCATCCACGTTGAAGCAAATGGTGGGTATTTGTCATTTCTAATAGCTGAGTAATATTCCATTGTATACATAAACCACATCTTTTTTTCAACTCATCTTTCGATGGACACCGAGGCACCTTCCACAGTTTGGCTATTGTGGCCATTGCTGCTATAAACATCGTGGTGCAGGTGTCCCTGCGTTTCATTGCATCTGTATCTTTGGGGTAAATCCCCAACAGTGCAATTGCTGGGTCGTAGATCAAGTCTATTTTTAACACTTTGAGGAACCTCCACAGAGTTTTCCAGAGTGGCTGCACCAGTTCACATTCCCACCAACAGTGTAAGAGGGTTCCCTTTTCTCCGCATCCTCTCCAACATTTGTGGTTTCCTGCCTTGTTAATTTTCCCCATTCTCACTGGTGTGAGGTGGTATCTCATTGTGGTTTTGATTTGTATTTCCCTGATGGCAAGTGATGCAGAGCGTTTTCTCATGTGCATGTTGGCCATGTCTATGTCTTCCTCTGTGAGATTTCTCTTCATGTCTTTTGCCCATTTCATGATTGGATTGCTTGTTTCTTTGGTGTTGAGTTTAAGAAGTTCTTTATAGACCTTGGAAACTAGCCCTTTTCTGATATGTCATTTGCAAATATCTTCTCCCATTCTGTAGGTTGTCTTTGAGTTTTGTTGACTGTATCCTTTGCTGTGCAAAAACTTCTTATCTTGATGAAGTCCCAATAGTTCATTTTTGCTTTTCTTTTGCCTTCATGGATGTATCTTGCAAGAAGTTACTGTGGCTGAGATCAAAAAGGATGTTGCCTGTTTTCTCTAGGATTTTGATGGAATCTTGTCTCACATTTAGATCTTTCATCCATTTTGAGTTTATCTTTGTGTATGGTGAAAGAGAGTGGTCTAGTTTCATTCTTCTGCATGTGGATGTCCAATTTTCCCAGCACCATTTATTGAAGAGACTTTCTTCCAATGGATAGTCTTTCCTTCTTTATCGAATATTAGTTGACCATAAAGTTGCGGGTCCACTTCTGGGTTCTCTATTCTGTTCCACTGATCTATGTGTCTGTTTTTGTGCCAGTACCACACCGTCTTGATGACCACAGCTTTGTAGTACAACCTGAAATCTGGCATTATGATGCCCCCAGATATGGTTTTCTTTTTTAAAATTCCCCTGGCGGGATCCCTGGGTGGCGCAGTGGTTTGGCGCCTGCCTTTGGCCCAGGGCGCAATCCTGGAGACCCGGGATCAAATCCCACGTCAGGCTCCCGGTGCATGGAACCTGCTTCTCCCTCTGCCTGTGTCTCTGCCTCTCTCTCTCTCTCTGTGACTATCATAAATAAATAAAAATTAAAAAAAATCCCCTGGCTATTCGGGATCTTTTCTGATTCCACACAAATCTTAAAATAATTTGTTCTAACTCTCTGAAGAAAGTCCATGGTATTTTGAGAGGGATTGCATTAAACGTGTACATTTCCCTAGTAACATTGACCTTTTCACAATATTAATTCTGCCAATCCATGAGCATGGAATACTTTTCCATCTCTTTGTGTCTTCCTCAATTTCTTTCAGAAGCGTTCTATAGTTTTTAGGGTATAGATCCTTTACCTCTTTGGTTAGGTTTATTCCTATGTATCTTATGATTTTGGGTGCAATTGTAAATGGGATTGACTCCTTAATTTCTCTTTCTTCAGTCTCATTGTTAGTGTATAGAAATGCCCCTGATTTCTGGGCATTGATTTTGTATCCTGCCACGCTACCGAATTGCTGTATGAGTTCTAGCAATCTTGGGGTGGAGACTTTTGGGTTTTCTATGTAGAGTATCATGTCATCAGCGAAGAGGGAGAGTTTGACTTCTTCTTTGCCAATTTGAATGACTTTAATGTCCTTTTCTTGTCTGATTGCTGAGACTAGGACTTCCAGTACTATGTTGAATAGTAGTGGTGAAAGTGGACATCCCTGTCTTCTTCCTAATATTAGGAGAAAGGCTTCCAGTGCTTCCACATTGAGAATGATATTTGCTGTGGGCTTTTCGTAGATGGCTTTTAAGATGTTGAGGAATGTTCCCTCTATCCCTACACTCTGAAGAGTTTTGATCAGAAATGGATGCTGTATTTTGTCAAATGCTTTCTCTGCATGTAATGAGAGGATCATATGTTTCTTGGTTTTTCTCTTGCTGATATGATGAATCACATTGATTGTTTTACGAGTGTTGAACCAACCTTGTGTCCCGGGGATAAATCCTACTTGGTCGTAGTGAATAATTTTCTTAATGTGCTGTTGGATCCTATTGGCTAGTATCTTGTTGAGAATTTTTGCATCTATGTTCATCAGGGATATTGGTCTGTAATTCTCCTTTTTGGTGGGGTATTTGTCTGGTTTTGGAATTAAGGTGATGCTGGCCTCATAAAACACATTTGGAAGTATTCCGTCTCTTTCTATCTTTCCAAACAGCTTTAGTAGAATACGTATGATTTCTTCTTTAAACGTTTGATAGAATTCTCCTGGGAAGCCATCTGGCCCTGGACTCTTGTGTTTTGGGAGGTTTTTGATGACTGCTTCAATTTCCTCCCTGGTTATTGGCCTGTTCAGGTTTTCTATTTCTTCCTGTTCCAGTTTTGGTAGTTTGTGGCTTTCCAGAAATGCGTCCATTTCGTCTAGATTGCCTAATATATTGGCGTTTAGCTGTTCATAATATGTTTTTAAAATTGTTTGTATTTCCTTGGTGTTGGTAGTGATCTCTCCTTTCTCATTCATGATTTTATTACTTTGAGTCCTCTCTCTCTTCTTTTTAATAGGGCTGGCTAATGGTTTATCTATCTTATTAATTTTTTCAAAGAACCAACTCCTGGTTCTGTTGATCTGTTCCACAGTTTTTCTGGTCTCGATTTCATTGAGTTCTGCTCGAATCTTTAGTAACTCTCGTCTTCTCCTGGGTGTAGGATCTATTTGCTGTTTTTTCTCTAGCTCCTTTATGTGTAAGGTTAGCTTTTGTATTTGAGTTCTTTCCAGTTTTTGAATGGATGCTTGTATTGCGATGTATTTCCCCTTCAGGACTGCTTTGCTGCATCCCAAAGATTTTGAACGGCTGTATCTTCATTATCATTAGTTTCCTTGAAACTTTTAAATTCTTCCTTAATTCCCTGGTTGACCCTTTCATCTTTTAGCAAGATGGTCCTTCACCTCCATGTGTTTGAGGTCCTTCCAAACTTCTTGTTGTATTTGGTTCTAATTTCAAGGCATTATGGTCTTAGAATATGCAGGGGACCATCCCAATCTTTTGGTATTGGTTCAGACACAATTTGTGACCCAGTATGTGGTCTATTCTGGAGAAAGTTCCATGTGCACTTGAGAAGAATGTGTATTCAGTTGAGTTTGGATGTAAAGTTCTGTAGATATTGTGAAATCCATCTGGTCCAGTGTATCATTTAAAGCTCTCGATTCTTTGGAGATGTTGTGCTTAAAAGACCTATCCAGTATAGAAAGAGCTAGATTGAAGTCACCAAGTATAAGTGTATTATTATCTAAGTATTTCTTCAGTTTGGTTATTAATTGATTTATATATTTGGCAGCCCCAACATTCGGGGCATATATATTGAGGATTGTTAAGTCCTCTTGTTGGATAGGTCCTTTAAGTATGAGATAGTGTCCCTCTTCATCTCTCACTACAGTCTTTGGGGTAAATTTTAGTTTATCTGATATAAGGATGGCTACCCCTGCTTTCTTTTGAGGACCATTCGAATGGTAAATGGTTCTCCAACCTTTTATTTTCAGGCTGTAGGTTCCTTATGTCTAAAATGAGTCTCTTGTAGACAGCAAATAGATGGGTCCTGCTTTTTTATCCAGTCTGAAACCCTGCGCCTTTTGATGGGGTCATTAAGCCCGTTCACATTCAGAGTTACTATTGAGAGATATGAGTTTAGTGTCATCATGATATATCTTCAGTTCTTGTTTTTGTGGATTGTTCCACTGAACTTCTTCTTAAAGGGGAATTTTAAGAGTCCCCCTTAAAATTTCTTGCAGAGCTGGTTTGGAGGTCACATATTCTTTCAGTTCCTGCATGTCTTGGAAGATCTTTATCTCTCCTTCCATTCTGAATGAAAGCCTTGCTGGATAAAGTATTCTTGGTTGCATGTTCTTCTCATTTAGGACCCTGAATATATCCTGCCAGCCCTTTCTGGCCTGCCAGGTCTCTGTGGAGAGGTCTGCTGTTACCCTAATACTCCTCCCCATAAAAGTCAGGGATTTCTTGTCTCTTGCTGCCTTAAGGATCTTCTCTTTATCTTTGGAATTTGCAAGCTTCACTATTAAATGTTGAGGCGTTGACGGTTTCTATTGATTTTTAGGGGGAGATCTCTCTATTTCCTGGATCTGAATGCCTGTTTCCCTTCCCAGATTAGGAAAGTTTTTAGCTAGAATTTGTGCAAATACATATTCAGACCCTCCGTCCCTTTCAGCGCCCTCAGGGACCCCAATTAAATGTAGGTTTTTCTTCCTCAGGCTGTCGTTTATTTCCCTTAATCTATCCTCATGGTCTTTTAATTGTCTGTCTCTTTTTTCCTCAGTTTCCCTCTTTGCCATCAACTTGTCTTCTATGTCACTCACTCGTTCTTCCACCTCATTAACCCTCGTCATTTGGACTTCTAGTTCAGATTGCATCTCATTCCATTGATTTTTAATTTCTGCCTGATTAGCTCTAAATTCTGCAGTCATGAAGTCTCTTGAGACCTTTATGCTTTTTTGTAGAGCCACCAGTAGCTCTATAATAGTGCTTCTGAATTGGCTTTCTGACATTGAATTGTAATCCAGATTTTGTAACTCTGTGGGAGAGAGAACTGTTTTTGATTCTTTCTTTTGAGGTGAGGTTTTCCTTCTAGTCATTTTGCTCAGTGCAGAGTGGCCAAAAAGCAAGTTGTATTGGGAAAAGGAGAAAAAGAGATGAGATAAAGAAGGAAAGAAAAAAGAAAGAGAAAAAAAGGAAGAAAAAAAGAAAAGAAAAGAAGAAAAAGAAAGAAAGGGGAAAAAGGGAGGGGAAAGCATACCAATCAAAAAGCAAAACAAAACAAAACAAAACAGAAAACCCACGGGGGAGTATCTTCTGATTCTGTATACTTTAAGTCTCTTGACTTCCCCTGGAACTTGTCAGTCTAGCTGGTCTTTTGGGGGAGGGGCCTGTTGTGCTAATTTTCAGGTGTTAGCACTTGGGGGAGCTGCTCTGCCCCCTGCCTGGTGCAGGGCTCAGTGGGGGTTGTTTACCTCGTGAGACGCCAGGAGGAACAACCCCAGTGGCTGCCGTAGCTCTGAAAACCTGGATTCAGCTCCTGCAGTAACTACTCCTTCTGCAGGGCCCTGGAAGCTCCGGGGCAGGGCCGCTTATCTGCTCAGCTCTGTGCAGGCGCGTTCTTGCTGTCTTGGGCCCTCCTGGCCTCTGACTGTCCTGGGGGGAGGCCGGATCCTGGGCTGTGGCCCTGGCGCCCTGTGCCCTGGTCTGCGCTGTTGGATTCGCGCTCCCGGCCGCACAGCCCCCTCCGGGGAGCCGAAGCTGGAGCCCCTCCAAGCTGCTCCCAGAGCCACGCAGCCCCCTCCGCATGGAGCCTCTTCCTCTGCCCAAGCCCCTCCGAGCTGCTCCCGGGCGCACCGCCACATCCTCAAGGAGTCTCTTCCTTTGCCCGAGCCGCTTCGAGCTGCTCCCAGGCCCACAGCCCCCTCCGCGGAGCCGCCGCCCAAGCCCCTCCTAGCTGCTCCGGGTCCCGCCGTGCACGCTGCAGCCCTTAGGGAGCTCGGCGCACTCTCCTGGGTGCGCAGTTGCTCTTTTACTGTCCCAGGGAGCCCGAGGGCATCCCCTCCCTCCTGGGGTCCTGCTCCAAATCCCTGCGAGACCCTTTCTGCCCGGGAATGTTGGTGCAGCTCCTGTTTCTCTGGTACGGGGCTCTCCTGTCCTGGGGACACTCCCCCGGCCTCAGCCTGGCTCCTCACAGGGCCCCTACCCCTTGGATGCCTTTTGTTTCTTTATGTCTTTTTCCCCGTATTCCTACCTTGATAGAAGTGCGAACTCTTCTCACTGTAGCATTCCAGGTGTTCTCTCTTTAATTCTCAGGCCGAATTCATAGATTTTCAGGATAATTTGAAGGTTTTCTAGGTAATTTGGTTGGGACTGGTGATTTGGAAACCCTACTCTTCTGCCATACTGCTCCTCCCCCCTGAATTACCTTTTAAAATAGTGACAAGGAAAACCCAGCCAAGCACAGACTCCATGGTGGTTTGTCTGCGCTGTGTCCTGATCACTGAATAGGGTCACCTGGGGATTCTGAAGCTGGGACTGCTCTCCCGGCCACAGGGTCAGGCCTGGGCTGGTTTAATCAGTGGAGGGAGGTCCCTATTTGCATGTCCTCCAACTATATAACCAGCTCCAGACTTACATTCATGTATTTAAATGCCAGCAGAAGTGATGCACCACAATTCTATAGCAATTTGTGTTGATGGCCTTCTGACTATATGAAGCTCTAGGCACAGTTCTTCTTGAGTTTCTGCATGTATTTCCAAAGACACACATAAATATAGGTAATTTTCTAGAGAAATTTCAATTTATTAGTAAAATTTAATCCTAAATATTTATTTTTGGTGCCAGTGTAAATCGGATTATTTTGTTATTTTGTATATATAACTTGTTGTTATTTTGTAGGAATATACCTTTATTTTATTTGCTGATTTTATATCCTGATTTTTTTTCTGAGCTCATGAGTTATTTCTTCCAGTTTTTTTTTATGATAGTCACAGAGAGAGAGAGAGAGGCAGAGACATAGGCAGAGGGAGAAGCAGAGGGAGAAGCAGGCTCCATGCACTGGGCGCCCGACGTGGGATTCGATCCCGTGTCTCCAAGATCGCGCCCTGGGCCAAAGGCAGGCACTAAACTGCTGCACCACCCAGGATCCCCTTTCTTCCATTTTTTATGTAAGGTTTTTACTCATTGACTCTATGAAGATATTGTCATAGGAAAACTCATTATTTTATTTCCAGGTTACCAAGTTTTCTTTTTTTTTTTTTTTTAAAGTAGATTTCTTGCTACGTTTTCTGGCAGGTCTTCCAGTCTGGGGCAGAAAGTATTTTCCTCTTGTCTTTGGATGCATTCTCTGTTCAAATTGTGCAGTTGATATAAGGCAGACCTAGAGGAGACAATAAATTTCATTTTGCATGTGGATGACATACCTAATATAAAGTGAGAGTCGACAACTCAAATCAGGACAGGGTGTCTTTTCATGTCTTCTGCCCATTTCTGATTGTAGTTTTCACTTTGTGGTTGTTTAGTTTGGTAATTTAGTTTTCGATTTTGGAAACCTGCCATAATCTAGAGATATATTTGCGAATCTCCCATTTTTTAAAATTCTTTTGGAAGATGTTATTTGTTCATTCATGAGAGACAGAGAGAGAGAGAGATGCAGAGACAGGCAGAGGGAGAAGTGGGCTCCCCACAGGGAGCCTGATGCTGGTCTCAATCCTAGAGCTCTAGGACTCCCTGTGCCAAAGACAGATGCTGAAGCTACACAGGCATCCCTATCTTTCCAATTTGCTAGGTTGCCTTTTAATTATGTTGAGTGTTTCCACAGCTGTAAGACAGCTCCTTCCTTGGTGTAGTCCATAGAGTTCATTTTTACTTTTGTTTCCCTTCCCTTTGGAGATTCGAGTACCAAGAACCTGTTTGTGGCTGAGGTCACAAAATCTCTTTGATTTTGATGGTTTCTTGCCTCACATTTAGGTCTTTCATCTACTCTGAGTTTATTTTTGTGTGGAGTGTAAGAATGGCCCGGGTTCATTCTTCTAATGGAGCTGTCCAATGTTCCCAACACCACTTGTTGAAGAGATTGTCTCTTTTCCAGTTGATAGTCTTTTGTACTTTGTTGAGGATAAGTTGACCATAGAGCTGTGTGTCCATTTATCGGTTGTTTGTTCTATTCCATTGACCATGTGCGTGTTTTACTGCCACTATTATACTGTTTTGATGATCACAACTTTGAAATCCAGAATTGTGATGGCTTTTGATTTTTTTTTAAGTTTTTTTTATTTACTCATGAGAGACAGAGAGAATGGCAGAGACACAGGCAGAGGGAGCAGCAGGCGCCATGCAGGGTGCCTAATATGCGACTCATTCTCAGTTCTCAAGGATCACGCCCTGGACAAAAAGGCAGTGCTAAAACGTTGAGTCACCTGGGCTGCCCTGATTTCTTTTTTGTTTCAATATTCTTTTGCCTAGTCAGAATCTTTTCTGTTTACTTACAAATTTTAGGCTTCTTCCATTCCCGAGAAAAATGTTGGTGGTGTTTTGAAAGGGTTCATATTGAATGCATAGATTGCTGTTGGTGGCATAGACATTATATAAATATTTAATTTTCCAATCCATAAGAATAGACTGTTTTCCATATATTTCTGTCTTCTTTAATGTCTTTCATATGTATTTTAGAATTTTTGACTATAGGTCCTTTCCTCTTTGCTTAGGATTATTCCTCATTATCTGAAGTTTGTTTTGTTTTTCAAAATTTATTTCTTAATGATTTTTCATTGCAGTGTGCTATGCCAACATATACTATAACACTTAGTGCTCAACAGGTCAAGTGACGCCTCATTGCCTGTCACCCAGTCACCCTTACCCCCGGCGATGTCCCTTACTACTACCCCTTCCCAGAGTTCCTTCCCAGAGTTCCTTTCCCAGAGTTAGGAGTCTCTCATGTTCTGTCGACCTCTCTGGTATTTCTAACTCATTTTATCTCCATTCCCCTTACTCTTTTTCACTACTTTTTATATTCCCTAAATGAATGGGACCATATGTTTGTTCTTCTGCGACTGACTTACTTCACTCAGCATAATACCCTCCAGTTCCTTTCATGATGAAGCAAATGGTGGGCGTTCTTCATTTCTAATGGCTGAGTAATATTCCTTTGTATAAATAGGCCACATCTTCATTATCCATTCATATTTTGCTGGACACTGAGGCTCCTTCCACACTTTGGCTACTATAGACCTTGCTTCTATAAACATTGGGGTGTAGGTGTCATGGTCTTTCACTGCATCTGCATCTTTGTAGTAAATCCCTGTAGTGCAATTGTTGGGTCATAGGAAATCTCCAGGGGAAGTCGAGAGATTCATAGTATATACGACTAGACATTACATTAGAAATATTGAATTAGAAACAGACATCCTTTTTTGGTATCAGGTGGTGAAAGTCAGGGGAACAGCACAAGGTAAACATGAATCGTCGAGCTCTGACCAATTCCCTGTAGAGGAATAGTAGCTTCAGAGGAATGCCAGTAGACACGTGTTCATGCTTTCTGAGTATCCAGCAGCACCCTGTATTAACAGACCTTTTCCATTAGTGCAGGAAGTCCCCAAACAGGGATGTCATGTGATGATGGGTGTCTGGACAGGCTGAAAGTGAGGTGTGGGTATGGATGAATTAAGAAAGGCAGGTGTGGTTGCAATTTCAACCCACATGTTACCACAGTGGAGTCATGATGGTTTTGGTTAATTAATATCTGCTCCCAGTTGTAGATAAAATGTGTAAATCAAACATATTTAATCTCATTATCCTACATCCCAATGTTTATGAACTTTTGAGGTATAATTTCTCTATTTCTAGCAACATTAAATTAAAATATCAAAATCATACAGACATTTTTAAAAAGATTTCACATATATATTATGGTAGATTTTCTGTGAGTTCTTAAAAATGCCCATTCTTCTGTTGACGTGAAAAACACTGGGTGATATGCTATATGTTGGCAAATTGATTCAAATAGAAAATATATAAAAATATTTTTTAAAATAGTGTCAAGGAAAACCCAGCCTAGCACCGACTCCATTTTTGTGTTTTCTTTTGTCCTGATCACTGAATGGGTCACCTATTGTTCCTGGGAGTGGGGATCCTCTCCCAGATGCAGGGTCAGGTCTGGACTATTTTATTCAATAGAAGGTTGCCCTTATATACATGTCATCTCAGTATATACTCAGCTTGGGATCATTTCTGTCAAGCTGTTGTGACCAGATAAGATGTGACTGCCTTTGTATGTTCATAGTTATTTGAAAAAAACTGTTTTTTTATTATGTAATATTCCAGACTTCAAACTTTGTGTCCACGTGGTACTTTGTAATTGTATTTGCATATAACTCTTGGTTCGTAGGTGTCATGTTTCCCCATACAGTGATGTGAACGTACCCCTTAAATTGTAGAGGGTTTCTAAGTATCCTTGTGCACATTTTCAGGTGAGTCTAACCCCAGATTCTTGGCCTTTCCACAGGACTTACCTCCCCTCTGAAACACCTGAATGACAGAGTGGCAGGGTTCCTTAGTATAGTGGACCCCGCATGTATTGGAGATCCCATAATTTAGCAAAATTTAGAATTTAGCTGAATTTCAGAGGGTTTCAGGTAAACCCTCAGGTTTCAGGGTTGCAGTTATATTTGTAAATTTCTAATAACTCAGTCACTGTGTTCCACCGCAGTTAACTCTGTGATCTTCTGTATTCACTTTGATGAGATTACCTGACGCAGAATAAGAACATTCAAGCAGAGTTTGGGATATAATAAACTGGTCTTAGTAGGAATATTAACCATTGTATAGCCTATATTTCTATTTTTCTTCTCCCTCCTAAACTAACAGTGCTGCCTTTCCACTATAAGTTTTTCATGATTTTTTTTTTATATTCATCTAAGAGAAGAAAAATATCTACCATGAAGTCTTCTATGGATTTTTTCAGGTATTTTTCATAACAAATGCAGCAGGAAATTTCAGTTTCAAATCAATTTCAATTTGTGTGTCTGATCAACTGTAATTTTGGTTTTCTTGTATGAGTCCCCTTGATCCTGCGGGCTACATACAGGACTTCTGTTCTGTCTCAAAATCTAGCCCATTCCATCTTTGCTTTTTAAAAATATTTTATCTATTTAATCATGAGAGAGAGAGAGAGAGAGAGAGAGAGAGAGAGAGAGAGAGATGCAGGGACACAAGCAGAGGGAGAAGCAGGGTCCATGCATGGAGCCTGAGGTGGGACTCGATCCCTGATGTCCTGGATCAGGCCCTGGGCTGAAGTCAGCACTAAACCGATGAGCTACCCGGTACCCCCATTTCCATCTTTGAATGGATCATATGGATCAGGAAGACTGCAAGCAAATCGCACTACACAAATTTCACCTGTGTCACCTACACAGAGAAATGGAGTACTGCCAATAATATTCCTGCAATTCTAGTTCTTTGGGAGCATCTGTGTCTTCCTGGAGGCCCCAATCTCACTGGTAGGAGGTGCACGGCTCCTTTTTTTTAAATAGTAAATTTATTTTTTATTTCTGTTCAATTTGCCAACATATACAAAACAACACCCAGTGCTCATCCCATCAAGTGCCCCCCTCAGTGCCCGTCACGCATTCATCCCCACCCCCCGCCCTCCTCCCCTTCCACCACCCCTAGTTCATTTCCCATAGTAAGGAATCTTTATGTTCTGTCTCCCTTTCTGATATTTCCGACACATTCTTCTCCCATCCCCTCTATTCCCTTTCACTATTATTTATATTCCCCAACTGAATGAGAACATATAATGTTTGTCCTTCTCTGATTGACTTATTTCACTCAGCATAATACCCTACAGTTCCATCCATGTCATAGCAAATGGTGGGTATTTGTCATTTCTAATGGCTGAGTAATATTCCATTGTACACATAAACCACATCTTCTTTATACATTCATCTTTCGAAGGACACCAAGGCTCCTTCCACAGATTGGCTATTGTGGACATTCTTGCTAGAAACATCGGGGTGCAGGTGTCCCGGCGTTTCATTGCATCTGAATCTTTGGGGTAAATCCCCAGCAGTGCAATTGCTGGGTCGTCGGGCAGGTCTATTCTTAACTCTTTGAGGAACTTACACACAGTTTTCCTGTGTGGCTGCACCAGTTCACATTCCCGCCAACAGTGTAAGAGGGTTCCCTTTCTCCGCATTCTCTCCAACATTTGTGGTTTCCTGCCTTGTTAATTTTCCCCATTCTCACTGGTGTGAGGTGATATGTCAGTGTGGTTTTGATTTGTATTTCCCTGATGGCATGTGATGCAGAGCATTTTCTCATGTGCATGTTGGCCATGTTAATGTCTTCCTCTGTGAGATTTCTGTTCATAACTTTTGCCCATTTTGTGATTGGATTGTTTCTTTGCTGTTAAGTTTAATAAGTTCTTAATAGATCTTGGAAACTAGCCCTTTATCTGATATGTCATTTGCAAATATCTTCTCCCATTCTGTAGGTTGTCTTTGAGTTTCATTGACTGTATACTTTGCTGTGCAAAAACTTCTTATCTTGATGAAGTCCCAATAGTTCATTATTGCTTTTGTTTCTTTTTCCTTTGTGGATGTGTCTTACAAGAAGTTACTGTGGCTGAGTTCAGAAAATCTGTTGCCTGTATTCTACTTCAGGATTTTGATGGAATCTTGTCTCACATTTAGATCTTTCATCCATTTTGAGTTTATCTTGGTGTATGGTGAAAGAGACTGGTCTAGTTTCATTCTTCTGCATGTGGATGTCCAATTTTCCCAGCACCATTTATTGAAGAGACTTTCTTCAGTGGATAGTCTTTCCTCCTTTATTGAATATTAGTTGACCATAAAGTTGAGGGTCCAATTCTGGATACTCTATTCTGTTCCATTGATCTATGTGTCTGTTTTTGTGTCTGTACCACACTGTCTTGATGACCACAGCTTTGTAGTCATCAGGGACCCTGTATTAACAGACTGAAGGATTGGATGTACATGATTCTGGCATTGTGATGCTCCCAGATATGGTTTTCTTTTTTCTTTTTTCTTTTTTTTATTTTTTATTTTTTATTTAATTTATTTTTTATTGGTGTTCAATTTACTAACATACAGAATAACCCCCAGTGCCCGTCACCCATTCACTCCCACCCCCCGCCCTCCTCCCCTTCTACCACCCCTAATTCGTTTCCCAGAGTTAGCAGTCTTTACGTTCTGGTGTTCTTTTTTAAAATTCCCCTGGCTATTCACGGTCTTTTCTGATTCCACACAAATCTTAAAATAATTTGTTCTAACTCTCTGAAGAATGTCCATGGCATTTTGATAGGGATTGCATTAAACGTGTAAATTGCCCTGGGTAACATTGACATTTTCACAATATTAATTCTGCCAATCCATGAGCATGAAATATTTTTCCATCTCCTTGTGTCCTCCTCAATTTCTTTCAGAAGTGAACAGTTTTTATTCATTTTAGAGGGGGAATTCTCTATTTCCTGGATCTGAATGCCTGTTTCCCTTCCCAGATTAGGAAAGTTTTCAGCTAGGATTTGTTGAAATACATATTCTGGACCTCTGTCCCTTTCAGTGCCCTCGGGCACCCAAATTAAACATAGGTTTTTCTTTCTCAGGCTGTCACTTTTTCCCTTATTCTATCCTCATGGGCTTTTTCTTAATTTTTATTTATTTATGATAGTCACACAGAGAGCGATAGAGAGAGAGACAGAGAGAGAGAGGCAGAGACATAGGCAGAGGGAGAAGCAGGCTCCCTGCACCAGGAGCCCGACATGAGATTTGATCCCGGGTCTCCAGGATTGCGCCCTGGGCCAAAGACAGGCACCAAACTGCTGCGCCACCCAGGGATCCCCTCTCCTCATGGTCTTTTAATTGTTTGTGTCTTTTTTCCTCAGTTTCCCTCTTTGCCATCAACTTGCTTCTATGTCACTCACTTGTTCTTCCACCTCATTAATCCTCATTGTTAGGACTTCTAGATTGGATTGCATCTCATTCAATTCATTTTTAATTTCTGCTTGATTAGATCTAAATTCTGCAGTCATGAAGTCTCATGAGTCCTTTGCTTTTTTCTAGAGCGAAGAGTAGCTTTACAATAGTGCCTCTGAATTGTCTTTCTGACATTGAATTGTAATCCAGATTTTGTAACTCTGTGGGAGAGAGAACTGTTTCTGATTCTTTCTTTTGAGGTGAGGTTTTCCCTCTAGTCATTTTGCTCAGTGCAGAGTGGCCAAAAACAAGTTGTTTTGGGAAAAGGAGAAAAAGAGAGGAGAGAAAGAAGGAAATAAAAGAGAAACAGAAAAATGCAAAAAGGAGAAAAAAGAAGGAAAAGAGAAATAAAAAGAAGTCAGGGAAAAAAGAGTGGGGGAAGGAAACAGAAATCAAAAAGCAAAAAAAAAAAAAACAACAAGGGAGAGTATCTTCTGATTCTGTATACTTTAAGTCCGTTGACTTCCCCTGGACCTGGTCCATCTAGCTTGTCTTCTGGGGGAGGGGCCTGTTGTGCTGATTTTCAGGTGTTAGCACTTGGGGGAGCTGCTCTGCTCCCTGCCTGGTGCAGGGCTCAGTGGGGTTTGTTTACCCCATTAGGCCCCAGGAGGAACAACCGCAGTGGCAGGGCCAGCTCTGGAGCCCTGGATTCAGCTCCCGCAGTAACTACGGATCTCTCAGTCTGCCGGGGACTGGATGCTCCAGAGGCGGGGCTGCTGATCTGCTCAGCCCTGAGCAGAAGTGTCCTTGCTGTCCTGGGCCCTCCTGGCCTCTGCCTGTCCCAGGGGGAGGCTGGATCCTGGGCTGTGTCCCCGGCGCACTTGGGGACCCTACTCTTCCGCCATCTTGCCCCCTCTCCTGCCTCTCATAATTTTATGGTCACTATCACTTAATTTCCTTTTCCGTATGAATATGGAATTTTCTATTATTTAAAAAAACAATTGGTGTTTTTGTGAATTTAATCAAACAATTGGTATTTTGATTAATCTAATCGACATTGAAATTCTTAGAAGAAAAATAGAATCTATACAAATAAAAATTTTCCTAGAGATTTAAATAAGTATGAAAAATAAAAATGAAATTTAAAAGTCATAGGCACTCTAGGAAAATAGATAGGCCTTAAAAAATATAATCAGTCAGCATAATACCCTCCAGTTCCATCCACGTTGAAGCAAATGGTTTCTCATTCATTTGGGGAATATAAATAATAGTGAAAGGGAATATAGGGGAAGGGAGAAGAAACGTGTGGGAAATATCAGAAAGGGAGACAGAACATAAAGACTCCTAACTCTGGGAAATGAACCAGGGGTGGTGGAAGGGGAGGAGGGCTAGGGGTGGGGGTGAGTGGGTGACGGGCACTGAGGGGGACACTTGATGGGATGAGCACTGGGTGTTATTCTGTATGTTGGTAAATTGAACACCAATAAAAATTATTTTATTTAAAAAAATATATTCAGATTTTAAAGAGAAAAATTGACCAACACCAGTGACTCTCAGTGTACATTGAAAGATGAATGGATAAAGAAGATGTGGTCTCTGTATACAGTGGAATAATACTCAGCCATTAGAAACGACAAATATCCACCATTTGCTTCAATGTGGAGGGACCTGAAAGGTATCATGCTGAGTGAAAAATGTCAATCGGAAAAGGATAAACATTATATGGTCTTATTCATTTGGGGAATATAAAAATTAGTGAAATGGAACAAAGGGATAGGAGAGAAAATGAGTGAAAGTATCAGTGAGGGTGACAAAATATGAGAGACACCTAACTCTGGGAAGTAAACAAGGGGTAGTGGAAGGGGAGGCAGGCAAAGGGTAGGGGTGACTGGGTGATGGGCACTGAGGAGGGCACTTGGCAGGCTGAGCACTGGGTGCTACAGTATATGTTGGCAAATTGAACTCCAATAAAAAAGTAAAAATAAAACAAAACAAAATAAAAAGGCACATAAATAAAATGCAAAGATTCTAATAGAGCTAATAGAGAAATTATTGGAACATAGGCAAATTACATTACTAATATTATGAATACACTAAAATTGTTTCATGAAGAAATAAAAAATGAACAATACAGATCAAATACAAAGACTAAAACCATAATCTAAAAACCTCTGCCAAAAAAAAATAAAATAAAATAAAAAAATAAAAATAAAAACCTCTGCCTACAAAAGGACAATGAATGATTTAAGTAGAATAAAGCAAAAAAAGGAGTCCAAAATCAGATGGCTTTATCTATGAATTTTACCAAGTATTTTAAGAATTATGGTAAAACTTTTCAATCTCTTCCAATACAGAATGAGAATGGAAATTGCCCAAATTGATTTAAGGAGGGTAGAACACTCTGACAGCAAACTCATGCAATGGAAACCACAAGAAGGGACACATGGACAATATCTCAGATACACATAAATGCAGAAATGCTGGCATTCTGAATCCAACAGGACATGGACAGATCGCACAGGACGACCTAGAGTAAATAATGCCTGGGATGCAAGGATTCTTGAACATGCCCAGATCGTAAATGGGGACCCTGTTTTAACAGAGTGAAGGATTGGATGTACATGATTCTTTCCTATGATTCCTAAAACCGCTTGAAAATGTCTAACACACTTTGATCTTCAAAATATCTTAAGAGTCGAGGCACAAGAGCTTCCCTCCATGAATTAGTCACATTTTATGAAAAACCCACAACGACCATTGCATTCAAAAGTGAAAACCTGAAGCCCTTCTGTCAAGTCAGGACCCTCACAGGGGGTTATTCCCACCATGAGTATTCAACATGTTATACTGAAGGAATAAACTGTGCCACCCCATATGTCAGCTGGTTCCCTGGATTATTGTGAATAAAATCACAAAGAATCATCCAGTGGACAGAGGCTGTGAACCTCCTGTGTCACCGTAATGGAAGGAAATAAATCTCCCGTGGGAAAATTTTGTTCTTCCTCCTGGGAGGGGTGAACCATCTTCTTCACTAGAAGCATCTGTGGGACCCAGAAGGCTGCGGATTCCTCACTAATTCAATGACCCAAACCCAATATCCTGGCCTTATATCTCAACAAACTCAATGTCCTGTTGTGAAAGAAGCACAAGGGCTGCCTACTTTGGTCATTGAGTTTTGTGTTCTAGGGAGCTCATGCACATGCAACATGAAATACATCTCCACTAAGGTCTGTCATACATCTCCACCATAATTAGTCCATACAAATAATCATATAGAAGAGAAGGAAACCTTTACTGGGGAAATGACTGGAATTCCAATCCATGAAATGTAGGAAACATAGAACAAAAGATAATTAAATCAATAGAATCAGAAAAAAAACTTTGTATCCATATGATATGATCTGTTGCAAGGTCAAACCCAACAAGCTACAAAACCAAATCCTTAAAGAACAATTTCAGGAAATCTATAGGATGCAAAATAAACATGCAAAATATATCTAGGTTTCCACACACTAACAAAAAATATTTATATTTTAAAGGTTTTATTTAACTATTAGTGAAAGACACACAGACAGAGAGAGGCAGAGACACAGGCAGAGGGAGAAGCAAGCTCCATGCAGGGAGTCCAATGTGGAACTGGATCTCTGGACTCCAGGATCACTCCCAGAGCAGAAGGCAGACCTCAACCGCTGAGTCACCCCAGCATCCCTAACAATAAAGTATTTAAAAGGTAATTAGTAAACCTTATTACATTGACACCGGTGTTAAGAATATGTGTAGGATTAAGTATTCTTAAAAAGGTAAAATACTGTACACTAAAAGAACCTACATTGATGAGAGATTTTTAAAAACTCAAAAAGAAATGCAAAAGTAATTTTTTCATAGATTTGAACACTTCATAATGTCAGAAGACATTACACACAGTAGTCTAGAGATGTAAAGCAATCCTTGTTAATAGTTGTGAAGAATCAAATCTAGGTCTGGTGCTGGTTTTATATTCAAAGGACATCCAAATAGGACCGTCCCTTCACTGACTAAACCAGCGGAACACGACCCTGCAGCTGGGAGAGGGGCCTCAGCCCCAGGATCCACAGGTGACCCCTGGTCACGTGGTAGGTTATCCATCTTTAATTTCAGGAGGAACAAAAAAATGATTTTCCAGGGCTTCTGTTTCATTTTTCATTCCTACTTGCAGGGTTGACGCCCAGGTGTCCTATATGCTCCACAGGATGATCTGGTCAGTGCTTCTTTCATACCTGAGCCCTTGTGGTGAGTGTATAAGGCATCTCATTGTGGTTGATGTGAATTTCCCTGACAGACCATGGTGGGAGATGCTCTCCCCTGGGCTTACTTCATGTGTCAGTACCCTCCTGTGTAACATGTCCACACAAGGCTCTGCCTGTTTTATAGATGAATGTTGGCTTATCCTGTCAAGTTCCCCCCTCACTGATTTTATATTTTGTTTTATATATACTAATAGTGAGTCTTTCCTTTAAATATTCTTTTATTTTTTTAAGTTTTCATTTGTTTTATTTGTTCATGAGAGAGATACACACAGAGAGAAACAGAGACATTGGCAGAGGGAGAAGCAGGCTAAATGCAGGAATCCCGAGGTAGGACTTGACCCCTGTAGTCTGGGATTATGCCCTGAGCCAAAGGCAGGCGCACAACTACTAAGTCACCCAAGTATCTCAGGATTCTTTTCCTTTTACTGATTTTATTTATTTATTCATGGGAGATGCAAAGATGCTGCAACAAAGAGGGAGAAGCAGGCTCCTTTCAGGAGTCTGATATGAGACACGATCATTGAGAACAGGACCTGAGTTGAAGGCATGCGCTCAACTGCTGAGCCACCCAGGCATCCCAGTACTTTTGTATTCTTATAGTAAATGCCCAGTAGTGCAGTTGCTGGATCATAGGGTAGGTTTACTATTACCTATCTGATTTCACAACATATGTTTTCCCAGAGCGGCTGCACCCTTGCCCACCCACATCTCCTGACCAGAGATTTCTGCAGGGCCTCAGTTCTAGTGGAGGTGATATCAGGGCTCATTTAACAAGCAGAGCAAGGCACACCCAGTTAAAACTCACCACATTCTGGCCATGGACCACATACAGCCCACTGAAGGCAAGGAATGCCTGTGTAGACGCCTGGCCTGAAGGAAATAGCAGCCAAAACAGGACAGCACAGTGGCCACAGCCCACACCACGGACACTCTCTGAAGACCCAGAACCAGCATCCTATGTGACGTCTTCACCATAAAGCTGTTATTCTGGAGCAGAAGCTAGAACGGGTATTTGTACACACAGAGGAAGATACAGACCTAGAGAAAATGTCAAGGTTAAGGAATTCAATTCCACTTTTCTGCTCTGATCCACCTCAAATTTGGTTTCTCATGTCAGTCCCTTTGACCCTGCCAAATGAGACAGGACTTCTCTTCTGCCTCTAGACCCAGCAGCTTCCATCCCTGAGGGCATCACAAGCATAAGGGGGACTTCCAGCTGCCCACACCATCCAACGTGCAACTACAGCAATGGCATGAAGACACAAGTTGTGATAATAATATTCCTGCAATCCTTGTCCTCGTGGAGGATGCCCAACCTCCTGCCTGAAGCCCGTGTCACATGTTAAGAGGTGCTTTCCTCTCTATGTCACTCATTAGGGAGAATATGTGCATGACCACATATGTCACCATTACTTACTGCAAAATAAAATAAAAATTGTACAACATACATTCAAACACAAAATGAATCAACAGGACTGAGGTAAGAGATGGGAGGGAAATAAATTTAGGTGATTTTGACATAAAATTCCAGAGTCCCCTCTTGATCTTCAGCATATAAAGCAGAGGGATTTCCACACACGGTCTTTGCTATAACAGCATTGGGAGGAAGGAGATCTTAACTCCTGGATAAGGAGTCTCTGAGCTTGTCTCATTCCTGGAACATGATAGATAGTTATTGACTCATTGTGATCACCCATAAAATCACTCAGAGGTCTGAGAGACAAAAACTGCAAGTCTACAGGTGGAAAATCAACCTCCTTTTGAACGTAAGAGGTGTGGATGTTGTCATGGGGAGATATAGCTCTGGCGATGAGGGCAAGAAGGAGGCTGATCCAGAATATTCTGTAAAGTATTATGAGCAGCAGACAGGAAAATCTGAAATGTAGATGTCTGCTTCCATGGGGCATGTGCTGGCTAAAAGCTCCTCAGGTGGTAAAGAGAGAGGAATCCCAGGATACTAATGGTTCTCAAAACCCCAGCATTGTAGGAAGAATGTGTGGCATCAACACGATGCACAGCTACTAAGCACAGGAGCATGGAAGGTGGCTGAGGACAGTGAGTCCAGGTGTGGGTTTCCTACTCTGGGTTGTCATAACCTGAGTCTTTTCGTGGTACCAGACTGTAAAGGACAAATAAGAGGAGAGACCCTGTTTTAGTGTGTCTGGGTGATGTCACCACAATCCCAGGCTGGGTGGATTAAAAAGGCGACACTCATTATCCCTGCTCTGGAGTCTGAGGTCCAGGTGCAGGCAGATGTGGTGTCTGCAGAGTGCCCATGTCCTAGCCGGTATTTTCCCTTTAACCTCACATGGGGCTGGAGGCAAAGAGCCACCCAAGGCCTGGCATTTAAGTTTTGTGATCCCATCATGAGGATGGATCTTCTGACCTAAGTGCTGCCCTCAGGCCCCACTTCCCCTCCCATCACACGGATGTTATTTTTCAACATGGGGATGGTAGAGGTCACACACAGTGAGCTGATATCAGCATTGATGCAAGGGGGACACTGACTCCACACAAGCCCCTCCTCAAGCATTATCCCATCTTCACCCCAGACCCACAACACAAACCCTGAGCCTGTGTCCTTCCCTGGTTCCATCCAAGCATTTATGACTTGCTAAGAGGCTGTGCTGCTCTCAACAGACATGATTGTGAAGGTGATAAAGTTTAATACTCTTGTCAGTGTATGTGTGTTTATGATCCTGAGACAGCACAAATACACAACATCCTGCTGGGCACCCCCGTTCCTTCTCAGGTTGTTACTAACATCGCTGTAGGGAGGCTTGTTCAAGGCAGTTACCACAACAGGGATCTGTCTTCTCTTGTTTTAGATGGTTGATGCTTCTGTGGCCTCTTATCCTGCATGCACTTTATGCTGCTTCCACCAAGCTTGCTCCTTGAGGTGAGTGGACCTGAGACACAGAAGTGCAGGTGTGGCTCCAGTAAATGCTTAGTTGTTGTAACTGGAGAGATTGCAATTTTTTTTTGCATGTAGGGATAGTAATCAACAAGTGTCAGCAACTCTGTCCTTTGTACATGTTATAAGTGTTTTTCATATAAAAATAATATTTCTAATTCAGAGACTCAATAGATAAGACCAGGATAATGTGTCCATATGACTCCTCGGGGAATACTGCTCAAAGGAGAGGAAGCCCAGACCCTGACAGGAAACCAGCCCGTAACCTCCGTCTGCACCTGCTACTGGCCCTTCAAGTGACAAATAGTCAGGAGTGTGCACCTCCTAGTGGTCCTGATCCCCTTCTACAGGGAGGTTTGTATCTGAGCTCAAACTGAGGTCCCATCACGGTGTGTGCACAGTAATACACAGCCGTGTCCTCAGCTCTCAGGCTGTTCATCTGCAAATACAGCGTGTTCTTGGCATTGTCTCTGGAGATGGTGAATCGGCCCTTCAGAGCATCTGCGTGGTATGTGGTACTTCCGTCTTTGTTAATTACTGAGACCCACTGCAGCCCTTTCCCTGGAGCCTGGTGGACCCAGCTTATCCAGTAACTACTGAAAGTGAATCCAGAGGCTACACAGGAGAGTCTCAGGGACACCCCAGGCTTCACCAGATCTCCCCCAGACTCCACCAGAGGCACCTCACCCTGGACACCTGCAGACACAAGACATCCTGGTCAGGAAATGGTCCCACATCCCCTGTTTCTCTCACTCACCTCCACTCTCAGACTCAAGGTCCCATGTTCTCCATGAATTACCTTTTAAAATAGCAACAAGGGAAACCCAATGTAGTGCAGACTCCATGGTGAATTGTGTGTGTTCTGTCCTGATCCCTCAATGGGGTCCCCTGGGGATGCTGGGGTCTGGGCTCCCCTCCCAGCTGCAGGTTCGGGGATGGGCTGGTTTAATCAGTGGAGGGAAGGCCGTATTTGCATGTCCTCTGAGTATATAGTTAGCTCCAGAATTAGATTAGTATCTTTACAAGTCTCATAAACATGATTGCATTATATTTGAGGTCAAATTTCTGTAATGTCATGTAACGATATGAAGTGTTCTAACATGTGGACAGAATTAGCTTTGCATCTCTCAATGTCTTATTAAAACCCACTTGCCAATTTAGGTAATTTTTAGTATATAGCACGTTACCGCCTATGGATATTTAATACTAATTATTTTATTTTTTTGCCAGTGTGAAAGGAATATTTTGTTAATTTTCTTTTCTTTTTTTCTTTTTTATTATAAATTTATTTTTTATTGGTGTTCAATTTGCCAACATATAAAATAAACCCAGTGCTCATCCTGTCAAGTGCCAACCTCAATGCCTGTCACCCAGTCACCCCCACCCCCCATCCACCTCCCCTTCCACCACCCCTAGTTTGTTTAACAGAGTTAGGAGTCTTTTATGTTCTGTCTCCCTTTCTGATTCTTTTAGATAATTTGTTGTTAGTGTGTGGAAACATAGCTTTATTTCACATGTTGATTTTATACCCTGAAGTTTCCCTGAAATAATTAATTTTAACACTTTGTGGAGTTTAAAGGGTTTGCCTCTCTAGCAGATCATGTCATGTGGAAAAAGAATTTTTGCCCTGTCTATGAATTTAAATATAATTTATTTTATTATTGCCGAATTTATTGGTTTGATCTTCCAGTCATTGGAAGAGATTTTCCTTCGTTTCTTCTAGGTTCTTTTGTCTAATTACTCGGTAGACAGAAAACTGATCTAAGGTGAAATGTATTTCATTTTGCAAGTGCATGAGCTCCCTAGAATACCACACCCAGACAATGACCAAATTATGTAGCCCTTGTCTCACTTCGACAACAAAACATTGGGTTTGTGTAGATATAAAGTCAGGATATTGGCTTGAGTCAGTGAATTAGTGAGGGACTGACAAGGGTTGTTTACGTTTTGGGTCCTAAGGTCCTTATTCTGGTGCTAAGTATGATTCTGACCTCCAGGTATAGGGATAGGAAAATGCCTATGTAGTTTATTTCTTGCCATCAAGGAGACATAGGAGGCTCAGCCTGTCTCTCCACTGGTTGATTCCCAAGTGACTTTAGTTCACAACAACCCAGGGGACCAGCTGATATATTTGGGGTGTCACAGTTTCTTCTCCTTCAAGGTACCAAGATGAATACTCATGGTAGGAATAAGCATCCTTGTGTGGCTCTTGACTTCACAGGAAGGCTTCAGCATTTTACTGTTGAATATGGTGTTGGATGTGGGTTTTTCCATAAATTACCAGTATTTCATGGAGGCAATTTCTTCTGTTCCTTGACAGATAAGATTTTTTGAAGATAAACGTGTGTTGGAATTTGTCAAATCATTTTAGGCATCAAAGGAAATTATAATGTAATCTAATCCCCACTCTATTAATACAGGGGGTCCCATTTATGGTTTGGGCATGTTGAAGTTTCCTTGCATCCCAGAGATGATTTCCTCCAGGTCATCCTGTATTATCCATTCCATGTGCTGTTGGATTTGAATGCTAGGATTTTTGCATTTATGTTCATCTGAAAAATTGGCCTGTAGTTTCCTTTCTCATAGAGTCCTTGCCTGACTTTAGTGTCAGGGTCATGCAGGTCTCCTACCAAGATTTGGGCATGCTCCTTACTCATTAGATTTGGAAGAGATCGAGATGTTTCAGCATTAATTCTTCTTTAAATACTTGGTAAAATTAATAGATCAAGCCATCTGATCTTAGACTTTTTTTTCCTTCGTTCTGTATTTTGGTTTCTTGTCTTTTTTGAGTCAGATGTTTTCTGATTATGGGTTCACTCTTCTTATTTGTTTCATTTTATTCATTTTTTATTTTTTAATGAAACCATCTTAGTTGATTGGTGATTCTAGATGTTTTGCAATTTGCCTTAGTTATTCAAATTTTGCTCTATAATCATCCTAATATTTTATTCAATGTTCTTTTCATGATTTTGGTGTCAGTAGTATCTTGTATTTTACTCTGATAGTATTTATTACAGGCTTATCAGTTTTCCTAGACTACCTATATTTTTAAATTTTACTTATCTTTCCCATATAAATAATTCAAACTCCTGTCTTTCTTGTATTTGTTTAGTACATTCTTTTCCTGTTTTAATAATTTTAAAGTTAATTAAATTAATCAAAGCACCATTTTTTCCATAACAGAAAAAAATATATATATATTCATATGGGAACACAAATCACATAATAGTAATCATACAATTATGGGAAGGAAGACCAATCTTCAGGCATGACATTTTGCTCTATATAAATATACTATGGAGAAGAATTATTACATCATTGTGTGGCTGGCCTAACGTCAAATTTGTAGACAGTGAAGCACATGATTGAGATCTGAAGTAAATTTGTGCATATACAGTCAGCAAATCTTCCACAGGTTATCTAAGAGTACACAATGGAGAAAGGGCTGTCACTATGACAAATGGTGTTGGACAGCCACATGCAAAATAATAACACTTGGTCCTTATTTTACATCATCCAGATAGATGGACAAAAATCTATCTAAATCTAAATCTAAAATGTAAATGGAAAAATGGATTAAAGGTCGGGATCCATGGGTGGCTCAGAGGTTTGGCACCTGCCTTCAGCCCAGGACATGATCCTGGAATCCCAGGATCGAGTCCCATATCAGGCTCCCTGTATGGAGCCTGCTTCTCCCTCTGCCTGTGTCTCTGCCAATCTCTGTCTCTCTCTCTCTCTCTCTGTATGTGTTTGTGTGGCTCTCATGATTACATAAATAAAATATTTAAAAGTGGATTAAAGCTTTAAATAGAAGCCCCAACACTAAAAGATGTAGATGGAAAAATAAAAAGGGGAAAGCATCATGACATGTGCTTGGCTCTGATTTCCTTGTTATAAAAGCAACATCAGAGGTAAAAAAGCAAGGAGACGAGTAGGGTTATATTGAAGGCAAAACTGTTAGGATGAAAAATAACAGAGCAAGAAGGTAGATTATGAAATGGGAGTCGGTGTGTTCAACTATATACTGAAAAGGGGTTAGTATTCAAAATACAAAAGGGACTCTTAACCACAATAGAAAATGTGTCATCAAAAATAATAAGAGTAAACACATTCAGAGGGACTTCTATATTGTTTATTAGGGGTCTTTCTCTTTTTCTGGGATAAAAAAGAGGATTTTTTATTTAGGTAGAGGATTCTCTTTTTCTGTATACTTTTTAGTGGGGTTTGATTTACGAATATATAGTATAACTCCCAGTGCTTATTCTGTCAAGTGTCCCCCTCAGTGCCCATAACCCAGTCACCTCCAACCCCATGCCCACCTCCCCTTCCACCACCTCTAGTCCATTTCCCAGAGTTAGGAGACTTTCATGTTCCGGCACCCTTTCTGATATTTCCCACTCTTTTTTTCTCCTTTCCCCTTTATTCCCTTTCAATATTTTTTATATTCCCCACATGAATGAGACCATATAATGTTTGTCCTTCACCAATTGACTTATTTCACTCAGCATAATACCCTCCAGATCCATCCACGTGGAAGCAAATGGTGGGGATTTGTCGTTTCTAATGGCTGAGTAAAATTCCACTGTATACAGAAGCCACAGCTTCTTTATCCATTCACCTTTTAATTGACACCAAGGCTCCTTCCACAGCTTAGCTATTGTGGACACTGCTGCTATAAACATCAGGGTGCAGGTATCCCAGCATTTTGCTGCATGTGTATATTTGGGGTAAATCCCCAGCAGTGCAATTGCTGGGTTGTAGGGCAGATCTATTTTTAACTCTTTGAGGAACCTCCACACAGTTTTCCAGAATGGCTGCACCAGTTCACGTTCCCACCAATAGTGCAGGAGTGTTCCCCTTTCTCCACATCCTCTCCACCATTTGTAGTTTCCTGCTTTATTAAATTTCCCCTTTCTCACTGCTGTGAGGTGGGATCTCATGGTGGTTTTGGTTTGTATTTCCCAGATGGCAGCTGATGCGGAGCATTTCCTCATGTACTTGTTGTCCATGTCTATGTCTTCCTCTGTGAGATTTCTGTTCATATATTTTGCCCATTTCATGATTGGATTGTTTGTTTCTTTGCTATTGAGTTTAATAAGTTCTTTATAGATCTTGGAAACTATCCCTTTATCTGATACTTCATTTGAAAATATTGTCTCCCATTGTGTAGGTTGTCTTTTAGTTTTGTTGACTGTATTCTTTATTGTGCAAAAGCTTCTTATCTTGATGAAGTCCCAATAGTTCATTTTTGCTTTTGTTTCTTTTGCCTTTGTGGATGTATCTTGCAAGAAGTTACTGTGGCCAAGTTCAAAAAAGGTGTTGCCTGTGTTCTCCTCTAGGATTTTGATGGAATATTGTCTCACATTTAGATCTCTGATCCATTTTGAGTTTATCCTTGTGTATGGTGCACGAAAATGGTCTAGTTTCATTTTTCTGCATGTGGATGTCCAATTTTCTCTGGACCATTTATTGAAGAGACTGTCTTTTTTCCAGTGGGTAGTCTTTCCTCCTTTGTCGAATATTAGTTGATGATTAGGTTGAGGGTCCACTTCTGGATTCTGTTCCATTGATCTATGTGTCTGTTTTTGTGCCAGTACCACAGTGTCTTGATGACCACAGCTTTGTAGTACAACCTGAAATCTGGCATTGTGATGATCCCAGCCATCGTTTTCTATTTTAAAATTCCCCTGGCTATTCGGGGTCTATGGCCATACCACCCTGAACATGCCCAATCTCGTCTGTTCTAATGATTTTTAGGTTGATTAAGTTAATCAAAATACCATTTTCTTACATAATAGAAAAACTCCATATGCATATGGAAAAATAATACTGACCGTACAATTATAAAAAATAAGAGTAGTAAGACATTAAACATTCCTCTACAGAAATGTATTTTATATTATTATTTTTATTTTTTGAAAATATTTTATTTATTTATTTATTTATTATTTATTTATTTATTTATTATTTTAATTTATTTTTGTAATAGTAAATTTATTTTTTATTGGTGTTGAATTTGCCAACATACGGAATAACACCCAGTCTCATCCTGTCAAGTGCCGCCCTCAGTGCCGGTCGAAAATTCACACCCACCCCCGCCCTCCTCCCCTTTCACCACCCCTAGTTCATTCCTAGAGTTAGGAGTCTTTATGTTCTGTCTCCCTTTCTGACATTTCCCACATTTCCTCTCCATTCCCTTATATTCCCTTTCACTATTATTTATATTCCCCAAATGAATGAGAACATATAATGTTTGTCCTTCTCCTATTGAGTTGTTTCACTCAGCATAATACCCTCCAGTTCTATCCACGTTGAAGCAAATGGTGGGTATTTGTCATTATCTTTTCATTTCTGTTTTCTTTTTTAAAAAGCCTTTCATCAAAATACATCATTTTTAGTATGGTATTTTATCTCCTATTGAAATTTAATCCTAAATCTTTATTTTTGATGCTAGCTAAGTTATATTTTTGTGAATTTTATATAGATAATTTTTCATAGTGTTTGGAATCATAGCTGTATTTGTTTATTTTATATCCTGAACATCCCCTGACATCATTAATTAATTCCTAGAGTTTGTGGAATTTGTAGACATTGCCTCTTTAGCAGATCATCTCATATGGAAACAAATAACTTTTCTTCCCTCTCCTGATTAATTTTTTAATTGCCTAATATTCCTCAGTAGGTCTTCAACCTGTTGTAGCAGAAAGATTTCTCTTCTGTTTTTCTGGTTTCTTTTTCTCATATAATAAATCAGTAGATATAAGACATATCTAAGGAGAGATGCATTTCATTTTCCACGTGCATGAGTATGTAAAATACGACACCCAGACAATGACCACTGTAGGCAGCCCTTCTGTCTGTTGGACAATACGACAGTGCGTTTGTAGATATTTAAGGCCAGGATTTGGGATTGGGTCAGTGAATGAGTGAGGAACTGACAAGGGTTTTCTGCAGAGCCTTCTGGGCCTACATACCCTACTCTGATTCTGAGGATCATTTTTCCCTCCTGATACAGAGAGAACCTCCGGTTGTTCCCACCGGAGGTTTATTTCTTGTGGTCAGGGGACTCACTTTCCATGACTGGATTTCACTTCCTGAAACAGTTGCTCTACCAGGGAGTTCACGTGTAAACTATGGACAGGATAGAAGAGCTGAGATACACTGTAAACACCAGGTCATGCCACCAGGATGGTGTAGAAACACTCTAGAAGAATGAATGCATATAAACATATAGATAAAGGATAAACCAGTATTGTAGGTGTTTGTGGATTTCCAGTAATGAGCTCACCATTGGAAACCTCCCTCAGCTATGGAGGGAGAGTAACAGATGCAGGTGGGTATTAGGTTGGGGACATGGGGGACCAACGTCGTTCCCAGTGGTGAGGCACCCACCTCCCAGCAGTCAGTATAACACAACTCTGGAAGGAGATGGTACCACTCAAATCCCTCAGGGTCATCAGAGACATGACTTGTCAGAGCATCATTACTTGGATCCATGTGTCACTAGGTTTGTACCCTCTTCTGGCTGCTGTAATATTGTGCAATGACTGGGTGGATGTAAACAACAGACACTCAGGACGCCTGGGTGGCTCAGTGGTTGAGCATCTGCCTTCAGCTCAGGTCGTCCTGAAGTCCCAGGTTCGAGTCTCTCATTGAGCTGCCTGCGTGGACCCTGCTTCTCCCGCTGCCCCTGTCTCTGCAACTGTCTCTGTATGTCTCATGAAAAATAAATAAAATCTTCAAAAAAAAAAAAAAGAAAAGACAAAGGGATGCCAGAGTTTTTCTGAATAGAATAAATAACAGAAGGATGAAGAGTTCAATCTTTCCTCCTGCCTGGAGGCTTGATTTGGAACATCCACGTCCTCCTGCCTTGGAGACAGTTACACATGCACGTCTCCAGATGCTCCAATGAGAGACTACTTCAGAGTCAGACGAGAATTACTCCACTGGCTTCACTGGGTCCCCACCTCATGAATGTAGATCAAGGACCTCTCAGCCTATTCAGTCATGGGAGCCAATGTGATGGGTCCAGTTCCTCAGAAGAACTCTTAAAAATTCATGCTATTACCTCTTGTGGGTTAAAGTAATTTCTGAAAGATGCCATCCTATAAAGTCCTGAGAAGCAAATTGCTATGAATAATGGATCATGTTTTGTGTTTGGGACAAGAGCTGGTTGAGGATACTGAGCAGCTATGAAATCCTGGAGAAACGTCATGATGCAAAAGGGGAGAGACATTTGGGGTTTGGGCTCACTTGGCAGAAATCAGTTTCTGCTCATTTTTGGGGGGCAGTTCTTAGACTTTGCAGGCAGGGAAGTGTAGATGGGATCTGAGGGTGATATCATCATGTATGTAAGACAGGCAGATAATGATTTTGACTAAGGGATATTCTAATAAAATGAGTACATTTGAAGGAAATTTTAAATATAAATTCATGTAGTTATTGATATAGAGTCAAATATTCATAATCACATATTTCAGTATTTTGTCCATCAATAAATTTTACTTTTAGGTATTATTTATGTAAATATTCTTTATAAAAAATATTACACACCCTGTAGCACTCCCTGTCCTACCTGCATTTAATGTAGTTCCTCGAACAAGGCGACCCCATCCTCTCTGAGAAAACCTTCCCCAGATCCCTGTGCATCTGCTCCTGGGGCAGGAGCCTTGTGCTGCCTGGTCCTGAGCGCCCCCTGTAGCCCAGACCCCGACTCTGCTTGTAGGACCCCGTCTGGGCTCACAGGGTATTTACTGCAGTGTCTCTACTCAAGTAGTACATTGTGAATGGGCACAGATGACCTCCCAAGTGTGTCTCTGGAATTGACGCTCCTCGAGAAAGAGCCAATGCTGAGATATACTGACCCTCCCGACCTCTGAGGTGAAATCAATCTCCCGAAGGAAAGCCGTCCTCTCTGATTCAGGAAGAAACATTTCATTACCATAAGAAATAAGATTTTAGGGCCAAAGAAGCTGTAAAACAAACCTTACTTCTTAGGAGTTTACTTCTGCAAACCCACATTTCTATCTGTTGTCATGCCTTCCAATCCCCACCCTGTATAGAGATGTAAGTCCTTTCTAGTCTGCTCACATTTCTGTGTCTTTATATTTTACAAGCCACTATACATGCAAGATTAATACTATTTTTCTCCTGTTTGTCGTATGTCCAAGTAATTATTAACCCATCCTAAGAATGTAGAAGGGAATGAGAGAAACCTTTCTGCCCCAACAATGGGTGTGTTGTTCCTTCAGAGAGCTCTTCCAGTGACATCATGTGCTCTGATATCATCTGCAATTGTGACCTGGGTTCCTAGCTATGCACAGTCTGCAAGGAGACCCCAAGCAAGGGTCCTCTGAACTTCTGGTGGAGACATTTCCCTGTAGCCCCAGATGCACTGAAAGTTCTCACTCACCATAAGACCAGGAACTGTCAAGGCTTTGTGGAGCCCCTTATCACCTGTAGGTTCCTGGGAAGGTGCCTGAAGGTCATATCTAATTATTTTTTATGAAGACACATGCAGATCACAGGGCACTGCAACTCCACTGTCCAATAACACTCACACACACACACACACACACACACACACACTGGCTGATATTTGCAGCCAAGATCCCACTGTGCCCTTCTTCCCTGCATCCAGCTCATGGGCGATGTCCTCCACATGGATGCTGGGCCTGGGCGTGTGGCTTCTTTCGAGTCAACCCAACTAAAGAAAATATGATTCAAGCAGAGATAGGGAAGAGAGTGCATGTTGGGTTTGTCTGCCCTCCAAATGCCTGGGATCCTGCAAGTTTGTGGATATGAGGGCCCAGGCCTACCCCTCAGATGATAATTTCCAGGCTGACTCACCCTGTCTTTGCTTCCAGCACTGTGCCCCATACCCATAGGGAGGTCTCCATAAACATCAAGTCCCTGGATTTCCCCTTTCTCAGAGGGCATAGCCAGGACCCTGATTTGAGGCCATGGATGTCAGGTGAGGGCAGTCCCCCCAGAAGCAAATAAAGGATATGATGCAGAAATAAGGTTCCTGGAATACTGCATGTTGGATCGGCTTCCCCTAAGTGACAGGGAAGGATTTTTGAACTGGTGGTTTCCCTATGGAGATCAGTTCCTGTCTCACCTGTGCAGATGGGCTCATGTGTATGTCAGGTTTCAAGAAGAGAAGAGCTGCACATAAAAACCAGAGGGGATGAGATGAATCTGCTTCTGGTTTGAATAAAATACCTCCTCACTAGAGCTTGATGTTGTGTGTATATGGTACTCATGGGTCTTCTTCATGGTGAGCAGTGCTTTGGGGACTGGGGGCATTCTGGTCATTGCCACAGTGTATATCGTCCAACTTGTTCTCACAATCCTCTTCAATTGGGCTGTACAAATCACATATTAAAGTGTTAGGGTATGTATCCCCACTGACCTGGGTTGGGCACTGGTTTCATCCCCATCATACAGGAGACATGGTCAGTGCAGGGACTCTGGGCTGTTCTGACTGCTGTGCTTTAGGGTGGACACCACGAAGCATAAACTTAGTCCTGGAGGAGAGGAGGGGCAGGACCCATCATGCATTGGCCATCCCTGGACTACAGCTGAGGGCGTGGTGACCTCATGATTGTGGAAGTGGTGACTATGAAAATTGGAGGAGCAGATCTAGCAGCATAATGTCAGGTGACTCAGGAGATGCTGCAGGTCACCTGGCGTGTGAGAGAGCAGAGGGGCAGGTGAATGGGTCCAGCTCCCTGAGAGTCACCCCATGTTCCACATAAGAACTCTTTGCCAGAAAGCTCTGGTTCTGTCCATTCATGGGGCTCCATCATGCTTGTTACCCCTCCTCCTGACATCTGCTCCTTGCACCTCAGGCAGTACGTCCTCCTGGATCTGTGCTTCTGCCAGAACACCCACAGACATTCCTGCTAAACCAACAGACCGAGAGTAGGGAGAGGTATTGTCCAAGACTCCTATGAAAAGGAGGGTCCATGGTCCATGACATAGGGACCCCGGGTCGGTATGAATCTTGAGAGACTGTCCTTCAGCTGGTGTCACTTTTTCCGTGAACACCCTTCATTCTCTTCCTCAGACAGATGGGCGTCCTGTAGCCCCTCAACTTTAATCCCTCCTGAGACACTGGTGTGGCAGTTCTGTGTGCAGAGGGGCATCAAATATTCCCATGAGTAAATGCCTGTGATTCAGAGGGCCTGGATCTCAGCTGGAACCTACACAGGGGACTCCAGAGGGCTAGCCTCATTCTTTGAGCACAAGACGTCAAATGAGAAAGCTCTGTGAATTGGGCAAGGAAACCCTCATGAGCAGATGCATCCACTTTCGTGTATAAAGTCCAGGTATCCTTCCAGTTCTGTGTGTCGAACTAAACCCAGGTGAATTCATGTTGGCGGTTGGAAAACCCTGTGAGTGAGAGAGAGTCTTTGCAGTAACAACAGGAAAAGGGGAGGAGGGGCAAGATGGTGGAAGTCTAGATTCCCCAAATCACCTGTCCCCACCAAATTACCATGATAACCCTCAAATCATCCTGAAAATCTGTGAATTCGGCCTGAGATTTAAAGAGAGAACAGCTGAAACGCTACAGTGAGAAGAGTTTGTGCTTCTATCAAGGTAGGAAGATGGGGGGAAAAGAAATAAAGAAACAAAAGGCCTCCAAGGGGGAGGGGCCCAACAAGGAGCCAGGTAAGGCCGGGGCAAGTGTCCCCAGGATAGGAGAGCCTTGTCTCGGAGAAGCAGGAGCTGCACCAACCTTCCCAGGTGGAAAGGCACCCGTAGGGAGTTAGAACAGGACCCCAGGAGGAGAGGGATGCCCTCAGGCTCCCTGGGACACTAACAGACACCTGTGGTGTGTGCAGGTGAGTGTGACTAGCTCCCTGAAGGGCTGCAGCATGCATGGCGGGACCCAGAGCAGCTGGGAGGGGCTCGGGCGGCGGCTCCTCGGAGAGGCCGCTGCATGGCCAGGGGCACGAATCCAACAGCGCAGACCCCGGAGCACAGGGCGCCTGGACATAGCCCAAGATCCTGACTCCCACAGGGACAGGCAGAGGCCGGGAGGGCCCAGGACGGCAAGGACACTCCTGCTCCAAGCTGAGAGATCAGCGGCCCCGCCAATGGAGCCTCCAGGCCCCTGCAGACTGAGAAGTTCCTGCTGCAGCTGAATCCAGGTTTCCTGAGCTACCGCAGCCACTGGGATTGTTCCTCCTGCGGCCTCACTGGGTAAACAACCCCCACTGAACCCTGCACCAGGCAGGGGGCTGAGCAGTTCCCCCAAGTGCTAACACCTGAAAATCAGCACAACAGGCCTCTCCCCCAGAAGACCAGTTAGACGGACAAGTTCCAGGGGAAGTCAAGGGACATAAAGTATATAGAATCAGAGGATACTCCCCCGTGTTTTTTTTTTCTTTTGGATTTATGATTGATTCCCCTACCTTTTTTTCACCTTTCTTTATTTTTCTTTCTTTTTCTTCTCTTTTTTCCTTTTTTCTTCCTTTTTTCTTTTTTCTTTTTCTCTTTTCTTTCCTTCTCTCTCTCTCCCTTTTTCCCTTTTCCCAATACAACTTGGTTTTGGCCACTCTGCACTGAGCAAAATGACTAGAAGGAAAACCTCACCTCAAAAGAAAGAATCAGAAACAGTCCTCTCTCCCACAGAGTTACAAAATCTGGATTACGATTCAATGTCAGAAAGCCAATTCAGAAGCACTATCATACAGCTACTGGTGGCTCTAGAAAAAAGCATAAAGGACTCAAGAGACTTCATGACTTCAGAATTTAGATCCAATCAGGCAGAAATTAAAAATCAATTGAATGAGATGCAATCCAAACTAGAAGTCCTAACGACGAGGGTTAACGAGGTGGAAGAATGAGTGTGTGACATAGAAGACAAGTTGATGGCAAAGAGGGAAACTGAGGAAAAAAGAGACAGACAATTAAAAGACCATGAAGACAGATTAAGGGAAATAAACAACGGCCTGAGGAAGAAAAACACATTTAATTGGGGTTCCGGAGGGTGCCGAAAGAGACATAGGGTCAGAATATGTATTTGAACAAATCCTAGCTGAAAACTTTCCTAATCTGGGAAGGGAAACAGGCATTCAGATCCAGGAAATAGAGAGATCCCCCCTAAAATCAATAAAAACCATTCAAAACCTCAACATTTAATAGTGAAGCTTGCAAATTCCAAAGATAAAGACAAGATACTTAAAGCAGCAAGAGACAAGAAAGCCCTGACTTTTATGGGGAAGAATATTAGGGTAAAAGCAGACCTCTCCACAGAGACCTGGCAGGACAGAAAGGACTGGCCGGATATATTCAGTGTCCCAAATGAGAAAAACATGCAAGCAAGAATACTTTATCCAGCAAGGCTCTCATTCAAAATGGAAGGAGAGATAAAGAGCTTCCAAGACAGGCAGGAACTGAAAGAATATGTGACCTCCAAACAAGCTCTGCAAGAAATTTTAAGGGGACTCTTAAAATTCCCCTTTAAGAAGAAGTTCAGGGATCCCTGGGTGGCGCAGCGGTTTGGCGCCTGCCTTTGGCCCAGGGCGCGATCCTGAAGACCCGGGATCGAATCCCACATCGGGCTCCCGGTGCATGGAGCCTGCTTCTCCCTCTGCCTATGTCTCTGCCTCTCTCTCTCTCTCTCTCTCTGTGACTATCATAAATAAATAAAAATTAAAAAAAAAGAAGAAGTTCAGTGGAACAAGCCACAAAAACAAGGACTGAATAGATATCATGATGACACTAAACTCATATCTGTCAATAGCAACTCTGAACGTCAATGGGCTTAATGACCCCATCAAAAGGCGCAGGGTTTCAGACTGGATAATAAAGCAGGACCCATCTATTTTCTGTCTACAAGAGACTCATTTTAGACAGAAGGATACCTGCAACCTGAAAATAAAAGGTTGGAGAACCATTTACCATTCAAATGGTCCTCAAAAGAAAGCAGGGGTAGCCATCCTTATATCACATAAACTACAATTTACCCCAAAGACTGTAGTGAGAGAGGAAGAGGGACACTATCTCATACTTAAAGGATCTATACAACAAGAGGATTTAACAATCCTCAATATATATGCCCCGAATGTGGGAGCTGACAAATATATCAATTAATAACCAAAGTTAAGGCAAACTTAGATAATAATACACTTACACTTGGTGACTTCAATCTAGCACATTCTACACTCTATAGGTCTTCTAAACAAAACATCTGCAAAGAAACAAGAGCTTTAAATGATACACTGGACCAGATGGATTTCACAGATATCTACAGAACTTTACATCCAAACTCAACTGAATACACATTCTTCTCAAGTGCACATGGAACTTTCCCCAGAATAGACCATATACTGGGTCACAAATCAGGTCTGAACCGATACCAAAAGATTGGGATTGTCCCCTGCATATTCTAAGAACATAATGCCTTGAAATTAGAACTAAATCACAACAAGAAGTTTGGAAGGACCTCAAACACTTGGCGGTTAAGGACCATTCTGCTAAAAGATGAAAGGTTCAACCAGGAAATTAAGGAAGAATTAAAAAGGTTCATGGAAACTAATGAGAATGAAGATACAACCGTTCAAAAGCTTTGGGATGCAGCAAAAGCAGTCCTAAGGTGGAAGTAGATCGCAATACAAGCATCCATTCAAAAACTGGAAAGAACTCAAATACAAAAGCTAACCTTACAAATAAAGGAGCTAGAGAAGAAACAGCAGATGGACCCCAAGCCCAGCTGAAGAAGAGAGTTAATTAAAATTCGAGCAGAACTCAACGAAATCGAGACCAGAAGAACTGTGGAACAGATCAACAGAACCAGGAGTTGGTTCTTTGAAAGAATTAATAAGATAGATAAACCATTAGCCAACCTTATTAAAAAGAAGAGAGAAGAGACTCAAATTAATAAAATCATGAATGCGAAAGCAGAGATCACTACCAACACCAAGGAAATACAAACAATTTTAAAAAAATATTATGAACAGCTATACGCCAATAAATTAGGCAATCTAGAAGAAATGGACACATTCCTGGAAAGCCACAAACTACCAAAACAGGAATCGTAAGACATTCAAGACCTGAACAGGCCAATAACCAGGGAGGAAATTGAAGCAGTCATCAAAAACATCCCAAGACACAAGAGTCCAGTGCCAGATGGCTTCCCAGGGGAATACTATCAAACATTTCAAGAAGAAATCATACCTATTCTACTAAAACTGTTTGGAAAGATAGAAAGAGATGGAGTACTTCCAAATTCGTACTATGAGGCCAGCATCACCTTAATTCCAAAACCAGACAAAGACCCCACCGAAAAGGAGAATTACAGATCAATATCCCTGATGAACATGGATGCAAAACTTCTCAACAATATACTAGCCAATAGGATCCAACAGCAGATTAAGAAAATTATTCACGATGACAAAGTAGGATTTATCCCCAGGAAGGCTGGTTCAACATTCATAAAACAATCAATGTGATTCATCATATCAGCAAGAGAAAAACCAAGAACCATATGATCCTCTCATTGGATGCAGAGAAAGCATTTGACAAAATACAGCATCCATTCCTGATCAAAACTCTTCAGAGTGCAGGGATAGAGGGAACTTTCCACAACATCTTAAATGGCATCTACGAAAAGCGCACAGCAAATATCATTCTCAATGGGGAAGCACTGGGAGCCTTTCCCCTAAGATCAGGAATAAGACACCACTGCTATTCAACATAGTACTGGAAGTCCTAGCCTCAGCAATCAGACAACAAAAGGAAATTGAAGGCATTCAAATTGGCAAAGAAGTAGTCAAACTCTCCCTCTTCACAGATGACATGATACTCTACGTAGAAAACCCAAAAGCCTCCACCCCAAGATTGCTAGAACTCATACAGCAATTCGGTAGCGTGGCAGGATAGAAAATCAATGCCCAGAAGTCAGTGGCATTTCTATACACTAACAATGAAACTGAAGAAAGAGAAATTAAGGAGTCAATCCCATTTACAATTGCACCCAAAAAGCATAAGATACCTAGGAATAAACCTAACCAAAGAGGTAAAGGATCTATACCCTAAAAACTATAGAACACTTCTGAAAGAAATTGAGGAAGACACAAAGAGATGGATAAATATTCCA
This sequence comes from Canis lupus familiaris, assembly GCF_011100685.1. Lineage (NCBI taxonomy): Eukaryota > Metazoa > Chordata > Mammalia > Carnivora > Canidae > Canis > Canis lupus. Next base: position 75,834,271 of record NC_049229.1, read on the forward strand.
TGTTCATGGATTGGCAGAATTAATATTGTGAAAATGTCAATGTTACCCAGGGCAATGTACACGTTTAATGCAATCCCTATCAAAATACCATGGACTTTCTTCAGAGAGAACAAATTCTTTTAAGATTTGTGTGGAATCAGGAAAGACCCCGAATAGCCAGGGGAATTTTAAGAAAGAAAACCCCATCTGGGGGCATCACAATGATGATTTCATGTTGTACTACAAAGCTGTGGTCATCAAGACAGTGTGGTACTGGCACAAAAACAGACACATAGATCAATGGAAGAGAATAGAGAACCCAGAAGTGGACCCTGAACTTTATGGTCAACTAATATTCGATAAAGGAGGAAAGACTATCCATTGGAAGAAAGACAGTCTCTTCAATAAATGGTGCTGGGAAAATTGGACATCCACATGCAGAAGAATGAAACTAGAGCATTCTCTTACACCATACACAAAGATAAACCCAAAATGGATGAAAGATCTAAATGTGAGACAAGATTCCATCAAAATCCTAGAGGAGTATATGGACTGGGTGGATCAAATTACAGACACTCATTCTCACAGATCTGGAATCTGGGATGTCTGAGGTCCAGGTGCACACAGATGTGGTGTCTGGAGAGCACCCACGTCCTAGTTTGTCCTTTCCCTGTCACCTCACATGGAACAGGAGGCATGGAGATTTCCTAGTCCTGGTGAATAAGGTTCCTGATCCCATCATGGGGATCGATCTGCTGACTTAAGTGCTCCCCAAGGCCCCACCTCCTCCTCCCATCTCATGGGCCTTAGGTTTCAACAAGGGGATGGTAGACGTCACACACAAGGAGCTGATATCTACACCTGAAGATAAGTGAAAGGACCTCCTCCAACTCTCTTCCCTTATTTTTCATAATTGTTTAGTGGCATTTTTCACCACACCATGTTTTTGAATGTTACCTGATAACTCATGGATCTCGAGTCCTACCTGTTCTCCTCTTGCCCTACTTGGCAAACTGTTGTGACTGCATTTGTGGGTTCATATTGACTGCTTTGAGAAACTATGTTTTTATTAAGTAATATTCCAGACTTCAGACTTTGTGTCCACGTGGTATTTTGTAATGTTTCTTGCATGTAAATCTTGGCTTTTAGGTGTCATGTGTCCCCAAGAGTGATTTTATCCTACCCTTTAAATTGTAGAGGGTTTGTCATATGTCTTTGGGCACATTTCAGTGAGTCAGAATCTTGGCCTGTGCTCCTCTCTACAGGACTTACTGGCCCTCTTGAAACACCTGATAGATAGACTGGCAGGTTTCCTTAGATATGCAGAACCCTGCTGTCTAGAAGGATCACATTATTTTGCTAAATTTAGAATTTAGCTGAATTTCAGTGTTTCAGGTAATGTACTTGGATTTGTAACTCTCTATCAACTCAGTCACTGTGTATCTCTCCAGTCAAATCTGTGATTTTCTGTAATGGCTTTGATAAGCCTACCTGATGCAAAATGAGCCGCATTCATGCAGAGTTTGGGATATAATAAACTGGTGTCAGGATGAACATTTTCCATTGTATAGCCTATATTTCTATTTTTCTTAACCCTCCTACATGAACAGTGTAATGCTGCTTTTACACTGTAAGTTTTTAATGAATTCCTTTTACATTCAAATAGTATATTCCATCTAAGAGAAGAAAAATATCTACCCTTGAACCCTTCGACAGATTTATCGGGTATTTTTGATAATAAATGTGGCAGGAAACTGTTGAAGGAGCCTCCGTGTCCATCGAAAGATTAATGGATAAAGAAGATGTGGTTTATATATACAATGGAATATTACTCAGCCATTAGAAATGACAAATACCTACGATTTGATTTGATGTGGATAGAAATGGAGGGTATTATGCTGAGAGAAATAAATCAATCGGAGAAGAACAAACATTTTATGGTCTCATTCATTTGGGGAATATAAATAATAGTGAAACGGAATAGAGGAGAAGGGAGAATAAATGGGTAGGAAATATCAGAAAGGGAGACAGAACATGGAAGACTCCTATCTCTGGGAAAAGAACTAGGGGTTGTGGAAGGGGAGGAGGGTGGGGGTGGGGGTGACTGGGTGGTGGGCACTGAAGGGGCACTTGATGAGATGAGCACTGGGTGTTATTCTGTATGTTGCCAAATTGAACACCAAAGAAAATAAATTTATAAAAAAATAATAAAATAAAAGGAGAAAAACCAAATGTGTCAGGAAAATTCAGTTTCAATTCAATTTCAATCTGTGCCTCTAATCAACCTTAAATTTTGTTTTCTCAGATCAGTCCCCCTGACCCTGTGGCTGTGCACACGACTTCTGTTCTGTCTCCAAATCTAACACTTTCCAACTGTATGTTGGCAGATTGAACACCAATTAAAAAAAAAAGAATTCTGGTCCTGCATGGAGCGAACCTGGTATGATGGTGCTCAAGTGGCAAAGTGGGGAAATTTCCAGGATCTGTGGTCCCCCTGAGTCCTACAAAGAAAAAGTGGCACCATGTGACGGATGATTAAGAAGAACAGGATTCTGGAGATGAGTAAACATTATGTCTGAGTGAAGGCATTGTGATTTGTGTTTCCATAAACTGAACCCTGTTTGGTCCTGTGACTTCTATCCTGGGACCAGCAAGCAGAAAGTAAGAGACCATGAGACCCTTGCTCGGAGGACCATCCCAGGTCCACACCAGAGGAATCCTTCTTATTGACGTTTAGAGACTCATTCATGTGCCTGAGATAAACCAGCTTAGACACAAGCAGGGTGAGCATGGGGTTCAGTTGTAAACTGAGGACAGAAAGGGCTTGATGGCTCTCCTGTGAGGGCTCCCTGAAGACTGGAAGTGCAAACGTTCAACCTCAGGTCAGAGGTAGGAGGCCATGTTCAGAACAGCTCTCTGTTGCAGCCAGGAAGACAGTCACAAAATCCCCAAAGCAGGCCTCAACAAGGTAGGGTGTGAGCATCTAAAGAGGAAAATAAACCAATAGCAAATGATAACAATCCATTGCCAACTCACTGTGAACTTACAGATTCATCCAAGCCCATCTCAGGTCCAGGTCTGCACACTGCCAGAAGAAATATGTGCTCCATCCCTTGCTCCATCCTCTCCCATTATGTTCCGAGTGTGCGTGTTTGGAGACAGCTGGTATGTGTATAAATAGTAGTGAAATTGGCAAAGCCAACTACTGCCTTGCTTCTGGGCATTTGGAGCTGCTCCACTGCCCTGCTGACCATGAGTGGACTAACCTTCACTGAAACAGCTTCACTGTCATGTAAGTTCACATGTAGACTATGGATTAGCATGGTAGGGCTGTTAGATATTGACATGACCAGGTCATGTTACCTGGTTGTTGCCTATCCCATGAGAAAATTGATTGCATTTAAATACAATGAGAAAGAGTAAATAAGTCATGTAGGTCCCTTGAGGTGTTCCATTGAGGAAATCCTAAAGGGAATCTGAACTCATGCCCAGAGGGAGAGTCACTGATGCAGGTGGGTTTGAAATGAGGACACAGGGCACCACATGTTCGCAAGTGACAAGGCACATATGTCACAACCATCACTACAACACAACCCTGTAAGGTGATGGAGAGACACAAATCCAACTGGGTCATCATATACTCATCTTCTGGAAACTTTATAAAAGAACATCCTTATACTGAAGTTCCAAAGTGTCTGAGTATCTCTGACTCTCTTGAACAAGGGGTAGTGGAAGGGGAGGTGGGCGGAGTTTTGGGGTGACTGGGTGAGGGGCACAGAGGGGAGCCTTTGGCAGGATGAGCACTGGGTGTTATTCTGTATGTTGGCAAATTGAGCATCAATAAAAAATAAATTTATTATTTAAAAATGATGTATTTTGATGAAAGGGATTTTTAATAACAAATGTGGGTGGAAAATTCAGTTTCAATTCTTTTCAATCTATGACTTTAATCAACCTTAATTTTGAATTTCTCAGATCATTCCCCATGACCCTATGGGCTATGTACAGGACTTGTCTTCTGTCTCCAAGTCTAACACATTGCAACTTTAAATGGATCACATGCATCAGGAAGACTGCCAGCAGAGACCACCAACCAAAAGATGCCTGTGTCCACTTCACAAAGACACGGAGTCTTGCATATAATATTCCTGCAAATCTAAATTTAGAATTTAGCTGAATTTCAGAGGGTTTCAGGTTTTGCAGTTCTATTTGTAAGTCTCTAACAACTCAGTCACGGTGTTCCACTGCGGTTAACTCTGTGATCTTCTGTAATCACGTTGATGAGCTTACCTGATGAAGAATGAGCTCATTCAAGCAGAGATTGGGATATAATAAACTCGTGTCAGAATGAACACTTTCCATTTTATACCCTATATTTCTATTTTTCTTATCCCTCCTAAACTAACAGTATGGTGCTGCTTTGCAACTGTAAGTTTTTCATGAATTCTTTTTACATTCCAATACTATATTCCATCTAAGAGAAGAAAACTATCTACCATGAACCTCTTCTATGGATTTATCAGGTATTTTTGATAACAAATGCAGCAGAAAATTTCCATTTTAAACCAATTTCAATTTGTGCCTCAGATCAACCGTAATTTTGGTTTTCTTAGATCAGTCCTCATGAACCTGCGGGCTGCATACAGGACTTCTGTTCTGTTTCCAAATCTAGCCCATTCCATCTTTGTTTTTTTAATGTTTTATTTATTCATGAGAGACAAACAGAGAGAGAGAGAGAGAGATGCAGAGACACAGGCAGAGTGAAAAGCAGGCTCCATGCACGGAGCCTGTTGTGGGACTCAATCCCTGATCTCCAGGATCAGGTCCTGGGCTGAAGGTGGCTCTAAACTGCTGAGCACACAGGTACCCCCCTTTCCATCTTTCAATGGATAATATGCATCAGGAAGACTGGTAGCAGAGCCTACCACCCAAATGGCACCTGTGTCACCTGCACAGAGACATGGAGTCCTGCCAATAATATTCCTGAAATTCTGGTCCTTTGGGAGCATCTGTGCCCTCCTTGAAGCCCCGGTCTCACTGCGAGGTGGTACATTGCTCCTTATGTCACTTGTTGGATGACCTTATGTGCTTGGACCACGTATGTCTATAATTACTTCCTGAAACATAATATAATATTAGTACAATACTCCGTAGGCTTGTACAAACAAAAATGAGTCCTTAGGATCCAGAATCAGAGTAAGGGTGAAAATAAGTTTACGATACTCTGAAACAAAACACCAGGGTCCAGTGTTCACCTCCAACATATAAATCAGAAAAAATTAACCACACCATCTTTAGTATAAGAAAATATGGGATAGAGAAGTTAACATGTCAGAAGGTTTAGGGGACTCAGGGCTTGTCACATCCCTGAAACAGCTGGATGGTTATTGAATCATTTCGAACATCCATGAAATCGATCAGAGTTGAAAAAGCAACAACAGAAGGACTCCTAATAGAATACTGAGCAGGTTTTGGAGTGCTGGAGCTGTGCGGTGTTGACATTGGGGAGATACAATCGTAGGGATGACAGCAGGAGGGAGGTTGCTTGCAGAAGCTACTGTCAAGGATTTTAAGGACAAGAGAGGAATGTATGAATGTGTACAATTCTACTCTTGCGGGGGACGGACCTGGAATGATGGTGCTTAAATGGAAAAGTAGGGAGATTTCTGGATCTAAGGACCCCCTGAGTGCCAAGAAGAAAAAGTGGCACAACGTGATGCATGGTTAAGAACGACTGGAACCTATAGATGTGTGAACATTGGGTCTGAGTGCAGGCATTGTGCTTTGTTTCCATAAACTGGACTCTGTATGGTCCTGTGACATCTATTCTGAAAGCAGCAGGCAGAAACTAGTATTTCTCTCTTGTTCATTGAGCTGAGTTGTCCTGTGATGCACAGAGTGCAGCAGTGGCTCCTCCGAAGCTTCTCTGGAAAAACATCAGGATACATGTAAGTCATTCATTTTTAAATACAAGTCATTTAATGTAATTTACTTGGTTTTGTGCAAGTTTATGTGATGTGTCTTCATATGATAACTACGTTTCTAAGTTAGAAAATGTATAGGTAAGCATAGAACCCTGTGTTCAGAGAGGCTCCTTGGGGGAAACTGCTCCATGGAGAGGAAGCCTCAGACTCTGAAAGGAAACCTGCACATAACCTCCATCTGCACCTGCTTCTGGGACTTCAAGTCAGAAGTATAGGTGAGTAGTATACACATCCTAGTGGTCCCGATCCTCTTCTACAGGGAGATATAAACCTGGGGATGACAGCATGGAGGGTGGTTGCTACCAGAATCTACTGTGAAGGTCTATAAGTACCAGAGAGGAATGTGTGAACTTTTAGAAGTGTGCTCCTGGGGACAAGCCTGGCATGATGGTTCTCAATAGCAAAGTGGGGATATTTCCAAGGTATGAGGTCCCGTGCGTCCTAAGAAGAACATATGGCACAATGTGAGGGATGGTTAAGAGGCACAGGAACCTCGAGAGTGGGTGAACCATGGGTCTGAGTGCAGGCATTGTCCTGTGTGTTTCCATAAATTGTACCCTGTGTGATCCTGTGACCTCTATCCTGAGACCAGCAGGCAGAAGGTAAGAGACTGTGAGACTTTCCCTTAGAAGAACATCCCCAGTCCACACCAGGCGATTCCCTCATATTGACGCTTGGACACTCACTCATGTGCCTGAGATAAACCAGCTCAGACATAGGCAGGGTGAACATGGAATTCAGATGGAAACGGAGGACAGAATGGGGTTGATGGCTCTCCTGTGAGGGCTCCCTGAACGTGAGGGGGGGCAAATATTCAACCTGAGGCTAAAGGTAGGGGACCATGGTCACCCTTCATCAGCCCATCAGGGAGCGGAAGAGTGCAACCTGCTAGAGCCCAGAGCTATCCACCCTGAGTCCCGGCCCCTGCCCCCTAGATGTGCATGTTCACTAAGGCAGGACCCCTGAGAGTGAGCACAGCAGAGCCTCCCCAGGGGATCAGGACAGCAATTCCAGCTCAGCAAGGCTGGTGGTCAGAGTGTGCTGCGAGAAGCCAGTGCTAGGGTAGGTAGGACCTAGCTTCCTTTCCAATTTTACTCTCCATTGTTTTTCCAATTATTTAGTTATATTCAAATCATTCTTTATTTATTATTATTTTTCTTTTTATTTTTTCTATTTCAGATTTATGTTTCTAAATATAATATAGAGACTTATTTTTTCTAATTCCAATTTAATTAAATTTATTTTTATTTTCTTGATATGTAGTCCTTCAAGAGGCATAACGAAACAAATCTGGGATCTTCTTTTTTTGCATTTTTCTCTTTTCCCCTTTATTTATGTCTTCATAGGGAAAAAAGGAACAATGAAAATATTTACTGGTGAGAATGAATAGAATGCTAATCTCAAGAGAAGATACTTCATCAATAGATGAAGATACCTGACTTAGAATTTTAAAAAATGATTGAAAGCATAGTAGCTAGCCTTGGAAAGGGAGAGAAGACAACAGAGTTTCCTTTTCTGCTTAGATAAATGAAGGAGAATTACAAAGGCCAAATTATAGATAGTATAACCAAGATGTAATCCAGGTGGAGGCCATAGTAATGATGGTGGATGAATTAGGGAAGTGAGTAAGTGAGTCTTATCTTATAAGATACGATATAATTATAGAAAATAATTACTGAAAAGAAGAGGGAAAAAAGGTAAAGACAAAAAGGTAGATGTAAGGATCTCTGTGACTTATGAAGTTATAATAATATTCACATGATAGGAGCCAAAATAGATGAAGAAAGAGGATAAAAACACAGAAATTATTTGTTCAAATAAGAACTGAAAAGTTCCTTAATCTCAGGAGGAACACACACATCAAACTCCAACAAGCAGAGAAAACTCCCACTGATCCCATCATGAGAGTGCACCTTTTGACTAAGTGCTCCCCTAAGGCCCCACCTCCTCCCATCACATGAACGGTAGGTTCCAACATGGGGATGGTAGGGGTCACACACAGTGAGCTGACAGCACCTGAAGGATCGATGAGTTATTCCCTGCAGGTGGAAGGTCCTCCAATCCAGCTCCTCACCCTGAGCATCCTCATGGATCCAGTAGAAGCTTCTGGTCACTGCATGCAACCCTGTACACATGACCTTCAGAACCAGCTGGTGACCTTGGGGAGATGACACCTTCCACCTGAGATCCTGAATAAAGCCTTGGTCTATTTTTATGATCATTTTATAGTTTGTGATTCTTCCCTCTTATTGTTCTTCTGATTTTCCACGTATTAGGAGCCCTTTCTCAGTAGAATGATCATGTGTCTCTTTTCTTATCTCAGTTTTCATACTTGTGTAGTAGAATTAATCATCACGCTAATCCTTTGATTATCCGTTGCTAGTTCCCTGATCTCTAATACTCCTTCTTCTCCCCCTGTCCTACTCATGGGAAATCCAGCAATAACCCACAAGTTCTCCACCCTTTGATACCCAGGGGACATTGAATCCATGCAATCCCCTCCTGGAACAGGACCCCACCCCCACCAATGACCCACAACATGCACCCTGAGCCACTGTCCTTCTTTGACTCCATCCAAGCATTTATAAGTTGCTGAGAGGCCTTACCTGCTCTCTACAACAGGATGGTCAAGATGATAAAAGTTTTATACACTTGTCGTGTGTGTCTGTGGGTGTTTCTCTGTGTGATCTCTAGATTCCACATTCATACTAGGTCCTAGTGGGAATCATTCTGTCCCTCAGGCTGTTACAGAAATTGCAGTTCTGACCATATTAACTGAAAGTAACCACAACCAGAGGTCTTTTTTCTTGTGCTCAGACTCTTGAAGTCTCTGTAGTCCCATGTCCATTATGCACTTTATGTGCTCCTAGCAAGATTGCACTTTTGCTGGGGGTTTAAGTAAGGTATTGTGAGTTCCACTGGTGTTATGTGTAATACATTGATATTTTTGGGTCAGAAAGATGTAAATTCAAGTGATAGTCTTTTGGGCTCATGGAAACAGTTGTTTTCATCACTTTCTAAGATTGAGTCTTACCTATTCGGTAAACACAGAATGCTATGTCCAGAGAGACTCACCTTGGACACAAAACCCCAGATCCTGACAGGAAACCTGCTCAGACCTCCATCTGCACCTCCATCTGCACCTGTTCCTGGGCTTGAAAACAGGACTGGTGAGTAGTGGGCATCCCCTGGCAGTCTTGATCTTCTTCTACAGGGAGGTTTGTGTCTGGGCTCACAATGAGGTCCCCTCACTGTGTCCCTCGCACAGCAATACACGGCCATGTCCTCGGCTCTCAGGCTGTTCATCTGCAGATACAGCGTGTTCCTGGTGTTGTCTCTGGAGATGGTGAATCAGCCTTTACAGCATCTGCATAGTATATGCTATTTCCATTACTGCTATTGGATATGACCCACTGTAGCCACTACCAGGAGACTGGTGGAGTCAATGCATGCTGTAGCTATGAAAGGTGAACGTAGTGGACTCACAGAAGAGTCTCAGGGACACGCCAGGCTTCACCAGGTCTCCCCCAGACTTCACCAACTGCTCCTCACCCTGGACACCTGCAGACACAGGACATCCTGGGCTGGATACAGTCGCAAATCCCCTGTTCCTCTCACTCATCTCCACTCACATACTCAACGTGTCTTTTTCTCCATGAATTAACTTAAAATAGCGTCAAGGAGACTGGGTGACAGGCACTGAGAGGGGCACTTGAAGGGATGAGCACTGGGTGTTATGCTATATGTTGACAAGTTGAAATCCAATAAAAAGAAATTGAAAAAATAAAAAAATAAAATAGTGTCAAGGATACAGGTGCAGTGAAACGACAGGACACCTGCACCCCAATGTTTATAGCAGCAATGTCCACAATAGCCAAACTGTGGAAGGAGCTTCGGTGTCCATCAACAGATGAATGAATAAAGAAGATGTGGTGTATATATACAGTGGAATATTCCTCAGCCATTAGAAACGATGAATACCCACCATTTGCTTCAACGTGGTTGGAACTACAGGGTATTATGCTGAGTGAATAAGTCAATCAAAGGACACAAACCACAAAGTGAGGATCTCTGGAAGGGAGGTGAATGGGGGGATGGGGTGACTGGGTGATGGGCATTAAGGAGAGCACGTGATATGATGAGCACTGAGTGTTTATGCATCTGATGAATCACTGAATGCTCCTTATGAAACTGTGGAAGTGGTATTTGCTTCTTGATTTTAAATAAAAATAGAATATGTAGAAATATAAGAAAATAGTTTTTATTTTCATGTCAGTTAACAAACTGTGTGATATTAGTTACAGGTACAGATGTAGTGACTCGATACCTCCTTACATCACTTGTGCTGCTCAGAGTAATGTTCTCCTTCATTCCCATCTAATTTGTTATTCCCCAACCTCCAGCCCTCTGGTAACCCTCATGTTGTTTCCTTTGTTGTCTGTTTTTTCCTTTGCTTCTCTCTCTCATTTTTCCCCTTTGATCACTTATATTTTGTTTTTTTTTAATTCACATAACAGTGAAATAATATGGTGTTTTGTGTTTTTCTGAATGACTTAATTCACTTAGCTTAATCCCTCTAGACCTATGCATGTTGTTGGAGATGACAAGATTGCTGCATCATAACTACCATCTATCTATCATCTATCTATCTATCTATCTTTCTATCTATCTATCTATCATCTATCTGTCTATCATCTATCTATCATCTATCTATCTATCATCTATCTATCATCTATCTATCATCTATCTATCTATCTATCTATCTATCATCTATCTATCATCTATCTATCAATCAATCAACTGTCTATATATCTATCTATATCTATCTATCATCTATCTAACAATAATCTATCTATATCATCTATATATATCAATCTATCATCCATCCATTGTTCTCATTTTTTTCTTTCATCAGTATATAAAATCATTTGATTACCATTTAAAATATTATGTATTCACTGAATTTTTATATTTAGAGGTAGAATTTAGTGATTCCTCAGTTGTATAAACACCCACTGCTTATCCCATCATGTGTCCTCCTTAATGCCATCCCCCGGTTACCCACCCCCCTGCCTCACCAGCAAACTTCACTTTGTTTTCTACTGTTAAGTGTCTCTTATGTTTTGTTTCCCTCTGTGATTTAATCTTTTTTCCTTCCCTTCCTCTATGTTCATCTGTTTTGTTTCTTATTCCACATGAGTGGAGTCATATGATTCTCTTCTCAGGCTCAAATTCGATTTTTAGATTTCACGACAGAGACTGTGCTGTATCTCTTCAGTCTGGTTGTTCATCACATTGAATAGATGTGCTTCTGGTGTGAAACATGAGCATTTACCTTTAGGTGTTTGACTTTCTATACATCTTTGTGCACTTAAAAAATGGGTTCTAATATTTAGCATCTTCCCACCAGATGTTGGTTTGCACATGGGGCTGATGGGCCCATGTGATACCCACATTGACATGATCAGTGAGAACCCAGAGAAGGAACATGTGAGTCAGCATCTGCCTGGGTTTCCTCAGCCCAGATCCAGACTCCTACAGGGTGACCTGGCACAGATCCTCTGTGGAGAAAGCCACCTCAGGATGGAGCAGGAATCTCCTACCCAGAGGGAGCCCCAGACATGGGCACTCACAGGAAGGGATGTTCAGCAGCAGTGGTGAGGAGCACAGGATGCCCAGACTGGTAAAAGAAGCCATTGCCCTAAACTCAGTGCTTGCCTTCTCAACTGTGAGGAGGGGGATTTGAAGATATTTCAATCTTCATCAATGCTCTGTGTCATTTGCGGGTCACAGAGCCCTGCAGAATGGGGATGAGTATGAGGGGTTGAGGTAGTAAACCTGTGTATGGGGGATCCATGTCCAAATCCTATGAGTACACTCTTTTTTTTTTTTCAGGAATGGAGCCCTCAGTACACAGTCTTTTCATCAAATCTGATCCAGGGACCCTCACTCTGCGGCTCCTGCATTGGAGGATTTGGATCACCCACTAGGACCTCTCAGGTAGACTACAGTCTCCCTTGGCTACAACTTCGCTACCACCACAATCTCTCAAATCCGCACCCCTTTTTTCTACTCTTTTTTTCCTCTTTACTTTGCCTTTTGTCTCTTCCTTTTTTCTCTTTTCTTTTTTTTCTTCTTTCGGATTCTTGGACTTTTATTATTTACCACTTTGTTTTAAAATTTGTTTTTCATGGGCAGCCTGGTTGGCCCAGCAGTTTGGCACCACCTTCCACCCAGGGCGTGATCCTAGAGACCTGGGATCGAGTTCCACATCCTGCTCCCTGCATGGAGCCTGCTTCTCCCTCTGCCTGTGTCTCGTCTCTCTCTCTCTCTCTCTCTCTGTATCTCTCATGAATAAATAAATAAAATATTTAAAATAAAAAAAATTAAATTTTTTTTCACTTTAGTGGTCCTTTTATTTTATTTGGTTCTGATCTTTGTTTTCATTTAATGGTCTCTGACCACGTCAGAATAATCTAGGATGAAATTTACATAGGTTGTTATTGATATTCTTGAGTCAGCCCGTGCATACAGACACTCTCCACAGAGCAAAGTGACTAGAAGTAAGTATTCACCATGAAGAAAGTATCAGAGACAGTACTTGCTGCCAAAGGGTTACAGAATTGGGATTACAATTCGGTGTCAAATGCCAATTCAGAAGCACAATTATAAAGCTACTGGTGGCTCTGGAAAAACAAGCATAAGAGATTCAAGAGACTTCATGACTGCAGAATTTAGATCTAATCAGGCCGAAATTAAAAGCCCATTAAATGACATGCAATCCAAACTGGAGATCCTAACAATGGGGGTTAATGAAGTAGAAGAAAGAGTGAGTGACATAGAAGACAGTTGATGGCAAGGAGGGAAGCTGAGGAGAAAAGAATATTAAAAGACCATTAGTAAAGGTTAAAGGAAATAAATGTATAATTGGGGTCCCAGTGAACACCGAGAGGGCCAAAGGGCCAGAGAGCATAATTGAAAAAATCATACCTGAGAACTTCCTTAATTTAGGGAGGGAAAGTGACATTCAGGTCCAGAAGATAGAGAGTCCCCCCCCAAAAAAATCAACAAAAACCTTTCAACACCTTGACATGTAATAGTGAAACTTGCAAATTCCAAAGATAAAGAGAAAATCCTTAAAGCAGGAAGAAGCAAGAGATCCCTACTTATAAGGCAAAATACCAGTTTATGTTTTCTGCTCATTTCTGTCTGGATCTTTTGTTTCTTCGGTGTTGAGTTTAATAAGTTATTTTAGGTCTTGGATACTAGCCCTTCATCTGATATGTCCAATGCAAATATCTTCTTCTTTCCCGAGATAGACTTTTGGTTTCTTTGGCTATTTCCTTTGTTGTGATGAAACTTTTTATCTTGATGAAATCCTAATATTTCATTTTTCCTTTTGTTTCCCTTGCCTTTGGAGACACATCAAACAAGATTCTACTGAGGCTGAGGTCAAATTGCTCCCTTGGATCTACTCTACTATTTTGGAGGCGTCATGCCTCATATTAAGTGTGTCATCTACTTTATCTTGTGTGTAGTGTAAGAAAATGGCCCAGTTTCATTATTCTACATGTGACTGTCCTATTTTTCCAGCACTATTTTATGAAGAGATCATCTTTTTTCCATTGGGTATTCTTTCTTGCTTTTTATAAGACTAGTTGACCATGGAAGTGTTAGTTCATTTCTGGATTATGTATTCTGTTCCTTTGATCCATGAGTCTGTTTCTGTGTCAGTACCACACTGTCTTGAGGATCACAGTTTCTAATACAGCTTGATATCAGGCATCGTGATGTCTTCTGTTTCTTTATTTTTTTCTCCTCAACATCCGTTTTCATCTTCAGGGTCTTTAATGGTGTCATACATTTTGTTAATAATAAATTTATTTTTTTGGTGTTCAATTTGACAATATACAGAATAACACCCAGTGCTCATCCCGTCAACTGCCCCCCTCAGTGCCTGTCACTGATTCACCCCCACCCCCCACCCTCCTCCCCTTCCACCACCCCTAGTTTATTTCCCAGAGTTAGGAGTCTATGCTCTGTCTCCCTTTCTGATATTTCCTACCCATTTCTTCTCCCTTCCCTTCTATTTCCTTTCACTATTATTTAAATTCCTCAAATGAATGAGAACATATAATGTTTGTCCTTCTCCGATTGACTACTTCACTCAGCATAATACCCTCCAGTTCTATCCATGTTGAAGCAAATGGTGGGTATTTGTCATTTCTTTTTTTTTTTGTATTTGTCATTTCTAATGGCTGAGTAATATTCCATTGTAACATAAACCACATCTTCTTTATCCATTCATCTTTTGATGGACACTGAGGCTCCTTCCACAGTTTGGCTATTGTGGACATCCCTGCTAGAAACATCGGGGTGCCGGTGTCCCGGCATTTCATTACATCTGAATCTTTGGGGTAAATCCCCAACAGTGCAATTGGTGGGTCGTAAGGCAGGTCTATTTTTAACTCTTTGAGGAACCTACACACAGTTTTTTAGACATTATTGGTTTGTTTATTTTGGCTCTCGGAAAAATTCTGGAAGTATTTTGATAGGGTTTGCACTGAATATGTAAATTTCTTTGAGTAGCATGCTGATTTTATTTTATTTTTTTATTTTTTTATTTTATTTTTTTTATTTATGATAGTCACACAGAGAGAGAGAGAGAGAGAGGCAGAGACATAGGCAGAGGGAGAAGCAGGCTCCATGCACCGGGAGCCCGACGTGGGATTCGATCCCTGGTCTCCAGGATCGCGCCCTGGGCCAAAGGCAGGCGCCAAACCGCTGCGCCACCCAGGGATCCCGCATGCTGATTTTATTAATATTTTTTCCAGTCTATGAGGATAATATATTTTTCCATTACTTTATGTTTTCCTCAATTTCTATCTCAGTTTTCAGCCTAAGATGCTTTTCCTTCTTTGTTAGCTTTATTCCTTCTTGTCTTTTGTGCTTTGGTGTAATTATAAATGGGATTCATTCCTTGATTTTTCCTTCTTTTTATTTTCATTTTTAGTGTATAGAAATGCTACTGACTTCCCTTTATCAATTTGTATGATTTGACTTACTGAATTCCTGTATCTGTTCTAGCACATTTTTGGTGGAGTGTTTTGGGATTTCTACATAAAGTATCATGTCATCTGTTAAGAATGAAATTTTGACTTTTTCTTGCCTGATTCGGATCCACCTTTCTTCTTTTCATTGTGTGATTGCTGAGATGAAGACTTCTAGTACTGTGTTGAACAGTGACGAGTGAACATCCCTGTTGTGTTCCCGACTTCATGGAAAAAACTCTATCACTCTGGGGTTTTCGACGATGCTTCTGTGATCTTGAGTAAATTCCCTCTCTCCTTACACAGCAGAAGCTTTTCATCAAGAAAGAATGATCTCTTGTCAAATACTATTTGTGCATCAGTGGAGGAGTTCAAATTATTCTTTTCCTTTCTCTTATTAATGTGGTTTGCCATGCTGATTGATTTTTATGTGTTGAAGCATCCTTGCAGGTCAGGAAGAAATCTCATTTGGTCATAGTGAATAATCCTTTCAGTATATAATTGGATTATATTGGCTAGAAACTTGGTGGGAATTTCTGAATCCACATTGTTTAGGAATATTGTTCTATAATTCTGCTTCTTGGTGCAGTAATTGCCTGATTTTGGGGTCAAGGTAATGTTGACATCAGAGAATGGGTTTGGAAAATTTTCTTCCATTCCTATGCTTTGGAACATTTTCAAAGGAACTGGTATTATTTTTTCTTTACATGTTTATTGAAATCCCCCACCAGCCATCTGGACTTTTGTTTGTTCAGAGACTTTTAATTATGATTGTTTAATTTTAACTTTTAATTATTATTGTTTTCTTATTTTCTGGATATGGGTATGTGCTGTTCTTCCTTTCCTCTCCATTAAGTTTTGATACTTTATGTTTCTAGGACTGCATCCATTTCTTCTAGATTGCTTAATTCATTGGCATATAATTGCTCAGAATATTGTCTTATACTTGTTTGTATTTCTTGGCTGTTGGAACTGATCTTTCCTTATTTATTCATGATTTTATGATTATCAGTCCTTTCTATTTGTTTTATTTTACAAGTCTGTCTGGGTGCTTACAATCTTATTTATTCTTTAAAAGAATCATCCCCTGAGTGATTTGATCTACTGCCTTTTTTATAACCTTGATTTCTTCTCTATTCTTGATTATTCCTCTTTCACCTGGATTCAGAAATCCTTTGCTGTTCTTTCTCCAACTCCTTTTGGTCCAAGCCTTACTTTTATTTATGAGACTTTTATTGTCCCCTGAGGAAAGACTGTATTGCTCTATCCTCCCTTCTGTGGATCACTTTTGCTGTGTCCCAAAGTTTTGAAAGTGTTGTGTTTTCATTTTCATTGAATCCGTGTATTGTTTTAATTCTCTAACTTCCTGGTTGACCCATTCCCTCTTCAGTATGACGTTCCTTTACCTCCATTATTTATGTACCTTTTGTATTTTTATGGTGGTTCACTTCATAACATTGCATAGTTTCATTGCACTGTGGTCTGAATATATGCATGGAATAAATTCACTCTTTCTGTACCAGTTGAATCTTGATGTGTGACCTTCTATATGATCAATTCTGGAGAATTTTTCAGGTGCCCTGGAGAAGAATGTGTTTTCTCCTGCCTTAGGATGCAACACTGTGTATATATCTTTGAAGTCCATCTATTCCAGTGTATTGTTCTAAGCACTTGTTTCCTTGTTGAGATTCTGCTTTTATGATCTTTCCTTGCTATCAGTGGGACGTGAAATTTCCCACACTATTCTATTATTATCAGTCGGTCTCTTTAATTTTATTGTTGATGGGATCCCTGGGTGGCGCAGCGGTTTAGCGCCTGCCTTTGGCCCAGGGCGGGATCCTGGAGACCTGGGATCGAATCCCACGTCGGGCTCCCAGTGCATGGAGCCTGCTTCTCCCTCTGCCTGTGTCTCTGCCTCTCTCTCTCTCTCTCTCTCTCTCTCTCTCTCTCTCTCTCTGTGACTATCATAAATAAATAAAAATTAAAAAAATATAATAATTTTATTGTTGTATGGTTTATATACTTGCCTACTCCAAATTTAGGGACACAAATATTTAAAATAGATGACTTTTGTATTGACTTTTTTTATGATACTGTATCCTTCTAAATCTTTTATTACGGTTTAGTTGGTAGTCTATTTGTCTGATATAAGTGTTGTACTCCAACTTTCTTTTGAAGCACATTGATATGATAAAACTTCTTTACCCCCTCACATCCATTTAGATCTCTCTTTGTGTCTAAAATATTTTCTTCTATATTTCTTCAAATATACTTTCTGTCCCCTCTCATCATTCTCCCTCTGGAACCCCAATAATGCTAATTTTGTTTCATTTTATGGCCCCACTGATCCACTACACACACCCTGAGCCAGTGTCCTTCCTTGACTCCATCCAAGCATTTATGACTTGCTGAGAGGCTGCTCTCCTCTAAACTGACATGATGGTGAAGGTGATGAAGGTTTATATTCTCTCGTGTGTATGCTCTTCAGACTACATTCTCACCATGTACTTGTTGGGGTCCTTGCTACTCCAGGATGTCGCTATTATTGTTCTATGACTGTGGTTCAAGACCGTGGTACTACCTGTGGTCTTGTCTGCATTTGATTCTTGAGCCCTTTGCATCGTCATGTACAGCATGTACTTTATACTGTTTCTAAGATCCTTAACCAGTGAGCAGCATGGTTCTGTCATGCATCATGAATACACGTGGAAGTCTTATAAGGGAGAAGTTGAGGTACATGCAGATATGTGTAATAAATGAGTATTTAGGGACATTGGTAAGTAAGTCTAAGCAAATTAGACTTTGGGCATATAAGAATAGTGGCTTACCAAGATGCCTGGGTGGTTCAACGAATGAGAGTCTGCTTTTGATTCAGGTCATGATCGCAGGGTCCTGGGATCGAGTATCACTTCAGGCTTCTCACGGGAATCTTGCTTCTCCTTCTGCCTATGTCTCTTTCTCTCTATTTCTCTCTGTTTTAAATAAACAAACAAACAAATAAATAAATAATCTTTCAAAAAAGGAATAGTTGTTTGCAAATTTCCTAATTCAGAGACTGAGTAAGGAATACGTAATGAAAGAGACATTGTAGTTTGTGTACTTTGATATATTCCTCTTTTTATGACAACAAAATTGTAAGTTGGAGACTAGATAGGTCACCACAGAATCCTATGTCCAAAGAGGCTCCTGAGGGAAACTGCTTTGTGTAGAGGAAGCCCCAGACCCTGACAGGAAACCCTCCCAGAACCTCCATCTGCACCTGCTCAGGGGTCTTCAAGACAGAGTGATGAGTAGTGTGCACCCCCTGGTGGTCCTGATCCCCCTCCACAGGGGGGACTTTGTGCTCACACTGTGGTCCCCTCAGTGTGCTCTTCCCACAGTAATACACTGCGGAGTCCTTGGCTCTCAGGCTGTTCATCTGCAAATACAGTGTGATCCTGGTGGACCCAGCTCATAAAGTAGCTACTGAATGTGAATACAGAGGACACACAGGGAAGTCTTGCATTTGATATAAGGTAGACCTACAGGAGACAATGTATTTTATTTTGCATGTGGATGAGCTACTTAATATATGGTGTGAGGTGGGATTTCATATGAGGACAGGGTGTCTATTCATGGCTTCTGTGCATTTCTGATTGTGTTTTTCATTAGTTTGGTTGTTGTTTAGTTCAATAGTTTTGCTACAGATTTTTAATGAAATCCTTAGTCTGATGATATATTTGCAAATATCTTCTCCCATCCTCTAGGTTGCCTCTTAACTATGTTGAGTGTTTCCAAAGCTGTACAACAGCTCCTTCCTTGATGGAATCCATATAGCTTATTTTTGGTTTTGTTTTCCTTTCTTCTAGAGAGTCAGGTAGCAAGAAGCTTTTCTGGCTGAAGTCACAGAATCTCTAATATTTTGATGTTTTCCTGCTTCACAAATAGGTCTTTCATCTACTCTGAGTTAATCTTTGTGTCACGTGTAAGAATGTGTCTCAGGTTCATTCTTCTACTGTGACTGTCCAATATTCTCAACCTCACCTGTTGAAGAGATTGTTCTTTTTCCAGTCAATAGTCTTTTGTGCTTTGTCAAAGATAATTTGACCATAGAGTTGTGTGTCCATTTCTGGGTTCTCTATTTTGTGTCATTCGCCTATGTGCCTTCTTTTCTGGCACTATTATACCGTCTGGATGATCACAACTTCGAGGCTGCAATTGTGATGCCTTCTGCTTTGAGTTTTTCAACATTCTTTTGCCTAGTCAGGATCTATTTTCATTCCTTTCAAGTTTTAGGATTGTTTATTCCATTTCCTTGAAAAATGTTTTCGGTGTTTTGATAAGGTTTGCATTGAATGTGTATATTGCTCCTGGTAGCATAGACATTTTATCAATATTTATTCTTCCAATCTATTAGAATAGAATGTGTGCCATCTATTTGTGTCTTCCTCAATTTCTTTCATAAGTGAGCTAGGAGGTTTAGACTATAGATCCTTTCCCTCTTTGGTTAAGATTATTCCTCATTATCTGATGTTTCTCATGCAATTATAAATGGGATCCACACCTTAATTTCTCTTTCTTTGGTTTCATTTGTAGTTTATAGAAATGCCACTGAGCTCCTTGTATCTATTTTATATGGTTAGATTTTGCTGAATTTTTTGAAGGAGTCTTTGGATTTTGTACCAAAATTATGAAAGACAGCAGCCCAGGTGGCTCAGCGGTTTAGCGCCGCCATCAGCTCAAGGCGTGATCCTGGAGACCCGGGATCGAGTCCCACGTCAGACTCCCTGCATGGAGCCTGCTTCTGCCTCTGCCTTTGTCTCTGCCTCTCTTTCTCTCTGTGTCTCTCATAAATAAATAAATATAATATTTTTTAAAAATTCCAAAAGATTTTGCATGTGCTGAGTGAAATTTGACTTTTTATTTGCTGATTTTGATGCATTTTCTGCCTTTTTTTTTTTGATTGCTGAGGCTGTTTTCTAGTACTATGCTGAAGAACAGTTGTGACAGTGGACATCCTTGTCATTTTCCTGAGCTTAAGGGAAAATATCTCAATTTTCCTTCTTGTATCAATTTTTAGATGGATTTTATGATATAGAATATGTTCCCTTATCCCAATACAGCATTTTTTTTTATCAAGACAGAATAATATGTTTTGTCAAATGCTTTTTGGGCATCAGTTGAGTAGATTAAATGGTTCTTGTCCTTTTTTTTATTAACGTGGTTCCTACATGGATTGTTTTGCTGACAGTGAACCATCCTTGCAGCTCAGGAATTGATCCCATTTGGTCGTGGTAAATAGCAGTAATAATATACTGTTGGTCCTATTCATTAGAAACTTGGTGAGAATTTTGCATTCATTTTCATCAAGAATAATAGCCTCTAATTCTCCTTCATTACACGGTCTTCGTTTTGGAGGTCAATGTAATGCTGACATCAGAGAATGAGTCTGGAAGTTTTTCTTCAATTTCTATTATTTGCATTGTTTCAGAAGAATCAGAATAGATTCTTATTGCTGAGTTTCACTTGGCAACCATCCGAACCTGGACTCTTGTTTGTCAGAAAACTTTTAATTATGATTGATTTTCATATCCAGATAATGGTTCTGTACAGCTTTTACTTTCATTCCTGTTTTTGTTTTGGTTGATTTTTCTGTTCCTAGGAATGCATCCATTTCTTCCAGATTGCCCAATTATTTGGCTTATAACTGCTTATAATTTATTTATATTATTGATTGTATTTCTTGCTGTTGGATGTGATCTCTCCTCATTCATCCATGATTTTAACAATTTGAGTGCTTTCAGTTTTATATTGACAAGTCTGTCTAGTGGTTTCTCACTCTTACTACTATTTTCATAATATCAGCTCCTAGGTTTGTTTACATTCTGTTATTTTTTATTTCTTTATCCTTGATTTCTATCCTAAAATTTATTATTTACCTTGTCTGATTAACTTACTTGACGCAGCATAATACCCTCCAGTTCCATCCACGTTGAAGCAAATGGTGGGTATGCATCTCTTCTGATGGCTGAGTAATATTCCATTGTATATATGGATCACACCTTCTTTATCCATTCATGTGTCGTTGGACACCGAGTCTCCTTGCACAGTTTGGCTACTGTGGACATGGTGTGAAAAACCCTTGTTTCCTTGTTGAGCTTCTGTGTATATAAACATTCCTGCTGTCAGAGGGATATTACAGACACTGCTGTTATTAGTAGACATTCATTACATTATTGTTTTGGTTAATTAGTTTATGTATTGGCTGCTCCTTAGTTAATGGTGTGGATATTTAGTAAAGAGAGATATCTTTTTAGCTAGAGTAATGATATAGTATCCTTTAATGTTATAGTATCCTTCTTCATCTCTTATTATAGTCTTTGTTTTCAGTTCTAGTTCATCTGATTTAAGTCTTGCTCCTCTTGATGTCCATTGACATGATAAATGGCTCTTTACTCCCTCATGTTCAATCTGGATGTGTCTTGGAATTGAAAATGAGTGTCTTCTATGATTTGCTCAAATATACATTCTGTGCTCTCTATTTTCTCTCATGCACACCAATTATTCTAATTTTTTTTTGTATGGCAATGCTGATTCTTGAGTTTCTCCTTATGGTCCATTACTTGTGTTCCTCTCTTTCCCTCAGCTTCCTTCCTTTCCATCAACTTGTCTTCAATGTCACTTTTCTCCCTTCTGACTCATTTACCCTAGCTGTTAGAGGATACAGTTAAGACTGCATTTTAGAGCACTTTTCATTTTCACCTGAACTAGCTTAATTTCTACACTAAGTGATAACCTAGTGTGTTTTAGCTTTCTTGAATCCCAGCTAGAACCTAACTGCAGTCTCCCAGTCCACACTGGCCTAGATGCTTCTGGGGGCAGACACAGGTGCACTGATCTGCAGGGCGCCCAATGACAAGAGAGTATTATGCTGAGTGAAGTAAGTACATCAGAGAAGGACGAACAATATATGGTTTCACTCATACGAGGAATATAAAAAATAGTGAAAGGAATTGTAGGGGAAATGAGAGAAAATGAGTGGTAAATATCAGAGAGGGTGATAGAACCTGAGAGACTCCTAAATCTGGGAAATGAACGAGGAGGAGTTGAAGGGGAATTGGGCAGGGGGATGGGCTGACTAGGTGATGGGCACTGAGAGGTCGGGCAATTGATGGGATGAACACTGGATGTTATACTGTGTGTCGGCAAAACAAATTCCAATAATAATATACCAAAAAAATCCCTCTCTATTGTGTGTAGTGGTGATGGAATTATTTTACCTTTTTTTCTCTTTCTAATTCAATTTGCCAACATATACCTGTATTTTTTGAGTCACATGCAGTAACTGGACTACTGTCTTTGAGGAGGACACATAAAATGATGAAACCTGAGAATTATACTATATATTGGCAAATTGGACATAAACTCACACATCATTTGAAGCAATAAAATGTGGAGGATGTTGCAGAACAAATACTCCTTTCTGGGACCTCTCAGAGAGCTGCTTCACTAAGGACATCATCCCCCCAAACCACAGAGAAGATCGTGCCCCCACAGACAATGCTGGAGCCTACTTGATTTCACAGAAGCCTTGGAATTCCTTAGAAATGAGTGTGTTCCATTGTATACATAAAGGGAGACATAACGTGAAGACTGCTAACTCTGGGAAACGAACTAGGAGTGGTAGAAGGGGAGGAGGGCAGGGGGTTGGAGTGATTGAGTGAAGGGCACTGGAGGTTATTCTGTATGTTGGTAAATTGATCACCAATAAAATAAAAAAAACCCTTTGCTGCCCCAAAGTAAAAATGCTATTACCTACATGCTGTCCCATATGCAGGAAAAAAAGGACACATGAAAGAAAACACTGGGGATATAGAAGATAACATGGTGGATAACAATGACTGACAAGAAGAGGGGATAAAAGTTCATGGACCTAAAGGTAGACTTAGGGAATTCAGTGGCTTATGAAAACAGTAATATTTTTATCATTGGAGTCCCACAAAATGAAGAGAGGGAAAATGTTCCAGGTTATTCGATCAAAATATAGCCAGAAAACTCCCTAATCAGGAAGGACACAGACCTTAAAATCCACGAAGCACACATACTCCCATGAAATTCAACAAATTTGATAATCTCCAAGGCATTTCAATATCAAACTCACAGAATACGCAGACAAGGAAGGAATCCTGAAAGCAGCAAGGGAACTGCTGTCCTGAACCTCACAGCCACCAGAATAGCTGCATCTGGATGGTGATGCTCAGACTCAGGTCCCACAGGGTCAGCACATCTCCCTCCTCTGGAAATGATGATAAATAATCTTCCTCACAGTAGAGTTCCACAATCTCCCAGTCCCCTGCTCCATATGTGAAGGTTCTCCCTCCGTGTGTCTGCTGGGTCTTGTTCACAGGGTCCTAGGATTGTCCACTGGTTCATCCTCTCTGTAGGAGGGAACAAGTGCGAAATCCACCCTTCACCTCATGGACAGAAGTTATCAGGGACTTATCACACCTCATGGACGGAAGTTATCACCTCATGGACAGAAGTTATCAGGGACTTATCACAACAAATGCAGCAAGAATTTCAGAGCATCATTGTTTGGGTTCATGTGTCACTAAAATCTTAGCCTGTGCCCCCTCCTGGAACATCATAGGAACAGGGGGAATAAACAACAGATACCCATTCCCACAGTTCTAGAATCTGGGAAGTCTGAGGTCCAGATGCCAACAGATCTGGTGTATGGGGAGCGCTCACATCCTAAGGCGCCCTTTCCCAGTCACCTTGCATGGCATCAGGACTGGGTGTATAAGGGCCCTGATACCATCATGGGGCTGAAACTCCTGACAAGTTCTCCCCTAAGTCTCTACCTCCAACCCCATCACATGGGTGTTAGTTCTAGATGGGGAAGTTCGGTCACTCACTGTGAGCTGATATTAGCACCTAAGGTATCAATGAGATATTTCCTGCAGAGAAAAGGCTCTCCCAATCCAGTTCCTCATCCTGAGGTTCTTCCTGGATCCAGTAGAATCTTATGGTCCCTGATTGGACACAGTATACAGATGTCTTTAAGAATCAGCTGATGACCATAGGTAGAGGACTAATTCAACTTGAAATTCTGAATGATTTCCTAGTCTACCTCTACTACCATATCATAAGTTTGTTGCTTCTCTGTGATTCTTCCTAATTTTCAGGACGTCACATATTTTTCATGTTTGATTGTTGATTCCTCTAGAAGTTGGGGAACATGGAGATATTTGTATATTATTCATTTTTAGGGAGAATCATAAATAAGTGTAAGCAGCTCTTTGCGCATGTAAACTAGCTGTTTTCCTATATAAACTAAATTTCTGAATCAGACACTGTATAGTTAAACAGATATTCCTGGTCCAGAGATGCTCCCTGCAGGAAAATACTCTATGGAGAGGAATTCCAGACCCTGACAAGAAACCTGCCCAGAACGTCCACTTGCATCTGCTCCTTCAAGACAGAAGTAGTGAGGAGTGTGCACACCCTGGTGTTCCTGATCCCCTTCTACAGGGAGGTTTGTGTCTGGGCTCACACTGAGGTCCCCTCTCTGTGTCCCTCGCACATTAATACATGGCCGTGTCCTCAGCATTCAGGCTGTTCATCTGCAGAAACAGTGTGTTCTTGGCGTTCTCTGGAGATGGTGAATTGGCCCTTCACAGCATCTGTGTAGCTTGTGCTATTTCCACTAGCTTAAATCCATGCGACCCACTGAATCCCCTTCCCGGGAGCCTGGCGGACCCAGCTCATGCTGTAGCTACTGAAGGTGAATCCAGCGGCCACACAGGAGAGTCTCAGGGACCCCCCAGGCTTCACGAGGTCTCCCCCAGACTCCACCAGCTGCACCTCACCCTGGACACCTGCAGACACAACACATCTTGGTCAGGAAACTGTCCCACATCCCCTGTTTCTCACTCACAAACTCAAGGTCTCTTGTCTTCCATGAATTACCTTTTTTTTTATTTTTATTTTTTTATTTATTTATGATAGTCAGAGAGAGAGAGAGAGGCAGAGACATAGGCAGAGGGAGAAGCAGGCTCCATGCACCGGGAGCCCGACGTGGGATTCGATCCTGGGTCTCCAGGATCATGCCCTAGGCCAAAGGCAGGCGCCAAACTGCTGCGCCACCCAGGGATCCCTGAATTACCTTTTAAAATAGCAACAATGAAAACCCACTGAGCACAGACTCCATGGTGAGTTGTCTGTATTCTGTCCGGATCCCTGTATGGGGTCACCTGAGCATCCTGGAACTGGTTTAATCTGTGGAGGGAGGGCCTTATTTGCATGTCCTATGACTAAATAGTCATCTCCAGACTTAGATTTGATTCTTTACTAGTTATAAACAGGGATTGCATTATATCTGCATTCAATCCTGTTTCATATCTTGTGAGAATATGAAATGTTCTACTCTGTGAACAGAATTTTCATTGCATCTATTTAAAAATCTCTCATTATTGTTGAGAATTTTTAGTATGTTGTATTTTAACTACATCCCGATATTTGATCCTATTATATTTAATCACAATGTCCATGCAATATTTTGTTAATTTCCTTTTAAGTGATTTGTGTTATTGTGTTAAAATATAGCTTTATTTGCTATTTTTATTTTTTCCCCTGAACATTCTTGAAATAGTTAATTAATTCTAAACATTTGTTTGTGGAGGTTCAAACATTTGCCCTTGTAGCAGATCATGTCATATGGATAATATATTTTTTTCTTTACCTACTAATTTATAAATCTTTTAATTTTTCATTACCTTTATTTCCAGGGTAGTTCTTCCCATTTTTGTGGTGAAAATATCTTTCTTCTATTTTCCTGAGTTCTTTGGACATACAACTCTGTAGACATTAGACAGATCTTGGGAGTAAAGTATTTCATTTTGCCTGTGCATGAGCTACCTAGAATATGACACCAAGACAAAGACCCAAGTAGATGGCTCACATACCTCTAAGACAACAAGACCTTATATTTGTGGAAAGTTAAAGCCACGAAGTTTTTTGAGTCAGTGAATTATTGAGAAACGGACAAGACTTGTTTGTACAGCATTCTGAGCCCTGTGTTCCCTGTTCTGGTGCTGAAGCTGGTTGTTCCCTCCTGGTACAGGAAGGAAACATTTGGAAGAAGATTTATTTCCTGCCAACAAGGGGATATAAATGGGATATATGTGGCTCACCATGTCTGACCTCTGGGGGTTTTAAAGTGGCATTTCCTCACAGTAACCCAGGGGACCAGCTGACATATATGCTGTGTCAAGTTTACTCTCCTTCATGATACCATGTTGAATAATCATGGGGGGAATGCATATCCTTGTGTGGATCCTGACTTGAGAGGAAGGCTTCAGTTTTTCACTGTTGAATATGGTATTGGTGTGTGT
The DNA here is from genome assembly GCF_011100685.1 of Canis lupus familiaris. NCBI lineage: Eukaryota > Metazoa > Chordata > Mammalia > Carnivora > Canidae > Canis > Canis lupus. Next base: position 75,860,659 of record NC_049229.1, read on the forward strand.
GTTTTGGAAATTGCCACTATTCTGTCGACTCAATTTCTTCTGCCTCGATTTTTAAGATGTTTTGAGGATAAAGTGTGATGGCTTTTGCCAAACTGTTTTAGGCATCATAGGAAAGGATCATGTACATCTAATCCTTCACTCTGTTAATTCAGGGGATCCCATTTATAATCTGGGCATATTGAAGGATCCTTGCACCGCAGGGCTGATTTCCTCTGGGTCCTCCTGTGTGATCCTCTCCATGTGCTGTTGCATTCAGGATGCCAGGATTTTGCATTTATGTGCATCTGAGATATTACCTTTAGTACCTTCTTATGGGGTCTTTGCCTTGCTTTGTTGTCAGAGTCATCCTGGCCACCTTAAGCTAATCTGGGCATGTTCCACTCTCATTATTTTAGAATAGGTTCAGATGTTTTGGTCTTAATTCTTCTGAAAATGTTTGGTAGAATTCATAGAAAAATCCATCTGATACTGGATTTTTTTTCTTTTTGGTTTGTTCTTTTTTATTTTATTTTATTTTATTGGTCTTTTTTGAGACAATAGCTTTTAGATTACACATTCATTTGTCTTATTAGATTTGTTTTGCTTATGTTTTATTACTTTATGAAAACTTTTAGTGGATTGGTAATTCTAGAAATTTTATAATTTGCCTTGGTTATTCAATATGTGCTGTAGTATCATCTTTGTATTTTTTAATGGGCTTTTTAAAAGATTTTATTTATTTATTCATGAGAAACACATACATAGAGAGAGAGAGAGAGAAGCAGAGACACAGTCAGAAGGAGAAGCAGGCTGTATGCAGGGAGCCTGATGCCGAACTCGATCCCCGGACTCAAGGATCACATCCTTGGCTGAAGGCAGCGCTAAATCACTGAGCCACCCAGGCTGCCCAAATTTTCATGGACTTTTTGTTTTCTTTAGTGTCAGTACTTTCTTCACTTTGAAATCTAAATGTATTATTTCAGGCTCACATATTTTCCTTGACTACCTATGAGTTTTAAATTTCATTTGTCTTTTCAATATACTATTTATTTTTATTTTTTTTTGTTTGTGCATTTGATTTTTATTTTTATTTTTATTTATTTATTTTTTTATTGGTGTTCAATTTACTAACATACAGAATAACACCCACTTATGACGTGCTGAGAGGCCTGCCCTGCTCTCAACAGACACAATGATGAAGGTGATAAAGGTTTGTACTCTCGTGTCTGTGTGTATGTGGGGGGCTCAGACTACACATCCTCACAATGTACTCCTTGGGGTCCTTTGCTTTCCCAGATTCACACTGATATTGATTATGTGAGAGTGGTTCAAGACTGAAGTCACACCTGCACTCAGTCTTCTCTCCATTTGATTTTTGAGCCCTTTGTAGTGTCATGACCAGCATGAACTTTATGTTGTTTCTAAAATCCTTGCATATTAGAAACGAAGAATACCCACCCTTTGCAACAACGTGGGTGGAACTGGAGGGTATTATGCTGAGTTAAGTAAGTCAATGGGAAAATGACAAACATATGGTTGCATTTATTCAGTGAATGTAAAAAAATGGAGAAAGGGAAAAAAGGAGAAAGGACGGAAAATGAGCAGGAAATGTCAGGGAAGGATACAGAACATGAGAGAGTCATTACTCTGGGAAATGAACAAGGGGTCATGGAAGGGAAGGTCAGGGGAGGGTTGAGGTGACTGGGTGACAGGCAGTGAGGGGGCACTTGGCGGGATAAGCACTGAGTGTTATGGTATATGTTGGCAAATTGAAATCCAATAAAATATACAAAATAAAATAAAATAAAATCCTTGCACAGTGAGCTAGGTGGTTGTTTCATGTTCCATGTATATAGCTGGGACTCTTATTAAGAAGTTGTGGTAAATGGAGATATGGGTAACAAACTGGTATTAACAGACAGTAGTAAGAAATTTTATGCAGATTTGTCATTGAGCATATAAGAAGAGTTCTTGACTAAAACAAACCAAATTTCCAAATCATAAACTGCATAAGGAATAAGCAAAGCAAGAAGCACTGTCATTTTTGGACATTGGAATATTTCTTTTTCTATGACAACAAAGTGTGTAAGTTAGAGACTGAATACATAAGCACAGAATCCTGTGCCAGAGAGACTCCCTTGGGGAAACTGTTCCTTGGAGAGAAGCCCATACCCTGACAGGAAACCTGCCCAGAACCTCCCTCTGCACCTGCTCCTGGGCCTTCAAGACAGAAGTGGTGAGGAGTGTGCACCCCCTGGTGGTCCTGATCCCCTTCTACAGGGAGGTTTGTGTCTGGGCTCACACTGAGGTCGACTCACTGTGTCCTTCGCACAGTAATACATGGCCGTGTCCTCAGCTCTCAGGCTGTTCATCTGTAGATACAGCGTGTTCTTGGCGTTGTCTCTGGAGATGGTGAATCGGCCCTTCACAGCGTCTGCGTAGTATGTGCTACTTCCATCCCTGCTAATAATTGCGACCCACTGCAGCCCCTTCCCTGGAGCCTGGCGGACCCAGAGCATCGCATAGCTACTGAAAGTGAATCCGGAGGCCACACAGGACAGTCTTAGGGACCCCCCAGGCTTCACCAGGTCTCCCCCAGACTCCACCAGCTGCACCTCACCCTGGACACCTGCAGACACAAGACATCCTGGTCAGGAAACTGTCCCACATCCTGCTTCTCTCATTCACCTCCACACACCAACTCAGGGTATCTGGTTCTCCATGAATTACCTTTTAAAATAGCGACAAGGAAAACCCAGCAGAGCACAGACTCCATGGTGGTTTGTCTGTGTTGTGCCCTGAGCACTGAATGGGGTCACCTGGAGATCCTGGGGCTGGAGCTCCTCTCCCAGCTGCAGAGTCGGGGTTGAGCTTGTTTAATCAGTGGAGGGAGGGCCCTATTTGCATGTCCCGGACTATATATTCACCTACCAACTTAGATTCAAATCTTAATAATTTATATACAAAGATTGCTTCACAACCCCAAATCAGTTTTTTTTGGTTTCACTGTGGATTTATGATGTTCTAATACATCAACGTATTTATCTTTGCATTTCTGTTCCTTTTTAAATGTCTTTCATTAGAAAAGCTCATTTTTAAATAGTATTTTCTCTGCTTAATGAAGTTTAATCAGAAATATTTATTTTTGGTACCAGTATAAAGGTGATTGTTTTGTAAATTTGATACAGGAAATTTGTTGTTAGTGTGTAGGATTTAACTTTATTGTCTATGTTGATTTTATATCCTGAATTTTCTTTGAGCTCATTAGTTACTTGTAATTGGTGTTTGAAATAATTTTCCTCTTTGACTATGTATATGCAAACAAATTATTTAACTTCCTGTTGACTGATTTTAATATCTTTTATTTTATTATTGCCTAATTTCAAGGGTAATCTTAGATTTAGGTGCATAAATATTTTCCCTGTTATTTGTCAGATTCTTTACTCTAATATTTTGTCTGATATATAGCAGATCTAGAAGAGCAAATCAATTTCTTTTTGCATGTGGATCAGCTCCCTAATATATGGTGTGGTGCAGGACCTCACGAAGGACAGGAAGTTGTTCACAACTTCTGCCCAATTCTGATTAGAGATATATATCTTTGGTGTGTGTTGAGATTGATAAGTTCATTTTAGATTTGAATTCGAGCCTTTAATCTGATAAGACATTTCCAAATGTCTTCTCGCATTCTTTAGGTGGCCTTTGAGTTACTTTGAGTGATTCCTTTCCTGTGAAAATGCTCTTTCCTTGATGAAGTCGCCATAGTTCATTTTCCTTTGTTTTCCCTTGCCTCTGGAGACACGTCTAGAAGTGGTTGCAGCTGAGGTAGAAAAGGTGCTGCCTGTGTTCTCCTGAGGATTCTGATGGTTTCCTGACTCACCTTTACGTCTTTCATCAACTTTGAGTCCATTTTTGTGAATGATGTAAAACGTGTCCACTTTCATTCTTCTGCATGTGGCTCTCCAATATTGCCAATGGCATTTATTGAAGAGATTTTCTTTTATTCCATTGGATATTCTTTCCTGCTTTGTCAAGATTTTTTGCCCATATTATTCTGGGTCCATTTATGGGTTCTTAGAGTTTTCTATTTATCTATAAGTCTGTATTTTTTCCAGGGCCATACTATTCTAGTGATCACAACGTCATAATTTACCTTGCAACCAGAATCACGATGTCTCCAGCTTTGCTTTACTTTTTCAGGATTGCTTTTGTTAGTGGAGGTCTTCGTGGATTTCTAAAGGTTTTTAGATCGTTTCCTCAAGCTCTGCAACAAATGCTGGTGATATTTCATAAACCTGGCTTTGAAGGGATAACTTGCTCTTGGTAGCATAGTTATTTTTTCAATATTTATTCTTCTAATCTATGAGAATAAATATTTTCTATCTACTTGTGTCTTCCATACTGTCTTTCATAAGTGTTCTGTAATGTTTAGACTATACATCTATCCCTCTTTGGTTAGGATTTTCCCTCATTATCTGATGATTTCTGGTGCAATTATAAATTGCATCCAGTCCTTGTTTTTCTTTTTTATATTTCATTTGCACTATATAGAAAAGCCATTGACTTCCTTCTATTCATTTTACATGCTCCGATCTTGCTGAACTCCGGTGTCAGTACTAGAATTTTTTTTCTAAGGAATCTTTGGGATTTGAACTCAAAATAACTTACCTGTGAAGAGTGAAAGTTTGATTTTTTTCTTTGCTGAGTTGGAGGAAATTTCCTTCTGTTTGCTGTCTGATTGACGAGGCTAGGCCTTCTACCAAATGGTGAAGAACAGTGGTGACGGAGGGTATCCCTGTCCTGTTCCTGATCTTAGGGGAAAAGCTCTCAACTTTTCCCTGTTGAGGAAGACATTCTCCAAGTGTCTTCTATAGATGGCTTCTTTGTTGAATATGTTTTCCTGTGCTACACAGCAAGAAATGTTTAACATGAATATACAAGCGCTCTTGCCAAAAGCTTTTTGGGCATGAGTTGAGAATATAAAATGGTCCTTATCCTTTGTTTTATTAATGATCCAAATCGCATTGTTGGATTTGCAGATGCTGATCCACCCATACAGACCGGAAATTAGGCCCATTTTATCATGGCGAATTATCCTATTAACGTATTGGTGGATCATGTTGGTTAGGATCTTGGCGACATTTGCATCCATATCCATCAAGGATATTAGTCTGTAATTCTCCTTTTAGGTTGGATCTTTGTCTGCTTTAGAGGTCAAGGCACTGCTACCCTCTGAAAATGAGCTTGGAAGTTTCCTTTAATTTCTATTTTTTGGAAAATTTTCAGGATAGGTATTAATTCTATTTCAATACTTCTTCATTCCCAGGGGTAGCCATCTGTCCCAGGACTTTTGATTGTCAGAAGACTTTTAAATATGTTTGATTTTCATTCCTTGGTTTGGAGCCTTTACATATTTTCTATTCATTCCTGTTTCCAACTGGGTTGTTTCTACATTTACCTGAAGGTATCCATTTTTTCTCTGATTGTTGAATTTGTTGGCATGTTATTGCTCATAATGTTCTCTCTCTTTAATAGTCTGTTTTTCATGTATTTATTCAATATTTATTTAAGCTCAATTTCCCAACATAGAGTAACACCAAGTGCTCATCTCATCACGTGCCCTCCGTAGTGCCCATCACCCAGGTACCAAGTCCCACCACCCACCTCTCTTCCCCAGCCCTTTGACTCCCAAGGATAGGAGACTCTCATGTTTTGTCTTCCTCTCTGATTTATCCCCTCTCATTTTACCTCCTTCCCTTATGTTCCCTTTTGTTGTATGAGAGAAAGTATGAGGATTGTCCTTCTGGGACTGACTTATTTCATTGACTTAATACTGTGTAGTTCCAAACACGTTGATACAAATGGTAGCTATTGATCCTTTCTAATGACTTAGAAATATCCCTTTGTATATATAAACCATATCATTTTTATCAGTTTGTCTCTCAAAGGACATCATGGCTTCTCCCAGAATTTGGCTATTGTGCACACTGCTGCTATAAACATTGGGGTGCAGGTATCCTGCCATTTCACTGCATCAGTATCTTTGGGGTAAATCCCCAGCAGTGCAATTCCTGCGTCGTAGAACAGATCTATTTTTAACCCTTTAGGAACCTCCACACTGTTTTCCAGAGTGGCTGTACCAGTTCATATTCCCACCAACAGTGGAAGAGGGTTTCTCTTCCTCTACATCCTCTCGAACATTGTTGTTTTATTTTTTATTAATTTTTGCCATTCTCTTGTGTAAAGTAGCAACTGATTGTGTTTGGGTGTGCTTTTCTCTGACAGAAAGTGATGTGGAGAATTTTTTCATGGACTTGTTGGCCATATGTAGGTCTTATTTGGAGAAATTCCTGTTCATGTTTTCTCCCCATTTCTTAACAGGATTCCTTGTTTCTTGGGTGTTGGGTATGATAAGTTACTTACACATGTTGGATACAAGCCCTTTGCCTTATATGTTATTTGATAATATCATCTTCCTTTCTGTTGACTGTTTCTTTTGCTGTGCAGAAGTTATTTATCTTGAAGAAGTTCCAATAATTCATTTTTGCTTTTGTTTCCCTTGCCCTCATGGATGTATCTTGCAAGAAGTTGCTGTGGCCAAGTTCAAAAAGGGTATTTCATGTGTTCTCATCTACAATTTTGATGGAATCTTGTCTCACATTTTGATTTTATCTTTGTGTACGGTGTAAGAGAATGGTCTAGTTTCATTCTTCTGCACGTGGCTGTCCAATTTTCCCAGCACCATTTATTGAAGACACTGTCCTTTTTCCACTGGAGAGTCTTACCTGCTTTGTCAGATAAGAGTTGACTATGGAGTTGAAGGCCCATTTCTGGGTCTTCTATTCTGTTCCATTGATCTATGTGTCTGTTTTTGTGCCAGTAACGCACTGTATTCAGGATCACAGCTTTGTAGTGCCACGTGAAATCCGACATTGTGATGCCCTGGCTCTGGTTTTCTTTTTCAGTATTCCCCTGGGTTTTTGGAGTCTTTTCTGATTCCACACAAATCTTAAGATGATTTGTACCACCTGTCTCAAAAAAGTCCATGGTATTTGATAGGGATTGCATTGACTGTATAAACTGCCCTGCGTAACATTGACATTTTCACAATACTAAATCATCCAATCCATGAGCATGGAATATTTTTCCATCTCTTTGTGTCTTCCTCCCTGGTGCACAGGGAGTGCTGTTGTGATTCAGGAAAATGTTCAGTTGATGAGTATGGAGGTATTTGTAATTGATCTATAGTCCAGGTCAGGGAAATTTAAGTTCAAGAAGTGAAAGTAGTAGAGTTGTTTACAAAAGTATGCAGATGCTAGAGTTGATTTCCCAAGTTTCTAAGACAGAGAATGAATACTTTAACACAAAATCCTATGTCCAGAGAGACTCCGTAGGGAAAACTACTCCTTGGAGAGGAAGCCCAGACCCTGACAGGAAATCTGCTGATAACCTCAATCTGCACCTGCTCCTGGGCCTTCAAGTCAGAAGTGTTGAGTAGTGTGCACCCCCTGGTGGTCCCGATCCCCTTCTACAGGGAGGTTTGTGTCTGGGCTCACACTGAGGTCCTGTCACTGTGTCCATCGCACAGTAATATAGGGCCATGTCCTCGGCTCTCAGGCTGTTCATCTGCAGATACAGAGTGTTCTTGGAATTGTCTCTGGAGATGGTGAATCGGCCCTTCACAGCATCAGTGTAGTATGTGCTACTTCCATCACTCCTAATTCAGGCGACCCACTGCAGCCCCTTCCCTGGAGCCTGGTGGACCCAGTGAATGTAGTAGCTACTGAAGGTGAATCCAGAGGCCACACAGGACAGTCTCAGGGACGCCCCAGGCTTCACCAGCTCTCCCCCATACTCCACCAGCTGCACTTCACCCTGGACACCTGCAGACACAAGGCATCCTGGTCAGAAAATTATCCCACATCTTCTGTTTCTCTCATTCACCTCCATTCACATATTAAAGGTCTCTTATACTTCATGAATTACCTTTTAAAATAGCGATTAGGAAAACCCAGGCAAGCAAGGACTCCATGGTGAGTTGTCTGTGTTCCGTCCTGATCACTGAATATGGTCACCTGGAGATACTGGGGCTTGGGCTACTCTCCCAGCTCGAGGTCGGTGCTGGGGTGCTTTAATTAGTGGAGGGAGGTCCATATTTGCATGTCCTCTAACTATATCTTCAGCTCTTGACTACAATTCGATTCTAACGAGTTTATAGCAAGGATTGCATTACCTTTGCAGATCACTTTGTGATGATGTCACTCAGGAAATATCAAGTTCTCATCTGTGAGTGGTGTAATCTTTTCATTTCTGTTTGCTTTATAAAAAGTCTTTCATCAAAATAGGCCATTTTTAGTATGGTATTTTATCTTTCATTCAAATTTATTTCTAAATAAAATTTAGAAAATATTTCTAAATAATTTTTTAATTTTATTTCTAAATTTTTATTTTTGATGCAAGTTAAAGTGATATTTTTGTTAATTTTATATAGATAGTTTTTGTTAGTGTGTGGAATCATAGCTGTATTTATTTTATATCCTGAATTTTCCCTGAAATCCTTAACCGATTCTTAGAATTTGTAGAGTTTGTAGGCATTGCCCCTGTAGCAGATCATGTCATATGGAAATGAATAATATTTCTTCCTCTCTACTGATTAATTTTTTATTACCTACTTACCCTGGGTAGATCTTCACCTTGTTGGAGCAGAAAAATTGCTCTGCTTTTCTTCTGATTTCATTGCCTCATCTAATAGCTAAGTAGACATAAGACAACTAAGGGGAGATGCATTTTATTTTCCACGTGCATGAGCTATGTAAAATACGACACCTGGACCATGATTACAGCAGGCAGCACTTCTGTTCTTAGAAAATATGATGTTCCGTTTGTAGATATTTAAGGCCAGGATTTGGGTTTGGGTTAGTGAATGAGTGAGCGGATGACAAGGGTTGTTTGCAGAGCCTTCTGAGCCCTGTTACCATGATTTGGAGGCAGGTTTTCCTCTCTTGAAACGGAGAAAGTGTGAATCCCACGAAATATTTATTTAACTGGCTGAGGGAGCCTAAACGGTTCTTTACACAACAAATGCAGTCTGAAAATGCCAGAGTATCAGCGTTGGATTCATGTGTCACTAGTATCTTTGCCTGTGCCTACAGAAGTTAGTAATGTCTGTCTCAACTCTGTAAAGAAAGTCTGTGATGTTTTGATAAGGATTGCACTGACTGCATAGAATGTTCTGGGTAGCATATATTTTTAAAACATTCTTGTTTTTAAAATTATTTCATAACTTTCTTATTCATGAGAGACACCTAGAATGATCCAGAGACATAGTCAGAGGGAGAAGCAGGATCCCTACAGGGAGCCCATTGTGGAATCCATCCAAGGAACTTGAGTTTGATGAGAGCCAAAGGAAGACACTCAATCACTGAGCAACCCAGGTGTCCCAACAATAGTTATTCTTCTAATACATAAGCATACAATAGTTTTCTATCTCGTTGTGTTTTCCTCAGTTTACTTCTTGAAACACTGTATAAGTAGAAAAGTGTTGAAAAATTCGAAGAACCACAGGAGGGGGCATCACAATGTTGGTGGTCAAGCTGTATTACTTAGTCGTTATCATCAATACAACCTGGTACCTGCACAAAACAACACATAGATGAATGGAACAGAGTAGAGAAGCCAGAAATGGACAATCAACTCTATGACCAACTAATCCTCCAGAATCAAGAGTGAATGCGCAATGGAAAACACACAGGCTTATCAATAAATAGTGTAGAATGCTCAGCAAAGTAACTGAAGAAGACGCAAAGAAAGGGAATATATTCCATGCCCATAAAATGGAAGAATAAATATTTTTAAGATTCCTTTGCTACCCAGAGCAGTCTACACATCAATGCAATCCCAATCCATCTACCATGTTCCCCCGTGTAGATAACACGCCATGTGATATTGAGGGTACAATATAGTGATGACACTTCTATCCATCCCCCATGGCTCCTTAGGACCAGTGTTCTCCCTTATCCTGATCTGCTATGTCACTCGGGACCTCCCACCCCCCCTTTAATAACCAACAATATGTTTCCATCTTGATGAAACTGGTTTCTCTCAATAAATTTTTCCTCTTGGCTAATTTGTGTTTTTTAATTGAATTTTGCATATGAGTGAGTCATACGGTATTTGTCTTGCTGTGACTTAGTTAACATTACACGCACTAGTTCCACACTCTGCTGCAAATTGCAAGGATTCATTCTTCTTTGTGTATATCCGCATTTCTGCATCCTTTCATCAGTAATGGACAGTTGGAATGCTTACCTCATTTGCCTATAGCACAAAAAGTTCCTATAATTAAAGGGATGCAAATTTCTCTTTGAATTAATGCTTTATTTTGGGGGGGTAAATACACTATACCACAACTATTTGCTCATACAGTAGTTCTATTTTTAACTGTAGTAGGAATATCTATACTGTTTTCACAGTGTCTACACCAATGTCACACCCACCAGCAGTGTAAGAGGAAAATTATAGCCTTTAGAATCTCTTCACAGTGTTTATGTCATGGAAGAAGTTTTCAGAGCATGATGCTAAGACCCTAAGAGGAGACGACTGTTCAACTGACCTCCTTCCCTGGATTAAGAAATCCCTAGATCTTGTGTTCTCTGGTGAGGTTGAGTGTCCTCTGATGGTTCAAGTGCACATGCTGGATCCCAGGATCCCAGCAGACATTCACGGACCTGTTTTCCTCCCTTCTCCTGTATCCACAATCAACATAGAGAACTTTGCAGCATGAGCACCATGGAGCCTCCTGTTCAGAGAATGTCTCCCCTGACTTATTTCCCATCTTTGCCTCCTCACTCTGCTCCTGGCCTACAAATATCCAGCTACCCTTACTGTATTCAGAGGTGTCCAGGAATCTTGTATCAAGTATTCATTAGCACATTTAAGAGACAGAAGCAGTTTTTCTTCGATAAAAGTGAGAAGAAAATGAAAGACGCTTTCAGGACTCAAAAATTATACTGAAACAGGCAGATAAAGTGCTCTGCCTCAAACATGTACCAACTTCAAGGAAAAGGAAGGGTTGAACCAGATTTAAAAAAAAAAACAAAACAGCACAGTAGTTGGAGTCTGAGATTCAGAACATTCTCAAGCCTTGATCCTAATGGAATGTTGCCCAAATGGATGTTCATTGCTTAGTGTTGGCGATGCCTTTTGAACTTATATTTTACCTCCTCTGGAACAAGAATGTCAGCATCTGTTTTTTTTATGTTTGTGGGGAGTTGTGTTCATAAGGAGGTGATCTGTGATTTATTTTATTTTTTTAATTTATTTTTTGTTTGCTTTTGCATTTTGTTTTTTTCCAGTGTTTTTATAAGATTTTATTTATTTATTCATGATAGACGCAGAGAGAGAGAGAGACAGAGACACAGACAGAGGGAGAAGCAGGCTCCATGCAGGGAGCCCATGTGGGACTTGATCTGGGGACTCCAGGATCACCCCACCTGAAGGCGACGCTAAACCACTGGGCCACTGGGGCAGCCCCGTTTCCAGTTTGTGTGTGTGTGTGTGTGTGTGTGTGTCTGTTAGATTCATAGATCTATCACCTCCTAGAAAAGGATTTACACCAGAAGAAGGAACCCAAATATCATGATACATGAGTTAGATGATTAGATTTGGGGCGATATAAATTATTATATGTAGGTAAAATTTGGCCTTGGGTCATTGCTGTTATGGGTTGCCATTTAGGGTGATGCCAATGTGTGTCACTGTGAATGCCATGTGAGAATAAGGTGAACATTTGCATGTCTGAGTATGGACTGTATTTATCTAGGTCATTGTTGAATCTGTGGTTGATAACTTTGTGGCCCAACGGATTGTCTTGGTTGATAATTTCAGAGATCTTGATATTATCACCATGATGGTAAGTTTCGATCTGGACATTGGAGGATTGAGTGACATTCACCTTCTGTCCATCTCATGTATCCAGATGCGGGGGACTGAGGACTCAACATCCATGAGTGGCTTCAATCTGTGAATTGGGCAGGGAAACCTCATAACCAGGTGAAGCCACTTTCCTTTATAAACTCCAGGTCTCTTTCTGGTTTTGTGTGTCTAACTGAACTCAGATACGTGTACATGGATGGATGGAAAACTCCATGAGTCAGAGAGAGATTTTGCCATATAAACAAAAAAAGGTCCCTAAATTTGTCATTGCGCCTGAATCTGGTGTGCACCTGGTTCTCTGCAGGCCTGATGGGATGATGCAGGACACTTGTCAGTGGAGGAGGGAGCTATCCCTAAAAACATAGCTCTGGGATGTCTGCCAGAAACCATGACCATCCTCAGTGTGAATGTGATTAGACGCAGGGGTGTCCACAGCGTGTCTCTTACCAGCAATCATTAGGTCCCTGATATTTTTGTGGAGCCATCAAGCCTCTGAGTTGTTTCTCTCCAAGTGTTTCATTGCCATAGGTTCTATTGGATGGAAATGTAGCCCTCTCAGTAAGTTCAGGGGCCCTGCTTATCCTGGAAGGACTCATTCCTGGGATCTTGTCCCTGGTATTAACCTCTGATCTGTGTTCTGATAGTGAAAGTGAATGTCCTCTTCCCTTAAAGATAAGACCTGATATGGTTTCCACACTTCTTCCCAACCATTCTCAGTGTGAATCACTAATGAGATTGCCATTGGTCTGATAATTCTCCCTAGGAGCCAGTGCTGGGATTCATGGGTGGTGTCAGGGGGTGAAGACCAGGGTACACTCCTGGTAAACAGGCATCCCCAGGCTCAGTATTGTTTCCTACAGAGGAAAGGGAGGTGAATGGGAATGCCAGCTGACACTTGTCTGTGACTTCTGCAGATCCAGCAGCAGCCTGTGTGAACCAGTCTGGTCCAGGAGTTCAGTATGACCCCAAGCAAGCAGGTTGTGGGAGACCATGCCTGGATCGGCTGCCCGTGAGGTGTGGGCACAGATGATCTAGGATGGGCAGCTTTGGATCGATGTCTAGCTCATGGGACACCACACTGATAGTCCCTATAGTTTAGTTAACCAATGTCCTTTATCTGTTATTAATAAAATTATAAAATGCAAAAAGAGAGACTTGTTTAATTAGATTCCTTTGGCTACGTCCTTTGAGGCAAAATTTCTCGTTATTCCTGAATGTAGAATGATCATAAAATTATTCTGAAACCTTTAAAAAGACATTTATAAATATACGGTAGATTTTCTGTCAGTTAAACCGCTTTATATTTATTTTAGAAATAATACACAGAGTGAATCTTAAAATTCTTGAGGTGTAAAGCACAGTACTGTTAGGCATATGTACTGGAAATTGTCACCCTGAAGCACCTACAACAGAACCTCATTGATTCCACAACACCTGATATGTGGGTCAGCCCTTCCAGGCTCAGAGGCTCAAGAACCAACCAGAGTCATACCGCTGGTCGCATATCATCTGGTCTTTGCAAGAGCTCCCATGGTTATTGATATACTTGAGTTGAGTAGAGATACAGATAATATGTTAATGTTTACAAGGTATATCCTCTTCATCCCTCATGTAGGAAGCAAATAACATCAGGATAATTAGGCAGGAGTAAAAGCACAAGCATATTCCAGAGCAAAAATTTAAGAATAAGCCATCTACTCCCAGGTCATACAAGATTCTGAGGGGCAAGATGGCAGAAGAGTAGGGTCTCTTAGTCACCTGTTCCCACCAAATTACCTAGATCACTTTCAAATCCTCCTGAACACCTAAAATTCGGCCTGAGATTTAAAGAGAGAAGAGCTGGAATGCTACAGTGAGAAGAGCTCATGCTTCTACCAAGGGAGGAAGATGGGGAAAAAATAAATAAAACAGCATCCAAAGGGTTAGGGGCCCCAGCGAGGAGCTGGGCTAAAAGAAGACTTAATAATCAACATTTTTTAAAAAAAGAATTTATTTATTTATTCATCACACACACACACACACACACACACACACACACACACACAAACACAGAGGCAGAGACACAGGCAGAGGGAGAAGCAGGCTCCATGCAGGGAACCTGATGTGGGACTCGATCCCAGGTCTCCAGGATCACACCCTGGGCTGAAGGCAGTGCTAATCTGCTGAGCTACCCTGGCTGCACAATAATCTAATTTTATCCTACTTTTCACTACACCAATTGTTAGTTTATAAAGTCCAGAATTTCCATTTTTTATAGATTATTAAATTTCATTTTCACATAAGTGGTAATTAGTAAATCCCTGAATACTATCAGCTTTGTTTAATAGAAAAAAACTGCCTGAATTATGCATGAAACATAGGACAATGAATAAAATTTCCATTAGTAGTTCTTTTTTAAAATTTTTATTTGAATTGCAGTAAACACAGCTGTGTGTGTACACATGTGTGGTAATTAAGTATTATTCAATTATACACATGTGTATATATTTGATATTTGTGTAATCAGCACCACAACTAAGCCGTAGAACTGTTTTATAGAAAGTATCCCGCATGCAATCCTTTTATAGTCAGTCACCACAATACCAGTCACTTCTCTAACTGTTGGAAACCATTAATCTTTATAAAGTTTTCATGTCAAAAATGTTATAAAATTGGAATCATACACAATGTACCTTATGGATTGCATTTTTTTTCATTCAGCATAATTCCCTCTTGGTTCATCCAAGTTGTTGTGTATTAATAATTTGTTTCTTTTCATAGCTGAGTTGTATCCCATGATGTAGATGAAAACTGTTGGTTTAACCATTCATTGGCTGAAGGATATCTGGGCTGATTCTGAGTTTCAGCTGTTACAAATAAAGCTGCTATGAACATTCAAAAAAATGACTTGCAGTACAGGTTACTTCCAGTGTAACATCCGTTTCATGATCCAACATGCTGATTGAACACTTCCATACATCATCCAGTGTTCATCAGGACAAGTGCACTCCCTAAGCCCCATCTGACAGGTCATCCATCCCCCACTCTCCTCCCACCTGGTAACTATCAGTTTTATCTCTGTATTGAAGGGACTATTTCCTGATCTATGCATCAATCTCTTTGCTCATTTGTTCTTTCTTAAATTCAAACTATGACTGAAAGTATACAGTATTTTCTTTTTCTCACTGGCATGTCAATTAGCATTATGCATACTACCTCCATCCTCATACTTCTAAATTGTTAGATTTAATTCCACTGCATTGATTAGTAAAATCCCTATGTATCTAACTCTATCTATCTATCTCACATGTTCTTTATCCATTCATCAGTTGACAGATACTGGGATTGTTTCCATAGTTTGGCTAATGTAGATAATGCTGCTGTAAACATCGAGGTGCGTGTATTCCTTTGAATCAGCACTTTTGTAATCTTAGTGTAAATACCCAGTAGGGAAGTTGCTGGATCACAGGGGAGGTCTACATTTACCTATTTGATGTACCACCATACGGTTTCTCTGAGCGGCTGCACGCCTGCCCACCCACATCTCCTGATCAGAGAATTCTGCAGGGCCCCGGTTCTAGTGGAGGTGGTTTCATGGCTCATTTAACGAGCTGAGCAGAGCACACCCAGTTAAAACTCATCACATTCTTCCCAAGGACCCCACACTGTCCCCTGCAGGCAGGGAGAGCATGCATAGATGCCAGACCTGAAGGAAAGAGGCACCAAAACAGTACAGCACAGTGCACGCAGAACACACCAGAGACACTCTCTGAAGACCCAGACCCAGCACCCTATGTGACCTCTTCTTCATAAAACTGTTATAGTTGTAGCGGGATCTATAACTGGCATTTGTACACACAGAGGAAGATAAAGACTTAGAGAAAAATCCAAGACTAAGGAATTCAATTCCAGTTTGCTGCCTGGAACCAGCTCAATTTGGTTTTCTCAAGTCAGTCCCTTTGACCCTGCCAAATGAGACAAGACTTCTGTTCTGCCTCCAGATCCAGCAGTTTCCATCCTTGAATGGGTCGTGTGCATCACAGAGACTGCCAGCAGCCCATCCCATCCAAAATGCAAGCACATCGACTGTAGGGAGACATATAACTCATTACAATTATATTCCTGCATTTCTTATCCTTGGGGAGGTTGCCTGAACTCCTGCCTGAAGCCGATGTCACATGGTGATAAGTGTTTTTTCTCTTTGTCACCCATCAGTGAGGTGATTTTCATGGAACACAAAACTCAACCGTTTCTACTGCAATATTAATAACAATTGTATGACATACACCCAGACAGATGGCCTCACATGGGGCCAGAGGGCAGGAAGCATTCCCAGTCCTGGTGTATAAGGGCCCTGATCCCATAATGAGGCTGCATCTCCTGACCTAAGTGGTCCCCTGAGGCCCCATCTCCTCCTCCCATCACATGGACATTAGGTTCCAACATGTGGCTGTTAGAGGACTCAACAGTGAGCTGATATGAGCATCTGAAGGATTCATGAATTATTCCTTGCAGGTGGAAGGTCCTCCTCCACTTTTGTTCTCTTAGTTTTCATAATTGTTTAGTGGAATATGTCATCACACAGTATTTTTGAGTATTACCTGCTGTCTCCTTGATCTCCAATCCTCCCTCTTCTACTCCTGCCCCACCAATGGGAAATCCAGCAAGCGCCCTTGAGTTCTGTCCCCAGATACTGGTAGGAAACTGACTCCATATAATCCCCTCCTGGATCAAGACCTCATCATCACCACTTTCCCTCAACACACACCCTGAGCCAGTGTCTTTCCCTGGCTCCATCCAAACATATCTGATTGCTGAGAGACCTGCCTGCTCTTAACTGAAACAATGATGAAGCTGAAAACATTTTAATACTCGGGTGTGTGTGTGTGTGTGTGTGTGTGTGTGTGTGTGTTGATGCTCAGACTCCACATCCACAGAACCTCCTGGTGTGAATCCTGCTTCCTTCCCAGGCTGTCACTGACATGGATCCTGTGTGTGTGGATCATGATATTGACCCCATTAGGGGTAGGTCTTCGTTTGCTTTAGATATTTGATGCATTTGCAGCCTCATGTCCAACATGGAGTTTATGCTGCTTCTACCAAATTTCTCCCTGAGCTGAGTGGTCCTGTAATGCACAATGATTGCAAGTGCGGATCGCGGAAATGCTTAGTTAATGTACATGGAGATATTTGCAATTAACTGGCATTTAGGGAAAATAGTAAGCAACTGTAAGAATCTCTGTCTTGGCAATATCACAGAAGTGACATTGTGTTCTTGACAATGTATCATATCAGGGTATACATGATTTTTTTTTCTCTCAGGATATTCTTGATCAAGGTAATGTGTGTTGGGTCTTTCCACTGTACATTTACTATTCTTCCCTTTGTAACCAATAACTATATTTGGAGAGATGCTCTGAGATTACATAAATATTCTGCTTCACCCAATTATTTTATTTATTTTATTTTATTTTACTTTATTTTATTTTATTTATATATATTTTTGTTAGTTTTGATTCTGTTTTTTTAAATAATAAATTTATATTTATTAGTGTTCAATTTGCCAACATACAGAATAACACCCAGTGCTCATCCCATCAAGTGCCCCCTTCAGTGTCCGTCACCCATTCACCCCCACCCCCGCCCTCCTCCCCTTCCACCATGCCTTGTTCGTTTCCCGGAGCTAGGAGTCTCTCATGTTCTGTCTCCATCTCTGATATTTCCCACTCATTTTTTTTCCTTTCCCCTTTATTCCCTTTCAGTATTTTTTATATCTCCCAAATGAATGAGACCATATAATGTTTGTCCTTCCCCATTTGACTTATTTCACTCAGCATAATACCCTCCAGTTCCATCCACGTCGAAGCAAATGGTGGGCATTTGTCACTTTTTAAAAATTTTCTTAAAAAAATATTTATTTATTTATGATAGACAGAGAGAGAGGCAGAGACACAGGAGGAGAGAGAAGCAGGCTCCATGTGAAGAGCCCGACATTGGACTAATCCTGGGACTCCAGGATCACGCCCTAGGCCAAAGATAGGCGCCAAACTGCTGAGCCACCCAGGGATCCCCATATTTGTCATTTCTAATGGCTGAGTAATATTCCATTGTATTCATATACCATATCTTCCTTATCCATCCATCTTTTGATGGACACCGAAGTTCCTTCCACATTTTGGCTGTGATATCGCCAAGAAATACAAAACCTTAATCTAATCATGCCAAAAGGATCACATATACCCAAAGTGAGAGGCATTCTTCAGAGCAACTGACCAGTACTCATCAAATGTCTCAAGGTCATGAAGGACAAAGAAAGACTTAAATAGCTGCCATAGGTTAGCAGAAACAAATAAAACAGCAACTAAATGCAGTTTGGGATCCTAGTTTGGATTCTGGGACAGGAAAAAAATATTTGGAAAACTGGTGAAATTTCAATAAGAGCTATAGATTACTCAATATTATAGTACCAGGGCAAATCATACAACTGTATAAAAATTTTTATTATAGCTGCCAAATTAATACAATGTCACCATTCTGCTAAATTATAGTTATTCACTATCCTAGCTTTTTTATTCCAAATAAATAGAGCATGAATTACTCCTTCTTAAGAACCAGTTGCATAAGCCTATGTTTTCTAGAATCATTACATTTACCTATCCCCCAAATTATCTTTTCTATTATACTATCTCATAAAATTCACATATTTATTGTTTGCCACAATGTGCAGTGTACTCAAGAAGATATAAGATGATGATAATGTTTCTACCTGCATAAACAAATCTAGAAAAACAGTTTATGTAATTTATGTTTTATATGCCTACTATAACCTATTATCAGGTAAATTAAAATTACTGTGAAATCTTTTTTTGGGGGGGGCATGGATTTACTTCTAATTTTGTTTGTTGTATTAGATGTACATTAGTGCATTACAGTATAAAACATCAATCTGAGTCTTTGAATTTAGGTACAGATTCAATCATTTGGTGGTTTTTCTTTTTTTAATAATAATAAATTTATTTTTATTGCTGTTCAATTTGCCAACATACAGAATAACACCCGTGTGCTCATCCCGTCAAGGGCCCCCTTACTGCCCATCACCCATTCACCCCAACCCCCCGCCCTCCTCCCCCTCCACCACCCCTAGTTCTATTCCCAGAGTTAGGAGTCTTTATGTTTTTTCTCCCTTCCTGATATTTCCCACACATTTCTTCTCTGTTCCCTTATATTCCCTTTCAATGTTATTTATATTCCCCAAATGAATGAGAACATATAATGTTTGTCCTTTTCCGATCGACTTACTTCACTCAGCATAATACCCTCCAGTTCCATCCACGTCGAAGCAAAAGGTGGGTATTTGTTGTTTCTAATGACTGAGTAATATTCCATTCTATACAGAAACCATATCTTCTTTATCCATTCATCTTTTTAATTGAAGTTTGATTTGCCAACATATAGCATACCATGTCATCAGCGAAGAGGGAGAGTTTGACTTCTTCTTTGCCAATTTGAATGCCTTTGATGACTTTTTATTGTCTGATTGCTGAGACTAGGACTTCCAGTACTATGTTGAATAGCAGAGAGTGGACATCCCTGTCTTGTTACTGATCTTAGGGGAAAGGCTCCCAGTGCTTTCACAATGAGAATTATATTTGCTGAGGGCTTTTTGTAGATGGCTCTTAAGAGGTTATTTTAAGATTTTTTTATTTTTTATTTATTCATGATACAGAGAGAGAGAGAGGAAGAGAGAGAGGCTGAGACACAAGCAGAGGGAGAAGCAGAAGCAGGCTCCATGCGGGATCCCAACGCGGGACTCGATCCTGGGAATCCAGGACTGCGCCGTGGGCCAAAGGAAAGCGCCAAACCACCGAGCTACCCAGGGATCCCTGACTTTTAAGATGTTGAGGAATATTCCCTCTATTCCTACACTCTGAAGAATTTTGATAGGAATGGATGCTGTATTTTTTTCAAATGCTTTCTCTGCATCTAATGAGAGGATCATATGGTTCTTGGTTTTTCTCTTGCTGATATGATGAATCACATTGATTGCTTTATGAGTGTTGAACAAGCCTTGTGTCCAGGGAATAAATCCTACTTGGTCATGGTGAATAATTTTCTTAATGTACTGTTGGATCCTATTGGCTAGTATCTTTTTGAGAATTTTTGCATCCATGTTCATCGGGATATAGGTCTGTAATTCTCCTTTTTGGTGGGTTCTTTGTCTGGTTTTGGAATTAAGGTGATGCTGGCCTCATAGAATGAATTTGGAAGTACTCCATCTCTTTCTATCTTTCCAAACAGCTTTAGTAGAATAAGTATGGTTTCTTCTTTAAATGCTTAATAGAATTCCCCTGGGAAGCCATCTGGCCCTGGACTCTTGTGTCTTGGGAGGTTTTTGATGACTGCTTCAATTTCCTCCCTGGTTATTGGCCTGTTCAGGTTTTCTATTTCTTCCTATTCCAGTTTTGGTAGTTTGCGGCTTTCCAGAAATGCATCCATTTCTTCTAGATTGCCTAATTTATTGGCGTATAGCTGTTCATAATATGTTTTTAAAATCGTTTGTATTTCCTTGGTGTTGGTAGTGATCTCTCCTTTCTCATTCATGATTTTATTAATTTGAGTCTTCTCTCTCTTCTTTTTAATAAGGGTGGCTAATGGTTTATCTATCTTATTAATTCTTTCAAAGAACCAACTCCTGGTTTTGTTGATCTGTTCCACAGTTATTCTGGTCTCGAATTGTTGAATTTTGCTCAAATATTTATTAACTCTCTTCTTCAGCTGGGTGTAGGATCTATTTGCTGTTTTTTCTCTACCTCCTTTACATGTAAGTTTAGCTTTTGTATTTGAGTTCTTTCCAGTTTTTGAATGGATGCTTTTATTGTGATGTATTTCCCCCTCAGGACTGCTTTTGCTGCATCCCAAAGATTTTGAACTGTTGTATCTTCAGTCTCATTAGTTTCCATGAATGTTTTTAATTCTTCCTTAATTTCCTGGTTGACCCTTTCATCTTTTATCAAGATGGTCCTTAAACTCCACGTGTTTGAAGTCCTTCCAAACTTGAAATCTAATGTGAAATGGTGCATCCGCTCTGGAAAACTGTGTGCAGGTTTCTCAAAGAGTTAAAATTAGACCTGCCGAATGACCCAGCAATTGCACTGTTGGGGATTTACCCCAAAAAAGCAGATGCAATGAAACGCCGGGACGCCTGCACCCTGATGTTTATAGCAGCAATGTCCTCAATAGCCAAACTGTGGAAGGAGCCTCCGTGTCCATCAAAAGATGAATGGATAAAAGAGATGTGGTTTATGTATGCAATGGAATATTACTTAGCTACTAAAAATGACAAATACCCACCACTTGCTTCCACTTGGATGGACCTGGAGCTTATTATGCTGAGTCAAATGAGTCAATTGGACAAGGACAAATATTATATGTTCTCATTCATTTGGGGAATATAAATAATAGTGAAAGGGAATAGAAGGGAAGGGAGAAGAAATGTGTGGGAAATATCAGAAAGGGAGACAGAACTTAAAGACTCCTAACTCTAGGAAATGAACTAGGGGTAGTGGAAGGGAAGGAGGGCCAGGGGTGATGGTGAATGCGTGTCGAGCACTGAGGGGGGCACTTAACGGGATGAGCACTGGGTGTTATTCTGTATGTTGGCAAATTGAACACCAATAAAAATACATTTATTATTAAAAAAATAAAATAAAATTACGATGAAATCTATTGATAAAAAATAATCGCTCACTTTTGTGCATGCCATAATTCCTGTTTTCCTATTAAAAACGGATGTGTCTAAATCAGAGACTGAATATGTATGCACACATCATCTGCCTAGATAACTCCCTGGGGAAAACTGCTCCTTGGAGAGGAAGCCCAGACCCTGACAGGAAACCTGCCCAGAGCCTCCATCTGCTACTGCTCCTGGGCCTTCAAGACAGAACTCATGTGGAGTGTGCACCCCCTGGTGGTCCTGATCTCCTTCTACAGGGAGGTGTGCATCTGGGCTCACACTGAGGTCCCCTCATGGTGTCACTCACACAGTAATAGATGGCCGTGCCCTCGGCTCTCAGACTCTTCATCTGCAGATAGAGTGTGTTCTTGGCATTGTCTCTGGAGATGGTGAATCAGCCCTTCACAGCGTCTGCGTAGCCTGTGCTACATCCAATATTGCTAATACCTGCGACCCACTGCAGCCCCTTCCCTGGAGCCTGGCAGACCCAGCTAATGGCATAGATACTGAAGGTGAATCCAGAGGCCACACAGGAGAGTCTCAGGGCCCCAGGCTTCACCAGGCTCCCCCAGACTCCACCAGCTGCACCTCACCCTGACACCTGCAGACACAAGACATCCTGGGTAGGAAACTGTCCCACATCCCCTGTTTCTCTCACTCACCTACACTCACAGCCTCAAGGTCTCTTATTCTTCTTTAATTACCTTTTAAAATAGCGGCAAGGAAAACCTAACCAAGGAAAGATTACATGTTTAGTCGTCTATGTTGCACCCTGATCCCTAAACAGGGTCACCTGGGGATCCTGGGCCTGGGACTCCTCTCCCAGCAGCAGGGTCGGGGTTGGGCTGGTTTAATCAGTGAAGGGAGAGCCCTATTTGCATGTCGTTTGAATATATAATCAGCTCCAGACCTATATTTGATTCTTGCAAGTTATTAACAAGGATTTACTTACATCGGTAGGCCACTGTGTGTAATGTCTTCTGACATTATGAAGTGTTCACATCTATGAAAAAAATGTCTTTGCATTTCTTTTTGACTGTTTAAAAATCTCTCATCAATGTAAGTTCTTTTAGTGGACAGTATTTTACCTGTTTCAGAATACTTAATCTTACATAGTACTTTCTTAACACCGGTGCCAATGTAATAAGGTTTTATTAATTACCTTTTAAGTTCTTTATTGTTATGGATGCTTGCGTGGCTCAGTGGTTGAGGTCTGCCTTCTGCGCTGGGAGTGATCCTAGAGTGCAGAGATCCAGTCCCAAATTCAAAAGAATGTAATGTAGCAGAGCAAACAATCACCTGAAGTCTTTTCCCATCATGTATCTGTACCCTCCTGTATAACATGTCCACACAAGACTCTGCCTGTTTTATACATGAATTCTGCTGTTTTTTTCCATTGAGTTTTGAGGGTTCTTATGGTATACAGTCAGAAATCCTTCAACCCCAGGATATCTAAGAATTCACAGTAGGGAAAGGATAGTCTCTATAGCAAATGGTGTTGGATAGCCTCATACAAATAATGACACTTGGTCCTTATCAAACATCACACAGGTTAAAGGACACAGAAAATCTCAAAAGGGATTAAAGAGTTAAGCGGAAGTCTCAACCCTAGAACTTACACATGTAAACTAAGGGGAAAACATCATGATCTTTGCTTGGCTGTGATTTATTTATTTTTTAAAGATTTATTTATTCATGAGAGACACAGAGAGAGAGAGGCAGAGATACAGGCAGCAGAGAAGCAGGCTCCATGCAGGGAGGCCCACTGGAGACTCAATCCCAGAACTCCAGGATTATGCCCTGAGCCAAAGGCTGTTGCTGAACTGCTGAGCCACCCAGACGTTTCATGGTTTATTTGATATAACATTAAAATCACAGTATAAAAAACAAAGACCGATGAGTGAGGCTACCTCATGCACAAAGTGTGCAGAACAAATATTAGCAGAGCAAGAAGGTAGCCTATGAAATGGGAGACAGTGTGTTCAACTATATACTGAGACGGATTTAGACTCCAAAATACAGAAAGGTCTCTTAATCTCAATAGAAAGTCTGACAAAATCCAATAATAACAAACACAATTCTCTCTTTAAACAGTTGCTCAAGGATGGGTCTCCCGGTCGACTCACATGGTTAAGCATCTAACTCTTGGTTGTGAGTCACGTCATGATCTCAGGATCCTGGAATTGAGCCCCAAGTCAGGCTCTGGTCATGGGGAATCTGCTTGGGATTTTCTTTCTCTCTCTCCGACTCCTCTCCTTCTCTTTCTCTCTAAATAAATATATAAAATATGATTTTTTAATCTGGACAAGTTCTTCTATCTTTATTTCTCTATAGAAGACAAACAATAGTGGGATCCTGTACAGACAGTTGATTAAAACTGTGACCTCACTCTGTTCCCGAACACTTGACCTCATTTCCACCTGAGTGAGAGGAAGGTCTAGACCTCAGATTGTGGGGAGAGACAGTAGCAGGAGACAGATGGACTCAGTGGAGGTATCTTAACCTAGTCCTGCTCACCTACAGGAGAGAACCAGAGACAGGTGTTTGAGGGGACAGTTCCTATCACAACACACATCACACTCTCAGGAACCCCCCCATCAGAGGACAAGAGGTGGTTTGTTTCAGTATGTGGAGACTCCATACCTGAGGACATTGTGCAAGGAGGGTAGCATGCAACCTGATGCGTAGGAGCTCATCATCTGGGTTTGGGGAAGAAAGAGGGACAGAAAGCCCAACGAAACAATTGTGACCACGGCCTGGCTTAAAAATGCCCCAGGCTGCATGGCCTGTCATCTTTGAGACTGCTGACTTTCATGGAACTGCATGTCCTTGAGATTCCCATTGGATCCTGGGTGTGCATCAATAGTGTGGCTTCTTATCGCAGAATCCTGTCCCATTGTTAGATGTTTTCTACTGGCATTATTCTTTAAATCACGAGGGCTTTTGGGGGGTTTTCTAGGCTTCTAACAGAAATGAAGACACTATAATTCATCACATGCCATTTTTACAAGAACATTGGGTTTCTTTATTCTGGAGCAAGCACTGAGGAGTGGGATTTCCAGGTCCCCTGGTAGGTTATCCATCATTAATTTCAGGAGGAACAGAAAAATGATTTTCCAAAAATGTTTCATTTTTCATTCCTACTTGCAGGGTTGAGGCCCAGGTGTCCTGTTTGCTCCCCAGGATGTTCTGGTCAGTGCTTCTTTCATATCTGAGCCCCCGGGATGAGTGTATAGGGCATCTCATTGTGGTTGATGTGAATTACCCTGAAATATACTGGTGGGATGTGTCCTCTCCTGTGCTTACTTCATGTATCTGTACCCTCCTGTATAACATGTCCACACAAGACTCTGCCTGTTTTATACATGAATTCTGTTGTTTTTTCCATTGAGTTTTGAGGGTTCATATGATATTCAGGTGAAATTTCTTTGTTGGTTATGAAATTTGGGCAAGTTTTCTCTTGGTCCATATCTTGTATTTTATTACCTTGATAAATACGTGTGTAGAAAAATGTAGCTGATTTTCACTAAGTGCATTCTTAATATTTGGTGTTATGCATAATGATTTTTACCTATAACATTCTGATTTCATGATTAATGATTGCTTATGAATAGTTTCTCCATTGACAATATATAGAAAAGTCTTGTTTTCTTTTTCCTGGACTCCTCAGTGTTGACCTGTCCCGTAAGTGGTCTCTACTATATCAGTGTTATTTTTTTATATGAATATAGAATCTGGCAATTGGTTTTCATTTGCTTTTTTTGTAAGCTGTACGAATTTTTTTCTCATATTCAAATGTGAAATTGTGATTTCATGTAAGGTGCTCTGTTGTATCTGATCAGTCTGGTTGTTCAACAGGTTCATCTAGTTGATTTTTCACAAAGTGTATTCTTAATATTTGGTATTATGCATATTGATATTTTATCTATAACATTCCTATTTCATGATTAATGATTTCCTATGAATAGTTTCTCCATTGACAATATAGTGAAAAATCTTGTGTTTTTTTTTCCTGGCCTCCTCAGTGTTGACCTGTTTTGTAATTGGTCTCTAGTAACTCAGTGTTTACATATTATATAAATATAGATTCTGTGAATTGATTTTCATGGTGTTGTTTTCATAAACTATAGCAATTTTGTTCCCAAGCTCAAACGTGATCTTATGATTTCCTGGCAGATGCTCTGCTGTATCTCATCAGCTGGTTGTTCATCACATTGAATAGATGTGGTTCTGGTGTGAAACATTATCATTTATCTTTCCAGGTGTTGGACTTTCTATACATCCTGCTGCTGTTCAGAGACAGGTTGTGGTACTTAGCCTTTTCCCTCCAGACTTTGGCATTGACTCCAGGGCCTTCCCCTGGAGGCTGATGGACCCATGTGACACCCTCACTGACATGCGCCGTGGGAACCCAGAGAAGGGGCAGGTGAGTGTAAGGGTCTGCCTGGGTTTCCCCAGCCCATATCCAGACTCCTGCAGGGGAACCTGGGACAGATCTCCTGTGGAAAAGGACAACACAGGATGGGGACAGGACTTGCCTTCCAATAAAAAATAAATTAAAAAAAAGAATTCTGGTCCTGGGTGGAACGAACCCGGTATGATGGTGCTCAAGTGGCAAAGTAGGGAAATTTTCAGGATCTGCAGTCCCCCTGAGTCCTACAAAGAAAAAGTTTTACCACGTGATGGATGGTTAAGCATGACAGGATTCTGGAGATGGGTAAACATTATGTCTGAGTGCAGGCGTTGTGATTTGTGTTTCCATAAACTGAAACATGTGTGGTCCTGTGACCTCTGTCCTGAGACCATCAGGCAGAAAGTAAGAGACCATGAGACCCTTGCTCAGAGGATCATCCCAGGTCGACACCAGAGGAATCCCTCATATTGACATTTAGAGAATCATTCATGTGTCTGAAATAAACGAGCTTAGACACAGGCAGGGTAAAGACTGGGTTCAGTTGTAAACTGAGGACAGGACGGCTTGATGGCTCTCCTGTGAGGGCTCCCTGAAGAGTGGGGGTGCAAACATTCAACCCAAGGTTAGAGGTAGGAGGCCATGTTCAGAACAGCTCTCTGATGCACCCAGGAAGAGTCACCAAACCACCAAAACAGGCCTTAACAAGGTAGGGTGTGAGAAGCTACAGAAAAAAACAAAACCAATAGCAAATGATAACAATCCATTGTCAAATGCATTGTGAATTTACAGATTCATCCAAGCCCATCTCAGGTCCAGGGGCTGCACATTGCCAGAGGAACTGTGTGCTCCATTCTCTCACGTTATGTTCTGAGTGTGTGTGTTTTGGGACAGCTGCTATGTGTATAAATATTAGTGAAATCGGCAAAGCCCACTACTTCCATGCTTCTGGGCATTCGGAGATGCTCCCCTGCCTTGCTGACCATGAGTGGACTAACCTTCCCTGAAACAGCTTCACCGCCATGTAAGTTCACATGTAGACTATGGAATAGCATGGTAGGGCTGTTAGTTATTGACATGACCATGTCATGTTACCTGGTTGTTGCATATCCCATGATGAAAATGTTTGCATTTAAATAAAATGATAAAGAGTAGATAAGTCATGTAGGCCCCTTGAGGGGTTCCATTGAGGAAATCCTAAAGGGAATCTGATCTCATGTCCAGAGGGAGAGTCACTGATGCAGGTGGGTTTGAAATGAGGACACAGGGCACCAAATGTTCACCAGTGACAAGGCGCACACATCACAGCCATCAGTACAACACAACCCTGTAAGCTGATGGTGAGACACATATCCCACAGGGTTATCACATCCTCATCTTCTGGAAACGTTATAAAGAATATCCTTAAACTGAAATTCCAAAGTGTCTGAGTATCTCTGACTCTCTTGTATCATTATTCTCCTACTGTGTGTCCACTGTGACTTTTTGACCTATACCTATGGTTTGCAACAGGTTAGTCTCACAAAGTTCCAGGTGAGAAATGCACCCTTCACTGGATGAGGGAGGCTAATGGATACTTTTCAAAACAAATACAGCAGGGCAATGCCACAGAATCAATGTGTCCCTGATATCTCTCTGTGTGCCATAAAAATCTTAGGATTATATGTTCATACTCTGTGAAAAATGTCCAGGATGTTTTGATAAGGAGTTCTTTGAATATGTAGAAGGTTCTGGGAAGCATAGAGATTTTCACAATACTTATTTTTGTTTTTGTTTTAAATATTTACTTTTTTTATTCAGGAGAGTCACACAGATGGAGGTAGAGACATAGGCAGAGGGAGAAGCAGGCTCCCTTCCAAAGCCTGATGCAGGACACCATCCCAGGACCCCAGGATCAGCCAAGCCAATTGCAGGCACTCAAACTCTGAGCAACACAGGTGCCCTGACAATATTCATTGTTCTAATCCATAAGCATGGAAGGTTTTCCATCCCTTTGTGTCTTCTTTAATTCCTTTACTAGATAGCCAAATAGGTAGAAACGTTTTGGCCAAAAAAAAAAAAAATCCTACAGCTGTTGGGCAAAACAATATTTGCAGACAAGCTCTATTGTAAAGTCTTTATCATCAAGATAGCCTGGTACTGGCAAAAACAACACATAGATCAATGGAACAGAGCAGAGAACGCAGAAATTGACCCTCAACTCTATGGGCAACTATTCCTCAATAAGCAAGAAAAATATCTAATGAAAGAAAGTCTCATCAATAAATGGATCTGAAAAAAATTGTACAGCCACATGCATAAGAATGAATGTGGACCTTTCAGCTACACCAAACACAAACATAATCTCAAAATGGATGAAGTACCAAAATCTGAGACACTAATCCATCAAACTCCTAGAGGAGAATTCAGGTAGCAACTTTTTGACCTCAGCTGTAGCGATTGCTATCAAGGCACCTCTCAAAAGTCATAGGAAACAACAGGGAAAAATAGGGAAAGTAAATTATTAGGACTTCTTCAAGGTAGAATCTGTACAACAATGCATCAGGTGACAAAATAAAAGGCAACCTACAGAATAGGACAAGATATTTCCTTAACAAAGTCAGCACCCAACAAAACAAACAATTCAGTCAAGAATTGGAGAGAATGCACAAAGAGCCATTTCTCCAAAAAAGACCTACACATGGCCAACAGGCAGATGAGAAAAGTGATCCACATGACTTGTCATCAGGGAAATACAAATGAAAACCACACTAAGATCTCACTTATACAACTCATAATGGATAAATTAACAAGGCCACGAAACAATAAATATAAGCGAGGATATCCAGAAAATGGAACTTTCTCTTTCACTTTTGGTGGGAATGCAGGCTTGTTCAGCCACTCCAGAAAACAGAATGGAATGTCTCTCCTTAATATAGTTCATTTATAAAGAAGCATTTTCACTCCTTAATGAAGTGTAATCATAAATATTTATTTTTGATTCCAGTGTAAAGGGGAATGTTTTGTTTACTTTATATAGAAAATTGGTTGTTAGTATGGAGAAATTAACTTTATGGTCTATTTTGATTTGATATCCTGAATTTTCCCTGAGTTCATTACTTACTTTTAAGTTTTTTTAAATTATTTTCCTCTTTGACTATGTATATGTAAAGAAATTATTTTATTTCTGTTGAATGATTTTAAAATCTCTTATTTTATTATTGCCTAATTTCTACAGTAATCTTCGACTTAGGGGCATTGATGTTTTCCTTCTTTTCTCTCAGACACTTTCTTCTAATATTTTGTTTGATATATGGCAAATCTATGAGAGCGAATGAATTTCCTTTGACATGAGGATGAGCTCCCTAATATATGGTGTGATGTGGGATCTCAGGACAGGACAGGAAGTCTGTTCACAAATTCTGCCCAATTCTCATTGGAGATACTGGTGGCTGTTGAGCTTGATACGTTCATTTTACATACAAATTCGAGCCTTTAATCTGATATGGCATTACCAAATATCTTTTCCCATTCTGTAGGTTGCCTTTTAATTACACTGAGTGATTCCTTTGTTGTGAAAATGCTCTTTCCTTGATGAAGTCGCCATACTCATTTTCCTTTTCTTTCCCTTGACTCTGAAGACACGTCTAGAAGTGGTTATAGCTGAGGTAGAAAAGGAGCTGCCTGTGTTTTCCTGAGGATTCTGATGGTTTCCCAACTCATTTATATCCTTCATCAACTTTGAGTCCATTGTTGTGAATGATGTAAAAAAAGTGTCCCCTTTCATTCTTCTGCATGTGGGTCTCCAATATTCCCAATGCCATTTGTTGAAGAGACTTTCTTTTTTTCCATTGGATATGTTTCCTGCTTTGTCTGGATTTATGACCACAGACTTCAGGTTCCATTTCTAGGATCTCAAACTTTTCTATTTATCTATACGTCTGTATTTGTGCCAGTGCCATAAGGTCCTGATTATCACAACGTTGTAATTTACCTCAACAACCAGAATCAGAATGTCTACAGCCTTTCTTTAATTTTTAAGGGTTGCTTTGGCTATTTGAGGTCTTTGTGGTTCCCCCAAAATTTTCTGATTGTTTTCTTTAGCTCTTTGAAAAATTCTGGTGATATTTTAATATGGATGTCTTTTAATGTGTTACTTGCTCTTGGTAGCATAGATATTTTATCAATATTCATTCTTCTAATCTATGAGAATAAATGTTTTCTATCTACTTGTATATTCCTTACTGTATTACATAAGTTTTCTGGAATGTTTAGACCATACATCCATCGCTCTTGGTTAGGATTTTTCCTCATTATCTGATGATTTCTGGTACAATTATAAATTGCATCCAGCCCTTGATTTTCTTTTTTTCTGCAGAGCAGATTACTTTTATAGAAACCATAGGTTTCTTTTTCTTTTTTTTTCTATAGTTTCACTGGTCCTTCTGGGAGCCTACTCAGAATTTTTTGTTCTTTGCTGTTGAGTTTAATAAGTTCTTTATAGATCTTGGATACTAGCCCTTAATCTGTTAGATCATTGGCAACTATCTGCTGCCATTCTGTAGGTTGTCTTTTCTTTTTGTTGACTGTTTCTTTTGATGTACAGAAGTATTTATCTTGATGGAGTCCCAATAATTCAATTTTGCTTTTGTTTCTCTTGCCTTCATAGATGAATTTTACAAGAAGTTACTGCAGCCAAGTTAAAAAAGGGTGTGAAAAATAAAAATACATACTATTTTTTAATTTATAAAATAATTTTAATTAATTAATTAATTGATTAATGTATATTTTTAATTGGCGTTCGATTTGCCATCAACCTTCATCAATAATGCCTCACGTGATAGGACTTCGGATTCAGCAGCATGGGGATTGAATCTGTGTAGGAGGAACAATGAGCCGTTTTGTGGGACCTCATGTCCATGTTCTAGAGATATGTGCACGATGTTTACATCCTGTTAACAATCGTCCATGGATATCTTGATGTGCACAGTCAGATTTGAGACACACGTGTCCACATGTCTACCCATCGATCTTCACCAGCCCATGACTGAGGACGGGGCCTGTGCAGGTGGAGTGGGGGGAAACATGGGGAGCAGCAGTCTGGCAATATGTTTTACCCTCATCTTCACTCTGCTAATGCACTGGATATGCTTCCATTTCTATCAGGTCCTGGAGAAGACCTGTACTGCTCCGTCGTTCCCTTTGTGGATTGCTTTCAATGTGTCCCAAAGCTTTACAAGGAAACAAGAGGTTTGAGAGACATACTGGATTGTATGATTGTGATTTAATGTTCATTGATTGAAATTTTGCTTAAATTCTTTAATTTCTTCATCGACTCATTCCTTCTTCAATAAGATGTCCTTTTATGTGCATTTATTTAATTGTTATATATTTTTTATTGAAGGTTGATTTCCAACATATAGCACAGTACCCCAGGCTCGACTGGTCAAGTGTTCCCCTCACTTCCCGTCACCCAATCACCCAATGCCCCCAACCACTTCTCCTCCCACTACCTCTTGTTCATTTCCCAGATGTAGAAGTCTCTCATGTTTTGTCACCCTCTCTTTTTTCCACTTATTTTCCTCATTTCCTCTATAATTCTTTACACCATTTTTTATATTACCCGAATGAATGAAACCATAGGTTTGTCCTCTAATTGACCTACTTCACTCAGCATAATATCCGCCAGTTCCACACACATTGAAGCAATTGGTCGTACTCCTCCACTCTGGTGACTAAGGAATATTTCATTGTAAATACAGAATACATGTTCTTTGTCCTTCCATCTTTTGATGGACACAGAGGCCCCTTCCACAGTTTGGCTATTGTGGATACTGCTGCTATAAACATCGGGGTGCAGGTGTCCCGGCATTTCATTGCATCTGTCTCTTTGGGGTAAATTCCCAGCAGTGCAATTGCTGGGTCGTAGGGAAGACCTATTTTTAACTCTTTGAGGAACCTCCACACAGTTTTCCAGAGTAGCTCCACTATTTCACATTCCCACCAACAGTGCAATAGGGTTCTCCTTTCTTCCCATCTTCCCCAACATTTGTGGTTTGCTCTCTGGTTAATTATCCCCATTCTTACTGATGTGAGGTGGTATCTCATTGTGGTTTTGATTTGTATTTCCCTGATGGCAAGTGATGCAGAGCATTTTCTCATGTGTTTGTGGGTCATGTCTATGTCTTCCTCTGTGAGATTTCTCTTCATGTCTTTTGCCCATTTCATGATTGGATTGTTTGTTTTTTTTTATATTATTATTTTATTTTATTCTATTCTATTCTATTCTATTCTATTCTATTCTATTCTATTTATTTTTATTTTAACCTTTAGACTTTTCCTAGGACAGCACATCTTTTTTTTTGTCATTTTTTTTATTGGTGTTCAATTTACTAACATACAGAATAACACCCAGTGCCCCTCACCCATTCACTCCCACCCCCCACCCGCCTCCCCTTCTACCACCCCTAGTTCGTTTCCCAGAGTTAGCAGTCTTTACGTTCTGTCTCCCTTTCTGATATTTCCCACACATTTCTTCTCCCTTCCCTTATTTTCCCTTTCACTATTATTTATATTCCCCAAAAATGAGAACATATAATGTTTGTCCTTCTCCGACTGACTTACTTCACTCGGCATAATACCCTCCAGTTCCATCCACGTTGAAGCAAAGGGTGGGTATTTGTCATTTCTAATAGCTGAGTAATATTCCATTGTATACATAAACCACATCTTCTTTATCCATTCATCTTTCGTTGGACACCGAGGCTCCTTCCACAGTTTGGCTATCGTGGCCATTGCTGCTAGAAACATCGGGGTGCAGGTGTCCCGGCATTTCATTGCATTTGTATCTTTGGGGTAAATCCCCAACAGTGCAATTGCTGGGTCGTAGGGCAGGTATACTTTTAACTGTTTGAGGAAACTCCACACAGTTTTCCAGAGTGGCTGCACCAGTTCACATTCCCACCAACAGTGCAAGAGGGTTCCCTTTTCTCCGCATCCTCTCCAAAATTTGTGGTTTCCTGCCTTGTTAATTTTCCCCATTCTCACTGGTGTGAGGTGGTATCTCATTGTAGTTTTGATTTGTATTTCCCTGATGGCAAGTGATGCAGAGCATTTTCTCATATGAATGTTGGCCATGTCTATGTCTTCCTCTGTGAGATTTCTGTTCATGTCTTTTGCCCATTTCATGATTGGATTGTTTGTTTCTTTGGTGTTGAGTTTAATAAGTTCTTTATAGATCTTGGAAACTAGCCCTTTATCTGATATGTCATTTGCAAATATCTTCTCCCATTCTGTAGGTTGTCTTTGAGTTTTGTTGACTGTATCCTTTGCTGTGCAAAAGCTTCTTATCTTGATGAAGTCCCAATAGTTCATTTTTGCTTTTGTTTCTTTTGCCTTCGTGGATGTATCTTGCAAGAAGTTACTATGGCCGAGTTCAAAAAGGGTGTTGCCTGTGTTCTTCTCTAGGATTTTGATGGAATCTTGTCTCACATTTAGATCTTTCATCCATTTTGAGTTTATCTTTGTGTATGGTGCAAGAGAGTGGTCTAGTTTCATTCTTCTGCATGTGGATGTCCAATTTTCCCAGCACCATTTATTGAAGAGACTGTCTTTCTTCCAATGGATAGTCTTTCCTCCTTTATCGAATATTAGTTGACTATTAAGTTCAGGGTCCACTTCTGGATTCTCTATTCTGTTCCACTGATCTATGTGTCTGTTTTTGTGCCAGTACCACACTGTCTTGATGACCACAGCTTTGTAGTACAACCTGAAATCTGGCATTGTGATGCCCCCAGATATGGTTTTCTTTTTTAAAATTCCCCTGGCTATTCGGGGTCTTTTCTGATATCACACAAATCTTAAAATAATTTGTTCTAACTCTCTGAAGAAAGTCCATGGTATTTTGATAGGGATAGCATTAAACGTGTAAATTGCCCTGGGTAACATTGACATTTTCACAATATTAATTCTGCCAATCCATGAGCATGGAATATTTTTCCATCTCTTTGTGTCTTCCTCAATTTCTTTCAGAAGTGCTCTATAGTTTTGAGGGTATAGATCCTTTACATCTTTGGTGAGGTTTATTCCTAGGTATCTTATGCTTTTGGGTGCAATTGTAAATGGGATTGACTCCTTAATTTCTCTTTCTTCAGTCTCATTGTTAGTGTATAGAAATGCCACTGACTTCTGGGCATTGATTTTGTATCCTGCCACGCTACCGAATTGCTGTATGAGTTCTAGCAATCTTGGGGTGGAGACTTTTGGGTTTTCTATGTAGAGTATCATGTCATCGGCGAAGAGGGAGAGTTTGACTTCTTCTTTGCCAATTTGAATGCCTTTAATGTCTTTTTGTTGTCTGATTGCTGAGGCTAGGACTTCCAGTACTATGTTGAATAGCAGTGGTGAGAGTGGACATCCCTGTCTTGTTCCTGATCTTAGGGGAAAGGCTCCCAGTGCTTCCCCATTGAGAATGATATTTGCTGTGGGCTTTTCATAGATGGCTTTTAAGATGTCGAGGAATGTTCCCTCTATCCCTACACTCTGAAGAGTTTTGATCAGGAATGGATGCTGTATTTTGTCAAATGCTTTCTCTGCATCCAATGAGAGGATCATATGGTTCTTGGTTTTTCTCTTGCTGATATGATGAATCACATTGATTGTTTTACGGGTGTTGAACCAGCCTTGTGTCCCAGGGATAAATCCTACTTGGTCATGGTGAATAATTTTCTTAATGTACTGTTGGATCCTATTGGCCAGTATCTTGTTGAGAATTTTTGCATCCATGTTCATCAGGGATATTGGTCTGTAATTCTCCTTTTTGGCGGGGTCTTTGTCTGGCTTTGGAATTAAGGTGATGCTGGCTTCATAGAACGAATTTGGAAGTACTCCATCTCTTTCTTTCCAAACAGCTTTAGGAGAATAGGTATGATTTCTTCTTTAAACGTTTGATAAAATTAGGGATCCCTGGGTGGCGCAGCGGTTTGGCGCCTGCCTTTGGCCAAGGGCGTGATCCTGGAGACCCGGGATCGAATCCCACGTCAGGCTCCTGGTGCATGGAGCCTGCTTCTCCCTCGGCCTGTGTCTCTGCCTCTCTCTCTCTCTCTCTCTCTCTCTCTGTGACTATCATAAATAAATAAAAATAAAAAAAAATAAAAAAAAATAAACGTTTGATAAAATTCTCCTGGGAAGCCATCTGGCCCTGGACTCTTGTGTCTTGGGAGGTTTTTGATGACTGCTTCAATTTCCTCCCTGGTTATTGGCCTGTTCAGGTTTTCTATTTCTTCCTGTTCCAGTTTTGGTAGTTTGTGGCTTTCCAGGAATGCGTCCATTTCTTCTAGATTGCCTAATTTATTGGCGTATAGCTGTTCATAATATGTTTTAAAATCGTTTGTATTTCCTTGGTGTTGGTAGTGATCTCTCCTTTCTCATTCATGATTTTATTAATTTGAGTCTTCTCTCTCTTCTTTTTAATAAGGCTGGCTAATGGTTTATCTATCTTATTAATTCTTTCAAAGAACCAACTCCTGGTTCTGTTGATCTGTTCCACAGTTCTTCTGGTCTCGATTTCGTTGAGTTCTGCTCGAATCTTTATTAACTCCCTTCTTCTCTTGGGTGTAGGATCTTTTTGCTGTTTTTTCTCTAGCTCCTTTATGTGTAAGGTTAGCTTTTGTATTTGAGTTCTTTCCAGTTTTTGAATGGATGCTTGTATTGCGATGTATTTCCCCCTTAGGACTGCTTTTGCTGCATCCCAAAGATTTTGAACGGTTGTATCTTCATTCTCATTAGTTTCCATGAATCTTTTTAATTCTTCCTTAATTTCCTGGTTGACCGTTTTATCTTTTAGCAGGATGGTCCTTAACCTCCATGTGTTTGAGGTCCTTCCAAACTTCTTGTTGTGATTTAGTTCTAATTTCAAGGCATTATGGTCCGAGAATATGCAGGGGACAATCCCAATCTTTTGGTATCGGTTCAGACCCGATTTGTGACCCAATATGTGGTCTATTCTGGAGAAAGTTCCATGTGCGCTTGAGAAGAATGTGTATTCAGTTGAGTTTGGATGTAAAGTTCTGTAGATATCTGTGAAATCCATCTGGTCCAGTGTATCATTTAAAGCTCTCGTTTCTTTGGAGATGTTTTGCTTAGAAGACCTATCGAGTATAGAAAGAGCTAGATTGAAGTCACCAAGTATAAGTGTATTATTATCTAAGTATTTCTTCACTTTGGTTAATAATTGATTTATATATTTGGCAGCTCCCACATTCGGAGCATATATATTGAGGATTGTTAAGTCCTCTTGTTGAATAGATACTTTAAGTATGATATAGTGTCCCTCTTCATCTCTCACTACAGTCTTTGGGGTAAATTTTAGTTTATCTCATATAAGGATGGCTACCCCTGCTTTCTTTTGAGGACCATTCGAATGGTAAATGGTTCTCCAACCTTTTATTTTCAGGCTGTAGGTGTCCTTCTGTCTAAAATGAGTCTCTTGTAGACAGCAAATAGATGGGTCCTGCTTTTTTATCCAGTCTGAAACCCTGCGCCTTTTGATGGGGTCATTAAGCCCGTTCACATTCAGAGTTACTATTGAGAGATATGAGTTTAGTGTCATCATGATATCTATTCAGTCCTTGTTTTTGTGGACTGTTCCACTGAACTTCTTCTTAAAGGGGAATTTTAAGAGGCCCCCTTAAAATTTCTTGCAGAGCTGGTTTGGAGGTCACATATTCTTTTAGTTGCTGCCTGTCTTGGAAGCTCTTTATCTCTCCTTCCATTTTGAATGAGAGCCTTGCCGGATAAAGTATTCTTGGTTGCATGTTCTTCTCATTTAGGACCCTGAATATATCCTGCCAGCCCTTTCTGGCCTGCCAGGTCTCTGTGGAGAGGTCTGCTGTTACCCTAATACTCCTCCCCATAAAAGTCAGGGATTTCTTGTCTCTTGCTGCTTTAAGGATCTTCTCTTTATCTTTGGAATTTGCAAGCTTCACAATTAAATGTCGAGGTGTTGAACGGTTTTTATTGATTTTAGGGGGGGATCTCTCTATTTCCTGGATCTGAATGCCTGTTTCCCTTCCCAGATTAGGAAAGTTTTCAGCTAGAATTTGTTCAAATACATATTCTGGCCCTCTGTCCCTTTCGGCGCCCTCGGGAACCCCAATTAAATGTAGGTTTTTCTTCCTCAGGCTGTCGTTTATTTCCCTTAATCTATCTTCATGGTCTCTTAATTGTTTGTCTCTTTTTTCCTCAGTTTCCCTCTTTGCTATCAACTTGTCTTCTAGGTCACTCACTCGTTCTTCCACCTCGTTAACCCTCGTCGTTAGGACTTCTAGTTTGGATTGCATCTCATTCAATTGATTTTTAATTTCTGCCTGATTAGCTCTAAATTCTGCAGTCATGAAGTCTCTTGAGTCCTTTATACTTTTTTCTAGAGCCACCAGTAGCTGTATAATAGTGCTTCTGAATTGGTTTTTTGACATTGAATTGTAATCCAGATTTTGTAACTCTGTGGGAGAGGGGACTGTTTCTGATTCTTTCTTTTGAGGTGAGGTTTTCCTTCTAGTCATTTTGCTCAGTGCAGAGTGGCCAAAAGCAAGTTGTATTGGGAAAAAGAGAAAAAGAGAGGAGAGAAAGAAGGAAAGAAAAGAGAAAGAGAAAAAAAGGGAAGAAAAAGAAAAAAAAAAACGAAAAAAAAAAGAAGAAAAAGAGAAAGAAAAAGAAAGGAGAAAAAAAGGGGGTGGGGAAGGAAACAAATCAAAAAGCAAAACAAAACAAAAACAAACAAACAAAAAAAGAACCACCGGGGAGTATCTTCTGATTCTGTGTACTTTAAGTCCCTTGGCTTCTCCTGGAGGTTGTCCGTCTAGCTGATCTTCTGGGGGAGGGGCCTGTTGTGCTGATTTCCAGGTGTTAGCAGTTGGGGGAGCTGCTGTGCCCCTGCCTGGTGCAGGGCTCAGTGGGGGTTGTTTACCCCGTGAGGCCCCAGGAGGAACAGCCCCAGTGGCGGGGCAGCTCTGGAAACCTGGATTCAGCTCCGGCAGGAACTCTGTCTGCAGGGCCTGGAGGCTCTGGGGCGGGGCCGCTGCTCTGCTCAGCTGGGGCAGGAGCGTCCTTGCTGTCCTGGGCCCTCCCGGCCTCTGCCTGTCCCGGGGGAGGCCGGATCCTGGGTGTGTCCGGGCGCCCTGTGCTCCGGGGCCTGCATTGTTGGATTCGCACTCCCGGGCCGCGCAGCCCCCTCCGCGGAGCCGCCGCCCGAGCCCCTCCGAGCTGCTCCTGGAACCGCGCAGCCCCCTCCGCACGGAGCCTCTTCCTCTGCCCGAGCCCGGCCGAGCTGCTCCCGGGGCCGCGCAGCCCCCTCCGCGGAGCCGCCGTCCGAGCCCCTCCGAGCTGCTCCGGGTCCCGCCGTGCGCGCTGCAGCCCTTGGGGAGCTCGGCGCACTCTCCTGGGCGCGCAGTTGCTGTTACTGTCCCCGGGAGCCCGAGGGCATCCTCGCCCTCCTGGGTCCTGCTCCACCTCCCTGCGAGCCCCTTTCCGCCCGGGAAGGTCGGTGCAGCTCCTGCTCCTCCGGGACGGCGCTCTCCTGTCCTGGGGACACTCGCCCCGGCCTCAGCCCGGCTCCTCGCGGTGCCCCTCCCCCTTGGAGGCCTTTGTTCCTTTATTTCTCTTTTCCCGTCTTCCTACCTTGATAGATGTGCGAACTCTTCTCACTGTAGCATTCCAGCTGGTCTCTCTTTAAATCTCAGGCCGAATTCATAGATTTTCAGGATAATTTGAAGGTTTTCTAGGTAGTTTGGTGGAGACAGGTGATTTGGAGACCCTACTCTTCCGCCATCTTGCTCCTCCCCCCGGATTGTTTGTTTCTTTGCTGTTGAGTTTAAGAAGTTCTTTATAGATCTTGGAAACTAGCCCTTTATCTGATACATCATTTGCAAATATTTTCTCTCATTCTGTAGGTTGTCTTTGAGTTTTGTTGACTGTATCCTTTGCTGTGCAAAATCTTCTTATCTTGATGAAGTCCCAATAGTTCATTATTGTTTTTATTTCTTTTGCCTTTGTGGATGTATCATACAATAAGTTACTGTGGCCAAGTTCAAAAAGGGTGTTGACGGTGTTCTCCTCTAGTATTTTGATGGAATCTTGTCTCATATCTAGATCTTTCATCCATTTTGAGTTTATCTTTGTGTATGGTGAAAGAGAGTGGTATAATTTTATTCTTCTGCATGTGGATGTCCAATTTTCCCAGCACCATTTATTGAAGAGACTGTCTTTCTTCCAGTGAATAGTCTTTCCTCCTTTGTCGAATATTAGTTGACCATAAAGATGAGGGTCTGCTTCTGGATTCTCTATTCTGTTCCATTGATCTATGTGTCTGTTTTAGTGCCAGTACCACACTGTCTTGTTGACCACAGCTTTGTAGTGGTCATCAATACAGGTTGTAGTACAACCTAAAATGTGTCATTGTGATGTCCCCAGCTATGGTTTTCTTTTTTAAAATTCTCCTGGCTATTCGGGGTCCTTTCTGATTTCACATAAATCTTAAAATAATTTGTTCTCACTCTCTGAAGAATGTCCATGTTATTATTTTTTTTGGACGCCCACCTGCCCAGCCGCCCCACCTGCGGGGGTGGGGGCGGGGATGTGCCCAAGTCCATGTTATTTTGATAGGGATTGCATTAAACATGTACATTGCCCTGGGTAACATTGACATTTTCACAATATTGATTCTGCCAATCCATGAGCATGGAATATTTTTTCCATCTCAGTGTCTTCCTCAATTTCTTTCAGAAGTGTTCTATACTTTTTAGGGTATAGATCCTTTACCTCTTTGGTTAGGTTTATGCCTAGGTATCTTATCCTTTTGGGTGCAATTATAAATGGTATTGACTCCTTAATTTCTCTTTCTTCAGTCTCATTGTTAATGTATAGAAATGCCACTGACTTCTGGGCATTGATTTTGTATCCTGCCACACTGCCAAATTACTGTATGAGTTCTAGTAATCTTGGGGTGGAGGCTGTTAGGTTTTCTATGTAGAGTATCATGTCATCGGCGAAGAGGGAGAGTTTGACTACTTCCTTCCCAATTTGAATGCTTTTAATGTCTTTTTGTTGTCTGATTGCTGAGGCTAGGACTTCTAGTACTATGTTGAATAGCAGTGGTGAGAGTGGACATCTCTGTCTTTTTTCCTGATCTTAGGGGAAAGGCTCCCAGTGCTTCCCCATGGAGAATGATATTTGCTGTGGGCTTTTCATAAGTGGCTTTGAAGATGTTGAGGAATGTTCACTCTATCCCTTTATTTTATTTGCTGAATTTGTATACTGATTTTTTTTGCTGAGCTCATGAGTTATTTCTTCAAATTTTTATGTGAGGTTTTTACTTATTGACTCTATTAAGACATTCTCATAGGAAAACTAATTATTTTCTTACAAGGTTACCAAGTTTTCTTTTTTTTTTTGTAGTTTTCTTGCCAGGTTTTCTGGTAGGTCCTCCAGTCTTGAGCAGAAAGTATTTTCCTCTTGTCTTCAGGATGCATTGCCTATTCTAATCATGCAGTTGATACAAGGCAGACCTAGAGGAGACAATAAATTTCATTTTTATGTGGATGACCTACATAATATAAAGTGAGAGTCAACAACTCAAATCAGGACAGGGTGTCTCTTCATGTCTTCTGCCCATATCTGATTGTAGTTTTCACTTTGTGGTTGTTTAGTTTGGAAATTTATTTATTTTATTTTTTTTAATTTTTATTTATTTATGATAGTCACCAAGAGAGAGGGAGAGAGTTAGAGACACAGGCAGAGGGAGAAGCAGGCTCCATGCACCGGGAGCCCGACGTAGGACTCGATCCTGGGTCTCCAGGATCGCGCCCTTGGCCAAAGGCAGGCGCCAAACCGCTGCGCCACCCAGGGATCCCTAGTTTGGAAATTTATATTTCTATTTTGGAAACCAGCATAGGAAATATCAGAAAGGGAGACAAAACATGGAAGACTCCTAAATCTGGGAAAAGAACTAAGGGTGGTGGAAGGGGAGGAGGGCAGGGGGTGGGGGTGACTGGGTGGCAGGCACTGAAGGGTGCACTTGATGTGATGAGCACTGGGTGTTATTCTGTATGTTGGCAAATTGAACACCAATAAAAATAAATTTATTATTAAAAAAGAAACCAGCCTTAATCTGAAGATAGACTTGCAAATCTCTTCACCCATTGTTTTTATTCTTTAAGATGTTATTTATTTATTCATGAGAGAGAGAGATGCAGAGATGGGAAGAGGGAGAAGTGGGCTCCCCACAAGGGGCCTGATGCTGGTCTCAATCTCAGAGCCTTAGGACTCCCTGAGTCAAAGACTGGTGCTCAAGCCACACAGGCATCTCTATCTTTTCCAATTTGTTTTCATTATGTTGAATGTTTCCATAGTTGTATGACAGCTCCTTCCTTGGTGTAGTCCATAGAGTTCATTTTTACTTTTGTTTCCCTTCCCTTTGGAGATTTGAGTACCAAGAACCTGTTGTGGCCAAGTTCACAAAATCTCCTTGATTTTGGTGGTTTCCTACCTCACATTTAGGTCTGTAATCTACTCTGAGTTTATCTTGTGTGGAGTCTGAGAATGTGGCCCAGGTTCATTCTTCTACTTGCAGCAGTCCAATACTCCAAACACCACTTGTTGAAGAGATTGTCCTTTTTCCCTCGATAGTCTTGTGTACTTTGTCGAGGATAATATGAACACAGAGCTGTGTGTCCATTGATGTGTTCTCTATTCTATTCCATTGACCATGTGTGTGTTTTACTGCCACTATTATACTGTCTTGATGATCACAACTTTGAAATCCGCAATTGTGATGACTTCTGCTTTGTTTTTTAGATTTTATTTATTTAGTCATGAGAGACACAGAGAAACAGAGAGAATGGCAGAGACACAGGCAGATAGAGCAGCAGGCACCAGGCAGGGTGCCTGATATGGGACTAGTTCCATGGTCTCCAGGATCACGCCCTGGATAAAAAGGCAGTACTAAAAAGCTGAGCTACCCACTCTGCCCTGATTTGTTTTTGTTTCAAAATTCTTTTGCCTAGTTAGAATCTTTTCTGTTTACTTACAAATTTTAGGATTGTTCCATTATCTACAAAAATGTTGGTGGTGTTTTGATAGGGTTCGTATTGAATGCATAGACTGCTGTTGGTGGCATAGACATTATAGGAATATATTTTTTCCAATCCATGAGAATACACTGTTTTCCATATATTTGTCTTCTCTAATGTTTTTCATATGTATTTTACAATTTTTATTTATTTATTTATCTTTGAATAAATTAATTTTTTATTGGAGTTCAATTTACCAACATACAGAAAAACACCCAGCGCTCATCCTGTC
Source organism: Canis lupus familiaris (assembly GCF_011100685.1). NCBI lineage: Eukaryota > Metazoa > Chordata > Mammalia > Carnivora > Canidae > Canis > Canis lupus. The sequence continues at coordinate 75,903,030 of NC_049229.1, forward strand.
AAGTGTCCCCCTCAGTACCCGTCACCCACTCACCCCCACCTCCCGCCCTCCTCCCCTTCCACCACCCCTATCGTTTCCCAGAGTTAGGAGTCTTTATGTTCTGTCTCTCTTTCTGATATTTCCCACACATTTCATCTCCCTTCCCTTATATTCCCTTTCACTATTATTTATATTCCCCAAATGAATGAGAACATACACTGTTTGTCCTTCTCTGATTGACTTACTTCACTGAGCATGATACCCTCCAGTTCCATCCACGTTGAAGCAAAGGGTGGGTATTTGTCGTTTCTAATGGCTGAGTAATATTCCATTGTATAGAAAAACCACATCTTCATTATCCATTCATCTTTCGATAGACACCAAGTCTCCTTCCACAGTTCGGCTATTGTGGACATTGCTGCTAGAAACATCGGGGTGCAGGTGTCCAGTGTTTCATTGCATCTGACTCATGGGGTAAATCCCCAACAGTGCAATTGCTGGGTCGTAGGGCAGGTCTATTTTTAACTCTTTGAGGAACCTCCACACAGTTTTCCAGAGTGGCTGCACCAGTTCACATTCCCACCAACAGTGTAAGAGGGTTCCCTTTTCTCTGCATCCTCTCCAACATTTGTGGTTTCCTGCCTTGTTAATGTTCCCCATTCTCACTGGTGTGAGGTGGTATCTCATCGTGGTTTTGATTTGTATTTCCCTTATGGCAAGTGATGCAGAGCATTTTCTCATGTGCGTGTTGGCCATGTCTATGTCTTCCTCTGTGAGATTTCTCTTCATGTCTTTTGCCCATTTCATGATTGGATTGTTTGTTTCTTTGGTGTTGAGTTTAATAAGTTCTTTATAGATCTTGGAAACCAGCCCTTTATCTGATACGTCATTTGCAAATATCTTCTCCCATTTTGAAGGTTGTCTTTTAGATTTGTTGACTGTATCCTTTGCTGTGCAAAAGCTTCTTATCTTGATGAAATCCCAATAGTTCATTATTGCTTTTATTTCTTTTGCCTTCGTGGATGTATCTTGCAAGAAGTTACTGTGGCCGAGTTCAAAAAGGGTGTTGACGGTGTTCTCCTCTAGGATTTTGATGGACTCTTGTCTCTTTCATCCATTATTAGTTTATTGTTGTGTATGGTGAAAGAGAGTGGTCTAGATTCATTTTCTGCATTTGGATTTCCAATTTTCCCCGCACCATCTATTGAAGAGACTGTCTTTCTTCCCGTGGATAGTCTTTCCTCCTTTATCGAATATTAGTTGACTATTAAGTTCAGGGTCCACTTCTGGGTTATCTTTTCTGTTCCATTGATCTATGTATCTGTTTTGGTGCCAGTACCCCACTGTCTTGATGAACACAGCTTTGTAGTACAACCTGAAATCTGGCATTGTGATGCACCCAGATATGGTTTTCTTTTTTAAATTCCCCTGGCTATTTGGCATCTATTCTGATTCCACACAAATGTTAAAATAATTTGTTCTACCTCTCTGAAGAAAGTCCATGGTATTTTTATAGGGATTGCATTAAACGTGTACATTGCCCTGGGTAACATTGACATTTTCACAATATTAATTCTGCCAATCCATGAGCATGGAATATTTTTCCATCTCTTTGTGTCTTCCTCAATTTCTTTCAGAAGTGTTCTATAGTATTTAGGGTATAGATCCTTTACCACTTTGGTTAGGTTTATTCCTAGGTATCTTATGCTTTTTGTGCAATTGTAAATGGGATTGACTCCTTAATTTCTCTTTCTTCAGTCTCATTGTTAGTGTATAGAAATGCCACTGACTTCTGGGCATTGATTTTGTATCCTGCCACGCTACCGAATTGCTGTATGAGTTCTAGCAATCTTGGGGTGGAGACTTTTGGGTTTTCTATGTAGAGTATCATGTCATCGGCGAAGAGGGAGAGTTTCACTGCTTCTTTGCCAATATGAATGCCTTTAATGTCTTTTTGTTGTCTGATTGCTGAGGCTAGGACTTCCAGTATTATGTTGAATAGCAGTGGTGAGAGTGGACATCCCTGTCTTGTTCCTGATCTTAGGGGAAAGGCTCCCAGTGCTTCCCCATTGAGAATGATATTTGCTGTGGGCTTTTCATAGATGGCTTTTGAGACGTTGAGGAATGTTCCCTCTGTCCCTACACTCTGAAGAGTTTTGATAAGAAATGGATGCTGTATTTTGTCAAATGCTCTCTCTGCATCTAATGAGAGGATCATATGGTTCTTGGTTTTTCTCTTGCTGATATGATGAATCACATTGATTGTTTTACGGGTGTTGAACCAGCCCTCTGTCCCAGGGATAAATCCTACTTGGTGATGGTGAATAATTTTCTTAATGTACTGTTGGATCCTATTGGCCAGTATCTTGTTGAGAATTTTTGCACCCATGTTCATCAGGGATATTGGTCTGTAATTCTCCTTTTTGGTGGGGTCTTTGTCTGGTTTTGGAATTAAGGTGATGCTGGCCTCATAGAATGAATTTGGAAGTACTCCATCTCTTTCTATCTTTACAAACAGCTTTAGGAGAATAAGTATGGTTTCTTCTTTAACCGTTTGATAGAATACCCCAGGGAAGACATCTGGCCCTGGGTTCTTGTGTCTTGGGAGGTTTTTTGATGACTGCTTCAATTTCCTCCCTGGTTATTGGCCTGTTCAGGTTTTCTATTTCTTCCTGTTCCAGTTTCGGTAGCTTGTGGCTTTCCAGGAATGCATCCATTTCTTCTAGATTGCCTAAGTTATTGGCGTATAGCTGTTCATAATATGTTTTTAAAATCGTTTGTATTTCCTTGGTGTTGGTAGCAATCTCTCCTTTCTCATCATGATTTTATTAATTTGAGTTTCTCTCTCTTCTTTTTAATAAGGCTGGCTAATGGTTTATCTATCTTATTAATTCTTTCAAAGAACCAACTCCTGGTTCTGTTGATCTGTTCCACAGTTCTTCTGGTCTTGATTTCGTTGAGTTCTGCTCGAATCTTAATTAACTCTTTTCTTCTGCTGGGTGTATGATCTATCTGCTGTTTTTTCTCTAGCTCCTTTATGTGTAAGGTTAGCTTTTGTATTTGAGTTCTTTCCAGTTTTTGAATGGATGCTTGTATTGTGATGTATTTCCCCCTTAGGACTGCCTTTGCTGCATCCCAAAGATTTTGAACGGTTGTATCTTCATTCTCATTAGTTTCCATGAATCTTTATAATTCTTCCTGAATTGCCTGGTTGACCCTTTCCTTTTTAGCAGGATGGTCCTTAACCTCCATGTGTTTGAGGTCCTTCCAAACTTCTTGTTGTGATTTAGTTCTAATTTCAGTGCTTTATGGTCTGAGAATATGCAGGAGACGATCCCAATCTTTTGGTATTGGTTCAGACCCGATTTGTGACCCAGTATGTGGTCTATTCTGGAGAAAGTTCCATGTGCACTTGAGAAGAATGTGTATTCAGTTGAGTTTGGATGTAAAGTTCTGTAGATATCTGTGAAATCCATCTGGTCCAGTGTATCATTTAAAGCTCTCATTTCTTTGGAGATGTTGTGCTTAGAAGACCTATCTAGTATAGAAAAAAGCTAGTTTGAAGTCACCAAGTATAAGTGTATTCTTATCTAAGTATTTCTTCAGTTTGGATATTAATTGGTTTAAATATTTGGCAGCTCCCACATTAGGGGCATATATATTGAGGATTGTTAAGTCCTCTTGTTTGATAGATCCTTTAAATATGATATAGTGTCCCTCTTCATCTCTCACTACAGTCTTCAGGGTAAATTTTGGTTTATCTGATATAAGGAGAGCTACCCCTACTTTCTTTTGAGGACCATTTGAATGGTAAATAGTTCTCCAACTTTTTATTTTCAGGCTGTAGGTGTCCTTCTGTCTAAAATGAGTCTCTAGTAGAGAAGAAATAGATGGGTCGTGCTTTTTTATCCGTCTGAAACCCTACGCTTTTTGATGGGGTCATTAAGCCCGTTCATGTTCAGAGTTACTATTGAAAGATATGAGCTTAGTGTCATCATGATATCTATTCAGTCCTTGTTTTTGTGGATTGTTCCCCTGAACTTCTTCTTAAAGGGGAATTTTAAGAGTCCCCCTTAAAATTTCTTGCAGGGCTGGTTTGGAGATCACATATTCTTTCAGTTCCTCCATGTCTTGGAAGCTCTTTATCTCTCCTTCCATTTTGAATGAGAGCCTTGCTTGATAAAGTATTCCTGGTTGCATGTTCTTCACATTTAGGACCCTGAATATATCCTGCCAGCCCTTTCTGGCCTGCCAGGTCTCTGTGGAGAGGTCTGGTATTATCCTAATACTCCTCCCCATAAAGTTCAGGTATTTCTTATCCGTTGATGCTTTAAGGATCTTCTCTTTATCTTTGTTTTTTTTTATTGGTGTTCAATTTACTAACATACAGAATAACCCCCAGTGCCCGTCACCCATTCACTCCCTCCCCCCGCCCTCCTCCCCTTCCAACACCCCTAGTTCGTTTCCCAGAGTTAGCAGTCTTTACGTTCTGTCTCCCTTTCTGATATTTCTCACACATTTCTTCCCCCTTCCCTTATATTCCCTTTCACTATTATTTATATTCTCCAAATGAATGAGAACATATAATGTTTGTCCTTCTCCGACTGGCTTACTTCACTCAGCATAATACCCTCCAGTTCCGTCCACGTTGAAGCAAATGGTGGGTATTTGTCATTTCTAATAGCTGAAAGGATCTTCTCTTTATCTTTGGAATTTGCAAACTTAACTATTAGATGTCGAGGTGTTGAATGGTCTTTATTGATTTTAGGGGGGGGGGATCTCTCTATTTCCTTGATCTGAATGCCTGTTTCCCTTCCCAGATTTGGAAAGTTTTCAGCTATGTTTTGTTCAAATACATATTCTGGCCCCCTGTCCCTTTCGGCCCCCTCAGGAACCCCAATTAAACATAGGTTTTTCTTCCTCATGCTTTTGTTTATTTCCCTTAATCTATCCTCATGGTTTTTTAATTGTCTGTCTCTTTTTTCTCAGTTTCCCTCTTTGCCATCAACTTGTCTTCTATGTCACTCACTCGTTCTGCCACCTCGTTAACCCTCATCGTTAGGATTTCTAGTTTGGATTACATCTCATTCTTGATTTTTAATTTCTGCCTGATTGGACCTAAATTCTGCAGTCATGAAGTCTCTTGAGTCCTTTATGCTTTTTTCTAGAGCCACTAATAGCTGTATTATACAATGGAATATTACTCAGGTATTAGAAATGACAGATACCCACCATTTGCTTCAACGTGGATGGAACTGGAGGGTATTATGCTGAGTGAAGTAAGTCAGTCGGAGAAGGACAAACATTATATGTTCTCATTCATTTGGGGAATACAAATAATAGTGAAAGGGAATATAAGGGAAGGGAGATGAAATGTGTGGGAAATATCAGAAAGGGAGACAGAACGTAAAGACTGCTAACTCTGGGAAATGAACTAGGGGTGTTGGAAGGGGAGGAGGGCGGGGGGTGGGAGTGAATGGGTGACGGGCACTGGGGGTTATTCTGTATGTTATCAAATTGAACACCAATAAAAAATAAATCAAAAAAAAGATTAAAAAAAATAGTGCTTCTGAATTGGCTTTCTGACATTGAATTGTAATCCAGATTTTGTAACTCTGTGGGAGAGAGGACTGTTTCTTTCTTTTGAGGTGAGGTTTTCCTTCTAGTCATTTTGCTCAGTGCAGAGTGGCCAAAAACAAGTTGTATTGGGAAAAGGAGAAAAAGAGAGAGAGATAAAGAAAGAAAAGAGAAAAAGAAAAAAGAAAAAAGGAAAAAAAAGAGAAGAAATAAAGAAAATAAAGAAAGAAAAAAAGGGTGGGGGAAGCAAACAGAAATCAAAAAGCAAAAAACAAAACATAACAAAACAAACAAAAAAAAAACACGGGGCAGTATCTTTTGTTTCTGTATACTTTAAGTCCCTTGACTTGACTTCCCCTGGAACTTGTCTGTCTAGCTGGTCTTCTGGGGAAGGGGACTGTTGTGCTGGCTTTCAGGTGTTAGCACTTTGAGGAGCTGCTCTGTCCCCTGCCTGGTGCAGAGCTCAGTGGGGGTTGTTTACCCTGTGAGGCCCCAGGAGGAACAACCCCAGTATCGGCCGCAGCTCTGGAGCCCTGGCTTCTGCCCCTGCAATAACTGTGGAGCTCTCTGTCTGCAGGGCCTGGAGACTCCAGGGCAGGGCTGCTGATCTGCTCAGCTTGGGGCAGGAGAGTCCTTGCTGTCCTGGACCCTCCCAGCCTCTTCTGTCCCAGGGGGAGGCCGGTTTATGGGCTGTGTCCCGGCGCCCTGTGCTCCGGGGCCTGAGCTGTTGGATTCGCACTCCCAGCCACGCAGCCCCCCCGCAGAGCCGCCACCCAAGCCTCTCCAAGCTGCTCCCAGAGTTGTGCAGCCCCCTCCACGGAGCCGCCACCCGAGCCCCTCTGAGCTGCTCTGGGTCCCACCGTGAGTGCTGCAGTCTTTTAGGGAACTTGGCTGCGGGGTATGATGCACTCTCCTGGGCACACAGGTGTCTGTTAGTGTCCCAGGGAGCCTGAGGGCATCCCAGACCTTTCCTGGGTTTCTGCTCTAACTCCCTGTGAGCCCCTATCTGTCGGGGAAGATTGATGAAGATTCTACTTCTCTGGGATGGGGCTTTCCTGTCCTGGGGACACTCACCTCGGCCTTAGCCCAGCTGCTCGTGGGGCCCTCCCCCTTTGATGCCTTTTGTTTCTTTATTTCTTTCTTCCCCTTCTTCCTACCTTGATAGAAGTGTGAACTCTTCTCACTGTAGCATTCCAGCAGTTCTCTCTTTAAATCTCAGGCCAAATTCGTAGATTCTCAGGATGATTTGAAGGTTATCTATGTAATTTGCTGGGGACAGGTGAATTGGGGACACTTCTCTTCCACCCTCTTGCCCATCCCCCCAAAAGAACTGTTTCTAAATCACAGACTGAATAGTAAGAACAGAATCCTGTGCCCAGAGAGGCTCCCAGGGGGAAACTGCTCCATGGAGAGGAAGTCCAGTCCCTGACAGGTAACTTGTCGATAATCTCCATCTGCACCTGCTCCTGGGCCTTCAAGACAGAAGTGGTGAATAGTGCACACCCCCTGGTGGTCCTGATCCCCTTCTAAAGGGATGTTTGTGTCTGGGCTCACACTGAGGTCACCTCACTGTGTCCCTCGCACAGTAATATACAGCCGTGTCCTCGGCTCTCAGGCTGTTCATCTGCAGATACAGTGTGTTCTTGGCATTGTCTCTGGAGATGGTGAATTGGCCCTTCACGGCGTCTGCATAATATGTGCTACTTCCACCACTATTAATGTATGCAATCCACTGCAACCCCTTCCCTGGAGCCTGTTGGACCCAGCTCATCCAATAGCTACTGAAGATGAATCCAGAGTCCACACAGGAGAGTCTCAGGGACCCCCCAGTCTTCACCAGGTCTCCCCCAGACTCCACCAGCTGCATCTCACCCTGGACACCTGCAGACACAAGACATCCTGGTCAGGAAACTGTCCCACATCCCCTGTTTCTCTCAGTCACTTCCATTCACAGACTCGAGGTCTCTTTTTCTCCATGAATTACCTTTTAAAATAGTGACATGGAAAACTCAGCCGAGCACAGACTCCATAGTGGTTTGTCTGTGTTGTGTCGTGAGCACTGAATGGTGTCACCTGAAGATCCTGGGGCTGGGGCTCCTCTCCCACCTGCAGGGTCAGGGCTGGGCTGGTTTAATCAGTGGAGGGAGGACCCTATTTGTATGTCCTTAAATATATCATCAGCACCAGACCTACATTTGGTTCTTTATAAGTTATTAACAAGGATTGCTTTACATCTGTAGGCCACTGTCTAATGTCTTGTGACATTATGAAGTGTTCAAATATATGAAAAATTACCTTTTCATTTCCTTATGACTTTTTAAAAATCTCTCATCAATGTAGGTACTTTTAGTGGATTGTATTTTGCCTTTTTCAGAATATGTAATCCTACATAGTATATTTTTAAAACCGATGTCAAAAAAAACAAAAACAAACAAAAAAACAAACAAAAATAAATAAAACCGGTGTCAATGTAATAAGGTTTTATTAATTGCCTTTTAAATTCTCTATTGTTATGGATGCCTGGGAGGCTCTGCCTTCTGCTCTGGTAGCAATCCTGGAGTCCAGAGATCCAGTCCCACATTGGGCTCCCAGCATGAAACCTTCTTCTCACTCTGCCTGTGTCTCTGCCTCTCTCTTTCTGTGTGTCTCATAAGTAATTAACTAAAATCTTTAAAATATTAATAATTAGTTGTTACTGTGTGGACACTTGAATTTTTTTTTTGCCATTTACCTGTGGAAGGACATCATGGCTCCCGTCACCCATTCACCCCCATCGCCTCCATCCTGCCCTTCCAAGACCCATAGTTTGCTTTTGTTTATTTTGCCTTCATGGATGTATCTTGCAAAAGACAAGATTCCATCAAAATCCTAGAAGAGAATACAGGCAACATCCTTTTTGAACTTGGCCACACTGACTTCCTGCAAATTTCTTCATGTGATTTAGTTTTAGTTTCAAAGCATTATGTTCTAAAAATATATAGGGGACAATCCCAAACTTCAGTATTGGTTAAGGCTTGATATGTGACCAAGCATGTGATCCATTCTGGAGAAAGTTCCATGTGCACTTGAGAAGAAAGTGTATTCAGTTGTGTTCAGATGTAAAATTCTGTACATGTCTCTGATATCCATCTGGTCCAGTGTATAATTAAAAGCTCTTGTTTCTTTGGAGATGTTGTGCTTAGAATATCTGTCATTGGAAGGTGGGGCAAGATGGCAGAAGATTAAGTTCCACAAGTCACCTGTTCCTATCAACTTACCTAGATAATTATCAAATAATCCTGAAAGCCTATGAATTAGGTGTGAGATTCAATGAAATAGAGACCAGAAGTACTGTGAAACAGATCAGCAAAACCAGGAGTTAGTTCTTTGAAAGAATTTTTTAAGATAAATAAACTGTTAGCCAGCCTTATTACAAAGAAGAGAGAAAAGACTCAAATTAATAAAATCGTCAGTGAAAAGGAGAGATCACCACCAATATCAAGGAAATAAAAACGATCTTAAAAACATTATGAGCAGATATAAACAAATAAATTAGGGAATCTAATAGAAATGGACGCATTTCTGGAAAAACACAATCTACCAAAACTGGAACAGGAAGAAAAATAATACCTGAATGGTCCAATAACCAGGGAGGAAAATGAAGCAGTCATCACAAATCTCCCAAAACATAAAAGTCCAGGGCCAGATGGCTTCTCAGGGAAGTCTATCAAACGTTTAAAGAAGAAAACATAACTATTCTATTAAAGCTTTTTGAAAAGAGAGAAAGAGATGGAAAACTTCCAAACTCATTCTATGGGGCCAGCATCACCTTAATTCCAAAACCAGACAAAGACCCCACCAAAAAGGAGAATTATATACCAGTATCCCTGATGAACACAGATGCAAAAATTGTCACCAATGTACTAGCCAATAGGATCCAACAATACATTAAGAAGATTGCTCACCATGACCAAGTGGGATTTTTCCCCGGGATGCAAGGCTGGTTCAACACTTGTAAAGCAATCAATGGGACACATCATATCAACAAGAGAAAAAAACAAGAACCATGTGATCCTCTTACAAGGTGCATGAAAGCATTTGACAAAATACAGCATCCATTCCTGGTCAAAAATATTCAGACTGTAGGGACAAAGGGAACATTCCTCAGCATCTTAAAAGCCATCTATGAAAGGCCCACAGCAAATATAATTCTTAATGGGGAAACACTGGGAGCTTTTCCCCTAAGATTGGGAACAAGTCAGGGATGTCCACTGACACGACGACTATTCAACATAGTACTTGAAGTCCTTGCCTCAGCAATCAGTCAACAAAAAGAAACAAAAGGCATTCATATTGGCAAAGAAGACGTCAATCTCTCCCTCATCATAGATGACATGATACTGTACGTAGAAAACCCTAAAGACTCCATCTGAAGATTGCTAGAACTCATACAGCAATCTGGCAGTGTTGCAGGATACAAAATCAATGCCCAGAAATCAGGGACATTTCTATACATTAACATGAGACTGAAGAAAGAGAAATTAAGGAGTCAAACCCATTTACAATTGTACCCAAAAGCATAGGATACCTAGGAATAAACCTAAACAAAGAGGTAAATGATCTATAACCTAAGAACTACAGAAGACTTCTGAAATAAATTGAGGAAGACCAAAGAGATGGAAATATATAACTTACTCATTGATTGGAAGAATTAGTATCGTGAAAATGTCAATGTTACCCAGCGATTTTACACAGTTAATGCAATCCCTATCAAAATACCATGGACTTTCTTTAGAAAGTGGAAACAAATCATCTTAACATTTGTGAGGAATCAGCAAAGACCCCGAATAGCCAGGGAAATACTAAAAATGAAAACCATAGCTGGGGTATCACAGTGCCAGATTTCAGGTTTTAACACAAAGCTGTGGTCATCAAGACAGTGTGGTACTGGCACAAAAACAGACACAGAGATCAATGGAACAAAATAGAGAATCCAGAAGTGGACCCTCAACTCCATGGTCAACTAATATTCGACAAAGCTGGAAAGACTATATACTGGAAAAAAGACAGTCTCTTTAATAAATGGTGCTGGGAAGAATGGACAGCCACATGCAGAAGAATGAAACTAGACCATTCTCTTACACCATGCACAAAGATAAACTCAAAATGGATGAAATATCTAAATGTGAGACAAGATTCCATCAAAATCCCAGAGGAGAACACAGGCAACACCCTTTTCAAACTTGGACTCAGCAAATTCTTGCAAGATACATCCATGAAGTCAAGAGAAACAAAAGCTAAAATGAATTATTGTGACTTCTTCAAGATGAAAATCTTCACAGCAAAAGAAACAATCAACAAAACTGAAAGACAACCTACAGAATGGGAGAAGATATTTGCAAATGACCTATCTAATCAAGGGCTAGCATGCAAGATCCATAAAGAACTTACTAAACTTAACAGCAAATAAATAAACAATCCAATCATGAAATGGGCAAAAGACATGAACAGAAATCTCACAGAGGAAGACGTAGTTACGGCCAACAAGCACATGAGGGAATGCTCAGCATCGCTTGCCATCAGGGAAATACAAACCAAAACCACAATGAGATACCACCTCACACCAGTGAGAATGGGGAAAATTAACAAGACAGGAAACACCAAGTGTCAGAGAGGTTGTGGAGAAAGGGGAATGCCCCTCCACTTTTGGCGGGAGTGTAAAATAATGAAGCCACTCTGGAAAACTGTGTGGAGGTTCCTCAAGGAGTTAAAAGTAGATCTTCCCTACGACCCAGCAATGGCACTGTTGGGGATTTACCCCAAAGATACAGATGCAGTGAAACTCCGGGACACCTACACCCCGATGTTCATAGCAGCAATGTCCACAATAACCAGACTGTGGAAGGAGCCTCCGTGTCCATCAACAGATGAATGGATAAAGAAATGTGGTTTATCTATACAATGGAATATTTCTCAGCCATTAGAAAAGAGAAATACCCACCATTTGCTTCGATGTGGATTGAACTGGAGGATATTACGCTGACCGAAATAAGTCAATCGGAGAAGGACAAACATCATATGGTTTCATTCAGAAATTGAGGGCAGCCCTGGTGGTGCAGCGGTTTGGCGCCGCCTGCAGCCCAGGGCATGATCCTGGAGACCCTGGATAGAGTCCCACATCAGGCTCTCTGTATGATGCCTGCTTCTCCCTCTGCCTGTGTCTCTGCCTCTCTCTCTCTCTCTCATGAATGAATAAATAAATAAATCTTTTTAAAAAATTGAATATAAAAACAATGAAAGTGATTGTAGGAGAAAGAAATGAAAATGGATGGGAAAAATCAGAGAGGGAGACTGTACATGAGAGACTGCTAACTCAAGGAAATGAACAAAGGGTAGTGGAAGGAGAGGTGAGTGAGGGGATGGGTGTCTGAGTGTTGGGCACTGAGGGGGACACTTGGTGTAATAGAGCATGGGTGTTATGGTATATGTTGGCAAATTAAGCTCCAATAAAAAAATACAAAAAACAGAAAAATGGAAATTCCTCCCTGTCTCAGCAACTGCTCACTAAGCACTGCTATCAGCCAACGAGAAACAAGCACAATTTGAAACACTTGTCCTTATTCAGTGAACGCTTTTTTAAAATAACATGTCCTTATTTCCTCCTAAAACCTTATTAAAGCTGACCTTCTTTTCACCTCTTCAAACTTTCTTCTTTTGTCTCTTCAAACTTTTCTTCACTATACTGTGCATGTCGCTAATTGTGATTCCTCTGCTATCTCTCCAAAAAACTCACTTTGCCAGAAAAATAAAACAGGGAAAAATGAAAGGATAGACAAATTTACCACAGAAAAATTTACATCATTCCCATCTCTCAGTTCAGGAATTTAATCATTAGAGAAATAAATAAATGCTCTATCGTGGAATTTATTATTTTCATTAAATATTTTATTTATTTATTCATGAAAGATTAAGAGATAGAGAAGCAGAGACACAGGCACAAGGAGAAGCAGCCTCCATGCAGAAACCCTGAAGCAGCCTCGATCCCACTACTGGATGACACCCTGAGTCAAAGTCAGATGCCCAACCACTGAGCCATCCAAACATCCCTAGTGGAATTGAAACAGTGATTTAAAGAATACTAGGTGGGCTTGAAAAATGGAGAGAAGACAATAGACATTCCCATTATTCTAGAAGAATGAAGCAAAATCGCATCAGGCCACATTAAGAATTCTATAACCAATATTTAATTCCCAGTGAAGGCTATAAAAATGCAGTTGGAGGGATCCCTGGGTGGCGCAGCGGTTTGGCGCCTGCCTTTGGATCGAATCCCACGTCGGGCTCCTGGTGCATGGGGCCTGCTTCTCCCTCTGCCTGTGTCTCTGCGCCTCTCTCTCTCTCTCTGTGACTATCATAAATAAATAAAAAAAAATTAAAAAAATGCAGTTGGAGAAATCACAGGAGTGATTCAGTTTAGACAAGATAAAATTATTGAAAGTAACGACTGAAGAGAAGAGGAAAAAAAGGTAAAGACAACAATGATAGACATAGGGAACTCAGTTAATCATGATGTCATAATAATATTCATATGATAGGAGTCCCATTAGATGAAGAGGCAGGAAAAAAATTATTTGATTAATAACTGGAAAGTTCCCTAATCTCAGGAAGAACACAGATGTAAAAATCCAAGAAGCACAGAGAACTCCCACTGATCCCATCATATGGCTGTACTTCTAAGTGCTCCCCTAAGGCCCCACCTCCTCCTCCCATCACATGGGCATTATGTTCCAACATGGGGATGGTAGAGGTCACACACAATGAGCTGACGTCAGCACCCAAAGGATCCATGAGTTATTCCCTTCAAGTGGAAGGTCCTCCAATCCAGCTCCTCGCCCTGAGGATCCTCATGGATCCAGTAGAAGCTTCTGGTATCTGTGCACACACAGTGCATGTGTGACCTTCAGAACCTGCTAGTGACCTTGGGGAGAGGAGAGTTTCCACCTGAGACTCTGGGTTATCCTTGAACTGTTTCTATAATCACTTTATACTGTGCGGCTTCGAAGAAACATTCATCTCACTTCCCTCTAATTTGGACTATTTCATACTTAGAACAACCTTTTCTGTGTATTGTTCTACCAGTTTTCATACTTGTTTAGTGGAATGATTCCTTACACTATATTTTGAATGTACCTGATAGACCTAGACATCCATTCCTCCCTATTCTTCTGCTCCACAAATATGGGTCATCCAACCAGAACCCATAGGTTGTCTCACTTTTGATGCAGGGGGGACACTGACTTCACACAAGCTCCTCCTGGAGAAGGACCCCGTCCCCACGACTGACCCACAACACACACCCTAAGTCAATGTCCTTCCTTATTCCATCCAAGCATATATGACTTTTTTTTATGATAGGCACACAGTGAGAGAGAGAGAGAGGCAGAGACACAGGCAGAGGGAGAAGCAGGCTCCATGCACCGGAAGCCCGATGTGGGATTCGATCCCGGGTCTCCAGGATCGCGCCCTGGGCCAAAGGCAGGCGCTAAACCGCTGCGCCACCCAGGGATCCCCCAAGCATATATGACTTGTTATGAGGCCTGCCCTGCTCTCAACAGACTCGGTAAATATGATAATGATTTATAGTCTCATGAGTGTGTGTCTGTGTGTGTGCATGTGTGTGTGCATATGTCTGTGACCCCTGGATTCCACATCCTAACACCCTTTGGGGAGTTCCACTGATTTTCCACACTATCACTAGCATGAATGCTGGTAGGTTGGTTCATTATACTGATGCCTCCAAAAGTTCCCATTCTTGCTTTCTACTCCTGATCCGTCTATAGCTTCCTGTCCATCATTTGGTTCATGCTGCTTCTACTAACCTTGCACGCTGAGCAGGGCGGTTTTCTAATAAAAGTGTATAAAGGTGGAACTCCGAGAGGAGAAGTTGAGGTGCACCGAGATACGTGTCATTAAATGATTTGTAAGGACAGTAGAGAGAAGTGTAAGATTTGTCTTTAGCACATGTAAAAAATAGTGTATATAAAAATAAATATTAAAAATTAGAAAGTTTATAAGGAAACACTGAATCATGGGTCTAGAGAGACACCCTAGGGAATCTGCTCCATGAGGAGGAAGCACCAGACCCTGAGAGGAAACCTGCCCAGAACCTCCATCTGCACATGCTCCTGGGCCTTCAAGACAGAAGTGGTGAGGAGTGTGCACCCCCTGGTGGTCCCAATCCCCTTCTACAGGGAGGTTTGTGTCTGAGCTCACACTGAGATCCCCTCACTGTGTAACTCGCACAGTAATACACAGCCGTGTCCTCGGCTCTCAGGCTGTTCATCTGCAGATACAGCATGTTCTTGGCATTGTCTCTGGAGATGGTGAATCGGCCCTTCACAGCGTCTGCATAACTTGTGCTACTTCCACCACTGTTAATATTTGCGACCCACTGCAGCCCCTTCTCTGGAACCTGGCGGACCCAGGTCATTTCATAGCTATTGAAAGTGACTCCAGAGGCCACACAGGAGAGTCTCAGGGACACCCCAGGCTTCACCAGGTCTCCCCCAGACTCCACCAGCTGCACCTCACACTGCACACCTACAGACAAAAACATCCTGGTCAGGAAACTGTCCCACATCCCCTCTTTCTGTCACTCACCTCCACTCATATACTCAAGGTCTCATTTTCTCCATGAATTACCTTTTATAATAGTGACAAGGAAAACCCAGCAGAGCACAGACTCCATGGTGATTTGTGTGTGTTCAGTTCTGATCCCTGAATGAGGTCACCTGGGGATCCTGGGGCTGGGGCTCCTCTCCCAGCTACAGGGTCAGGGCTGGTCTGGTTTAATCAGCGTAGGGAGGGCCCTATTTGCATGTCCTATGAGTATATATTCAGCTTCTGACTACAACACGATTTTAACAAGTTAATAGCAAGGATTGCATTACCTTTTCAGATCACTTTTTGCAGATGTCACTGTGGAAATATGATGTTCTCATCTGTGAATGTAGTAATATTTTCATTTCTGTTTTCTTTTTTTTTAAAGCCTTTCATCAAATACATCATTTATTAATAATAAATTTATTTGAAATTTATGTTTAATTTGCCAACATACAGAATAACACCCAGTGCTCATCCCGCCAAATGCCCCCCTCATTGCCCGTCACACATTCACCCCTACCCCCCACCCTCCTCCCCTTCCACCACCCCTAGTTTTTTTTCCCAGTGTTAGGAGTCTTTATGTTCTGTCTTCCTTTCTGATATTTCCTACCCATTTCTTCTCCCTTCGCTTCTATTCCCTTTCACTATTATTTATATTCCCCAAATGAATGAGAATATATAATGTTTGTCCTTCTCTGATTGACTCATTTCATTCAGCATGATATCCTCCAGTTCCATCAACGTTGAAGCAAACGGTGGATATTTGTCATTTCTAATGGCTGAGTAATATTCCATTGTATACATAAACCACATCTTCTTTATCCATTCATCTTTCAGTGGACACCAAGGCGACTTCCACAGTTTGGTTATTGTGGACATTGCTGCTAGAAACATCGGGGTGCAGGTGTCCCAGTATTTCATTGCATCTGTATCTTTGGGGTAAATCCCCAACAGTGGAATTGCTGGGTCGTAGGGCAGGTCTATTTTTAACTCTTTGAGGAACCTCCACACAGTTTTCCAGAGTGGCTGCATCGGTTCACATTCCCACCAACAGTGTAAGAGGGTTCCCTTTTCTCCACATTCTCTCCAACATTTGTGTTTTCCTGCCTTGTTAATTTTCCCCATTCTCAGTGGTGTGAGGTGGTATCTCATTGTGGTTTTGATTTGTATTTCCCTGATGGCAAGTGATGCAGAGCATTTTCTCATGTGCGTGTTGGCCATGTCTATGTCTTCCTCTGTGAGATTTCTGTTCATGTCCTTTGCCCATTTCATGATTGAATTGTTTGTTTCTTTGCTGTTGAGTTTAATATGGTACTTTATCTTCTATTGAAATTTAATCCTAAATATTTTTTGTTGCTAGCTAAATTCATATTTTTGTGAATTTTATATAGATAATTTTTCTTAGTCTTTGGAATCATAGATGTATTTGTTTATTTTATATCCTGAACATTCCCTGACATCATTAATTAATTCTTAGATTTTGTGGAATTTGTAGACACTGCCTCTTTAGCATAACATGTCATATGGAAACAAATAACTTTTCTTCCCTCTCCTGATTAATTTTTAATTGCCTAATTTCTCTCAGTATGTCTTCAACCTGTTGTAGCAGAAAGATTCTCTTCTGTTTTTCTGATTTCTTTTTCTCATCTAATAAATCAGTAGATATGAGACATATCTAAGGAGAGATGCATTTCATTTTCCACGTGCATGAGCTATGTAAAATACGACACCCAGACAATGATTGCTGAGGCAGCCCTTCTGTCTGTTAGATGATACAACATTGCGTTTGTAGATATTGAAGCCCAGAATTTGTGTTTGGGTCACTTAATGAGTGAAGAACGATAAGAGTTGTTTGCAGAGCTTTTTGGGCCCTACATTCCCTACTCTGATTCTGAGAATCATTTTGCCCTCCTGATACAGAGAAGGAGTCATTCCCACAAGAAATTTATTTCTTGCCATCAGGGGACTCACATTCCATGACTGGATTTCACTTCGTGAAACAGTTTCTCTACCAGTGAGTTCACGTGTAAACTATGGATAGGATGGAAGAGCTGAGAGATACTGTCAACACCAGGTCATGCCACCAGGATGGTGTAGAAACACTCTAGAAAATGACTGCATATAAACATAGAGACAATGAATAAACAGTTATTGTAGGTGTTTCTGGATTTCCAGTAATGATCTTACCATTGGAAACCTCCCTCATCTATGGAGGGAGAGTGACAGATACAGGTAGGTATTAGGTTGGGGACATGGGGGACCAACGTCGTTCCCAGTGGTGAGGCACACACCTCCCAGCAGTCAGTATAACACAACTCTGGAAGAAGACAGTACCACTCAAATTCCTCAGGATCATCAGAGACACGACTTGTGGAAATGCCAGAGCACCATTACTTGGATTCATGTGTCTCTGGGGTCATACTCTGTCCTGGCTGCTGTAATATTGTACAAGAACTGGGTGGATTTAAGCAACAGACACTCAGGATGCCTGGATGGCTCAGTGGTTGAGCATCTGCTTTCAGCTCAGGTAGTCCTGAAGTCTCAGGTTCAAGTCTCACATTGAGCTGCCTGCATGAACCCTGCTTCTCTCTCTGCCCCATCTCTGCGACTGTCTCTGTATCTCTCATGAATAAATAAATAAAATCGTTTAAAAAAAGAAAGAAAAAGGGACGCCTGAGTTGTTCTGAATAGAATAAATAGCAGAAGGATGAAGAGTTCCATCATTCTTCCTGCCTGGAGGCTTGATTTGAAACATTCATGTCCTCCTGCCTTGGAGACAGTTACACATGCATGTCTCCAAATTCTCTAATGAGAGATTACTTCAGAGTCAGAAGAGAATTACTCCACTGGCTTCCCTGGGTCCCCACCTCATGACTGTAGATCAAGGACCTCTAAGCCTATTAAGTCATGGGAGTCAACGTGCTCTGGGTCCAGTTCCTCAAGAGAACTCTTAAAAATTCATGCTATTACGTCTTGTGGGGTGAAGGTATTTCAGATAGATGCCATCCTATAAATTCATGAGAAGCAAATTGCTATGAATTAAGCATCATCTTGTGTGTTTGGGACCAGAGCTGGTTGAGGATAGTGAGCAATTATGAGATCCTGGAGAAACCTCATGATCCAAAATGGAAGAGACATCTGGGACTTGCACTCACTTGGGGGAAGACAGTTTCTGCTCATCCTGGGAGAAATTCTAAACCTTGCAGACAGGCAAGTGCAGATGTGATCTGAGGGTGATATCATCATGTATGTAAGACAGGCAGATAATGATTTTGACTAAGGGATATTCTTTTTTTAAATTTTTTATTTTATTTTATTTATGATAGGCACACAGTGAGAGAGAGAGAGAGGCAGAGACATAGGCAGAGGGAGAAGCAGGCTCCATGCACCGGGAGCCCGACATGGGATTCGATCCCGGGTCTCCAGGATCGCACCCCGGGCCAAAGGCAGGCGCTAAACCACTGCGCCACCCAGGGATCCCAGTGATATTCTAATAAAATGAGTACAATATGTGAATTGAAATTTAAATATCAATTCATGTAGTTATTGATATAGAGTCAACTGTTAGTAATCACATATTTCAGTATTTTGTCCGTGTATAAATTTTAATTTAGGTATTATTTATGGAAGTATTTTATATAAAAACATTACACACACTGTAGTACTCCCTGTCCTACCTGCATTTTAGGTAGTTCCTCAAACAAGGCAACCCCAACTTCTCTGAGGAAGCCTTCCCCACATCCCTGTGCACCTGCTCCTGGGGCAGCTACCTTGTGCTGCGTGTTCCTGAGCATCCCCTGTAGCCCAGACCCTGATTCTGCATGAAGGACCCCGTCTGGGCTCAAAGGGTATTTACTGCAGTGTCTCTACGCCAGTAGTATATTGTGAATGGGTGCAGAATATGACACCCCAAATGTGTTCCTGGAATTTATACTCCCCGAATGGAACCGATGCAGAGATGTACTGACAGTACAACCTCTGAGGTGAAATCAAGTCTCCCAAAGCAAAGCCTTCCTCCCTGTTCCAGGAAGAAACATTTTATTACCACAAGAAATAGGGTTTTAGGTCCAAAGAAGGTGTAAAACAAAAGTCACTTCTCCAGTAAGGAGAAAAAAACCCACATTTCTATCTGTTGTCATGCCTTCGAATCCCCACCCTTTATATAGATGTAAGTCCTTTCTACTTTGCTCACATTTCTGTGTCTTTATATTTTCCAAGCTGCTATACATGCAAGATTAATACTATTTTTCTCCTGTTTGTCTTATGTCCAAGTAATTTTTAACCCATCCTAAGAACCTAAAAGGGAATGAGGGAAATGTTTCTGCCCCAAAAATGTGTGTGTTTTGCCTTCAGAGAGTTCCTCCCAGGACACCATGTGCTCAGATAACATGTCCTGCAATAGTGATCTGGGTTCCTAGCTATTCAGTCTGCAGGGAGACCCCAAGCAAGAAACCTCTGAACTTCTGGTGGAGACACTTCCCTGTAGCCCCAGATGCACTCACAGCCCACACTCACCATGAGGCCAGGAACTGTCAGGGCTTTGGGGAGCCCCTTATCTCCTTTAGGTTCCTTAAAGTCACATCTATTTTCTCATGAAGACACATGCAACTCACAGGGCACTGCAACTCCACTGTCCAATAAGACACACACACACACACACAGTAGCTGATATTTGGAGTCAGGATCCCATTGTGCCCTTCTTCCCTGCATCCAGCTCATGGGCAGTGTCCTCCACCTATACCCTGGGCCTGGATGTGTGGCTTGTTTCAAGTCAACACAACTAAAGAAAATATGATTCAAGCAGAGATTGGAAAGTGTGTGCATGTTGGGTTTGTCTGTCCTCCCAATGCCTGGGGCCCTGCAAGTCTGTGGATATGAGGGCCCAGCCCTGCCCCTCAGATGATAATTCCTAGGCTGACACACCATGTCATTGCTTCCAGCAATGTGCCCCATACCCATAGGGAGGTCTCAGTAAACATCAATGCTGTGGACATCCCCTTTGCCAGAAGGAACAGCCAGGACCCCCATTTGAGGTAATGGACGTCACTGGACAGGGAAGGCTCCTCAAATGCAAATAAATGGTATGATGCAGAAATAGGGTTCCTGGACTGCTGAATGTTGGATCATTGTCCCCTACCTTAGTGACAGGGAAGGATCTCTGAAGTGGGGGTTTCCCTCTTGGAGATCAGTTCCTGTCTCACCTGTGCAGAGGGGCTCATGTGTATGTCAGGTTTCAAGAAGAGAAGAGCTGCACATAAAAACCAGAGTGAAGGAGATGAATCTGCTTCTGGTTTGGATGCAATACCTCCACACTAGAGCTTGATGTTGTGTGTTTATGGTCCCCATGTGCCTTCTTCATGGTGACTAGTGCTTCGGGGCCTGGGGGCACTCTGGTCACTGCCACAGTGTATTATCGTCCACCTTGTTCTCACAGTCCTGTTCAATTGGGCTGTGCAAATAATATATTAATGTGTTCAGGTGTGTGTCCCATCTGACCTGGGCTGGGCACTGATTTCATCCCCATCATACAGGAGACATGGTCAGTGCAGGGACTCTGGGCTGTGCTGACTGCTGTGCTTTAGGGTGGACACCACCAAGTGTATATGTCCTTGAGAAGAGGAGGGTCAGGAGCCATCATGCATTGACCATCCCTGGCCTACAGCTGAGGGCGTGGTGACCCCATGATTGTGGAAGTGGTGACTCTGATAATTGGAGGAGCATAACTAGCTGCACCGTGTCAGGTGACTCAGGAGATGCTCCAGGTTACCTGGTGGGTGGGACAGAAGAAGGGCAGGTGAATTGGGTCAGCTCTCTGAGAGTCGCCACAGCTTCTTCATGACAACTCTTTGCCCAAAATCTCTGGTTCTGTACATTCATGGGATCCATCCTGCTGATTGCCTCTCTTCCTGACACCTACTCCTTGCATCTCAAGCAGCAGGTCCTCCTGGATCTGTGCTTCTGCCAGAACCCTCATAGACATTCCTGTTAAGCCAGCAGACCACGACCAGATAGAAGTATTGGCCAAGACCCCTATGAAAATGAAGGAATGTCCGAGGTCCATGACATAGGGACCTGGGGTCGGTATGAATCTTGAGAGACCTGTCCTCAGGGGGTGTCACTTTTTCCCTGAACCCCTTCATTCTCCTCCTCAGACAGATGGGCATCCTGCAGCCCCTCAACTCTAATCCCTTTTGAGATACTGGTGTGTTGGTCCTGTGTACAGAGGGGCATCAAATATTCTCATGAGTAAATGCCTGTGATTCAGAGGGACTGGGTCTCAGCTGGAACCTACACAGGGGACTCCAGAGGGCCGGTATCATTCCTTGAACACAAGACATACAGTGAGAAAGCTGTGTTCTGTAACTGGTGCAGAGCTGGGTGCAGGATTGGGGGCTTTCTTGCCTTTCAAGTGGAGCTGGAACATGAGAGAAATGGTCACCACTGAGCGACCATGGTCCATACTTGAGGACAAGAGGAAATGATCAGCTCTGCCAGCAGAAATCTGTGGGTGTTCAGAGAAACAGGAATGTAACCTGTTTCCTTAGGCTGAGCCCCTCATCTCAGTGCAAAGTTTAAATGGGAAGTCCATCATTGCTAATTATGTGTGTACCTGCTAATATTAGAGTACAAAAAGTGTCCAGATAAGGATCAATGAATACAGAATAGATACATCAACAAGAAAATCAATAAATAACTCTAAATCATATCAGGATTTCTCTGAGACATAGAAAGTCAAACAACGTGAGCTTGCTAGTTTTAATGCTTTGAGACTGTTTCCTCTACTAACATATGTGTTCAAGTCTTTGAGGTGAGGGGCATAAGTAGAAGAGGGAGAAAGAATGATAGAATGTGCAACAGGGATGAATGACTTCCTTGTAAAAGATTTATAATTCATGAAATCATCAGAGTACATGCAGGAACCTGTCCATGAGGAGCACAGAGGATGGAGAACAAAAAGTAAAGAACCAGGATGGTTAGATGGAGCACATAAGCACATGTCCAGATGCCCCCTTATCCTCGTACTTCCAATGTGGAATTAGGGACTGGAAGGTGATGGGGGCTCATCTTGGAGCTAGTAACCATGGAAATGCCTGCGTCGTTGGGGCCCCGTGTCTCCTGTCATGTGGGAAGTGGCCAATGGCCCTACCCTTTTGAACTAAGTTGAGAGTATTCCTCCCAAGAACCATATGTGCCCCCGGTGAGTAAATGATCCTTTCAGCTTGACCGTAGGTGTTATTATGATTGTAGTGTTGCTCTAGTTTCCATGGTACCTAGCTCTCAGGACAGCAGGGACCTCAATGCAGAAGGTTGAGTCCATGACGTCATGAATCCATGGAATTTATGTAAGAAAATGTAAGAAATGAATAAAATTGGTAAGTCCTAGGTGAGGAGGACCAAAAGGCAAATACATGAGGGTTGGGCACCATCTATTTCCCAGATAAGGCCGTGCACATGTGACGTGACTTTTTATGAAATTGGGAAAGGGGAAAGTGAGTCCTAGTTCCTGGGGATTTCCTGGGGGCATGGTCTGCAGTGACCTTTGAGACTTCTATGTTCTCTCTGGGATCTCATTCAATAAGCCCTGGATCCTCTTGCTCCCATGTGGAGAATGTCTTAAAAGGGCTGGCCAGGGTCCCGGACACAGTCAGGAGGGAGGGTTGTGTTGCAGGTAGAACAACCTTCTGCCCCAAAGTGTGCTTACACATTCATCAAACCTCCACCTAGGTCCTGGGCCTCCACTGTGTTATAGAACCTCTGTGCTCCACCCTCTCCTTCATCCTCTCTTGATTAAAGATCTGGATGTGCAAGTTTGGGAAAAGGAGATAAATGCACAAATCATACTGATTTTGGACAAAGCTGGGCCACTCCTCATGTTAAGTTCATTTGGGGCTGCCACACTTGCTGAGTTATGATGGGTGGACTTAACTTTCTGACACAACTGCACTCTCAGCTGCATTAATGTGTAAACTATGGGATAGGATGGCAGAGCTGTTAGATATTGTCGTCACCAGGTCCTGTTACCTGGATGGTGCAAGGACCCTTTACAAAAGGGATTGCATATGAAGTAAAAAGTCAAATGCTAAAAGCAGTTGAGGCACACAACTCACAGTAGTCAGTATGATACAACTCCATAAGGAGATTATGGCACTCAAATCCCTCAGGGTCATCACAGTCATCACTCCTGGAAACACCAAAGCATTGGTGTTTGGGTTCATGTGTCACTAATGTGTCACTAATGTTCCTGTGCCCCCTGCTGGAACAACTTACATGGACGGAGTGGATTAAACAACAGACACTCATTCCCACAGTTCTTGAGTCTGGGGATCTGAGGTCCAGCTGCAGGAAGATATGATGCCTGGAGAATGCCCATGTCCTAGGCCTCCATTCCCTGTCACCTCACATGGGGCCAGGGTCAGGGAGCTTTCCCAGTCTTGGTGTATATGGGACGTGATTCTGCAATGGGACTAAGCCTCATGACCTAAGTGTTCCCTGAAGGTCCCACCTCCTCCTCCCATCACATGGACATTAGGTTTCGCCACAGGGATGGTAGAGGTCACACCCGGTGAGATTATCCTTCAGTACCTGAAGGATCCATGAGTTATTCCCTGCAGGTGGGAGGTCCACCAATACAGCTTCTCGCCCTGATGAACCTCATGGATCCAGTAGAAGCTTCTGGTCTCTGAGCACACAGTGTACACTTGGCCATCTGAACCAGCTGGTGACCTTGGTAAAAGGACAGCTTGCACTTGAGAGTCTGGGTAAGTCCTCGATCCAAGTTGATTATCACTTCATAAATTTTGCTGCTTCTCTTTAATCATTGTTCTCATTTATCTAGAAGTCAGATTTTTGGGTGGTGCATGGTCTGTTTTTTTATGTATTTTTTTTATGTATATTTTTATTGGAGTTTGATTTGCCAAGTATAGTGTAACACCCAGTGCTCAACCATTCAAGTGCCCCCCTCAGTTCCTGTCACCCTGTCACCCCCTTTCCCACCTCTCTTGCATTGATGATCCAACTAAAGATGAGGTACATGGAGTTATTTGTATATTATTCATATTGCCCACCTCTCTTGCATTGATGATCCAACTAAAGATGAGGTACATGGAGTTATTTGTATATTATTCATATTCAGGCAAATATTAAATAGATATAAGCAACTCTGTCTTTTGGGTATATAAAGAAGTTGTTTTCATATAAAAACTAAGTTTCTAAATAAGACCTTGCATAGTTAAGCACAAATTCCTTTGTCCAGAGAGGCTCCCTGGGGAAACTGATCAATGGAGAGGAATCCCAGACCCTGACAGGACATCTGCCCAGAACCTCCCTCTGCACCTGCTCCTGGGCCTTCAAGACAGAAGTGGTGAGAACTGTGCACCCCCTGTTGGTCCCTATCCCCTTCTACAGGGAGGTTTGTGTCTGGGCTCACTCTGAGGTCCCCTCACTGTGTCCTTCACACAGTAATGAACTGCCGTGTCCTCGGCTCTCAGGCTGTTCATCTGCAGAAACAGCGTGTCCTTGGCATTGTCTCTGGAGATGGCAAATTGACCCTTCACAGCGTCTGCATAGCTCGTGCTACTTCCACTAGCATAAATCCATTTGACTCACTGCAGCCCCTTCCCAGGCGCCTCGCGGACCCAGCTCATGGCATAGCTACTGAAGGTGTGTACAGAGGCCACACAGGAGAGTCTCAGGGAACCCCAAGGCTTCACAAGGTCTCCCCCAGACTCCATCAGCTGCACCTCACCCTGGACACCTGCACACACAAGACATCCGGTCAGGACACTGTCCCACATCCCCTGTTTCTCTCACTCACCTCCACTCACAGACTCAAGGTCTCCTGTTCACCATGAATTACCTTGTAAAACAGCGACAAGGAAAACCCAGCTGAGCACAGACTCCATGTTGAGTTGTCTCTGTTCTCTCCTGATAACTGAATGCGGTAACCTGGGGATCCTGGGGCTGGGACTCCTCTCCCAGCTGCAGGATCCGGGCTGGGCTGTTTTAATCAGTGGAGAGAAGGCACTATTTGCATGTTCTCTGAGTATATAACCAGCTCCAGACTTACATTCGAGTCTTTAATGTCAACACAAGTATTGTACCACAATTCTCTAGCAATTTGTGTATATGGCACTATGACTATATGAAGTTCTAACATGTATGCAGAGTTATCTTTGCATTTCTGGCTGCATTTATAAAAGACTTTCATTAATGTAGGTCATTTTCCACAGAGTATTTTATCTCCTTAGTCAGTTTTAATCCTGAATAATTATTTTTGATACCAGTGAAAACCGAATCATTTTGTTAATTTTGTATAGGTAATTTGTTAGTTTGTAGAAACATACCTTTATTTTATTTGCTTATTTTACATCCTTATTTTTTTCCTGAACTCATGAGTTATTTCTTCCAGTTTTTATGTGAGGTTTTTACTCATTGACTCTTTTAAGACATTGTTATAGGCAAACTAATTATTTTCTTTCAGTTCACCAAGTTTTCATTTCTTTTATATAGTTTTCTTGTCAGGTTTTCTGGTAGGTCCTACAGTCTGGGGCAGAAACTATTTCCCTCTTGTCTTTTGGATCCATTGTCTGTTCTAATCATGCAGTTGATATAAGGCCGACCTAGAGGGGACAATAAAGTTCATTTTGCATGTGAATGACCTACCTAATATAAAGTGAGAGTCGGCAACTCAACTCAGGACAGGGTGTCTCTTCATGTCTTCTGCCCATTTCTGATTGTAGTTTTCACTTTTTTAGTAGTTTTGTTTGATGATTTCTTTCTCTATTTTGGAAACCAGCCTTAATCTGAAGATAGATTTGCAAATATCTTATTTATTATTCATGAGAGATAGAGAGAGAGAGAGATGCAGAGAAACAGGCAGAGGGAGAAGTACACTCCCCACAGGGAGCCTGATGCTGTCTCAATCCCAGAACTCTGGAATCCCTGAGCCAAATACAGATGTTCAAGCTACACAGGTGTCCCTATATTTTCCCATTTCTTACGTTGCCTTTTAATTATGTTGAGTGTTTCCATAGCTGTATGACAGCTCCTTCCTTGGTGTAGTCCATGGAGTTCATTTTTGCTTTTGTTTTCCTTCCCTTTGAAGACTTGAGTACCAAGGACCTTTTGTGCCCGAGGTCACAAAATCTCTTGGATTTTGATGGTTTCCTGCCTCATTTTAGGTCTTTCATCTACTCTGAGTTTATCTTTGTTTGGGATATAAGAATGTGGCCAGGTTCATTCTTCTACTTGCAGCTGTCCAATTTTCCAAACACCACTTGTTGAAAAGATTGTCCTTTTTCCAGTCAATAGTCTTTTGTACTTTGTCGAGAATAAGTTGACCACAGAGCTGTGTGTCCATTTCTGGGTTCTGTATTCTATTCCATTGACCTATGTGCGTGTTCTACCACCACTATTATACTGTTTTGATTACCACAACTTTGAAATCCCCAACTGTGATGCCTTCTGCTTTGGGTTTTTTTTTCCATATTCCTTTGCCTAGTCAGAATCTGTTTTGTTTCCTTACATGTTTTAGGATTGTTTGTTCCATTTCTTAGAAAAATGTTTGTAGTGTTTTGATAGGGTTTGTATTGAATGCGTAGATTGCTGTTGGTGGCATAGACATTATATCAATATTCATTCTCCCTCTCCATGGGAATAAAATGTTTTCCATATATTTGTGTCTTCTTTAATATCTTTCTTATGTTTTTAGAATTTTTAGACTTTAGGTCCTTTCCCTCTTTGGTTAGGATTGTTCCCATTATATGAATTTTCTGATGCAGTTATAAATGGATTCATTGTCCTTGATTTGACTTTCTTCTCTTTCATTTGTATTAGATAGCAATGCCACTGACTTCCTTGCATTAATTTAATATGCTCAGGTTTTGCTGAATTCCTGTATCAGTTCTAGAAATTTTTCAATAGAGCCTTTGCGGTTTCTCCTTAGAGTATCTTGTCGTCTCTGAAGAGTGAAAGTTTGTTTTTTTTCTTTGATTATTTGCATGACTTTTAATTTTTTTCTGACTACTCAGGCTCGGATGTCTAGTTTTATGGTGAATAACAGTGGTGACAGTGCAGAATTCTGTCATGTTCCTGACCTTACAAGAAATGGTCTCAGGTTTTCCACGTTCAGGATGACATTCTTTGTGTATCCTCTGTAGATGGATTTTGTGAATTTGGGTTTATCCCCCTATCCATACACAGGAAAAGATTTTTATCAAGATAGAATAATGTATTTTGTCAAATTATTTTTAGGCATCAGTTGAGAGGATAAAATGGCTCTTATTTAAAAAATGGCTCTTATCCTTTCTTTTATTAATGGGATTATCACACTGTTCAATTAACACATACTGAACCAGCTTTGCAGCCCAAGAATTAAGCCTATTTTTTCATTGTCATGAAAAATCCTATTAATATAATATTAGATCCTCCTGGTTAGGATCTTGGTGAGAAATTTGCATCCAGATTCATCAATGGCATTGTTCTGTAATTCTTCTTACTGGGATGTTTGGTTTTAGGGTCAAGGTAATGCTGGCATCAGAAAATGAGTCTGGAAGTTTTCCTTCAATTTCTATTATTTGGAATCATTTTAGAAGAATAGATACTGATTGTTCTTGTTGAATTTCCCTGGGGAATCATCTGTCCATATAATCTTGTTTTTGAGAGATTTTTAATTATGATTCATTTTTATTTCCAGGTAATTGCTCTGTGCAGTTTGTCCATTCATTGTTGTTTCTGTTTTGGTTGTTTTTGAGTTCCTAGGATTGCATTCATTTCTCCAGATCACCCAAAATCTTGGCATATAATTTCTCAAAATTTCTTTTTTTTATTTATTTTTTATTTATTTATTTATTTACTTATGATTGTCACACAGGGAGAGAGAGAAAGGCAGAGACACAGGCAGAGGGAGAAGCAGGCTCCATGCCCCGGGAGCCCAATGTGGGATTCGATCCCGGGTCTCCAGGATCACGCCCTGGGCCAAAGGCAGGTGCCAAACTGCTGCACCACCCAGGGATCCCCTCAAAATTTCTTCTTATACTTGCTTGTAATTCTTAGGTGTTCTTTGTGATCTCTCCTCATTCATTCATGATTTTTTAGTTTGGGTACTTTCACCTTTAAATTGTCAAATCTGTCTCATAATTTCTTACACTTACTAAAATTTACATAATATTAGCTCCTAAGTTTGTTTGCCTTTTTTACTTCTATATACTTAAGTTATACTCTAATATTCATTTTTTCTCTTCTCCAGTTAGGTTTAGGCTTTCTTTGATCTTTTTCTTCAGCTCCTTTAGGTGCAGGTTTATCTTGCTTGTTTTAGACTTTTCCTGTTTTTGAGGACAACCTGTAGTCGTCAGTCATTCCATCTGTGGATGGCTGGTGGTGTGTCCAAAGCTTTAACAAGTCATGATTTAATTTTCATTGATCAAAATTTTGCTTAAATTCTTTATTTTCTTCATTGACCCATTTCTTCTTCAATACGATGTTATTTTATCTGCATTATATATATGTACATAATATATATATACATATATACACAATTTAGTCATGACAGACAAAGAGAGAAGCACAGACACAGGCAGAGGGAGAAGCAGGGTCCGTGCAGGGAACCCGATGTGAAACTTAATCCCGGGTCTCCAGGATCACACCCTGAGCTGAAGGCAGCTATAAACTGCTGAAACATCAGGGATGCCCTTATTATATATTTTTATTGAAGCTTGAATCCAACCTATAACAAACACCCAGTGTTCATCCCTTCAGTGCCCCTGTCAGTGCCCATCACCAAGTCACCGAAACCACCCACTCACTTCCCCTTCCACTAACCCTTGTTTGTTTCCCAGAGTTAGGAGTCTCTCATGGTTTGTCAACCTCACTGATGTTTCCCACTCATTTTATCTCCTCTCACCCTTTCTGGGTGCTGGGCATAGTGGGAGCTGTTTACTGAGTGAGTTCTTTGTTCCCTGGCAGCTCTTCTCTCCCAGGCACAAGGTGAAACAAGGAGGAACAGCAACACGGTGGCAGCCAGTTCTCAAACCCTGGAATCAGCTCCTCTGAGTAACTACCACAGTCTCCCAGTCTGCACTGGCCTAGATGCTCACAGCCTGGCCTGTGGGTACAGGTCTGCACAGCTTGCAGGGCTCCCAGTGGCATGAGAGTCCTCCCTGTCCTGTGGCCTCCCCACCTCCATCTCTTCCAGGGGAAGTCCAGGATCCTGGTCTGTACCCACTCTGTACCCTGGGATCCAAGGCCCTGGAACATGAAGAAATAGAAAACCCGAACAGGCAAATAACCAAGGAGGAAATTGAAGCAGCAGTCATGTAAAACCTCCCAAGACACAAAAGTCCAGGGCCAGATGGCTTCCCACGGAAGTCTATCAAACATTTAAAGAAAAAGCCAACCTATTTACTAAAGCAGTTCTGAGAGATAGAAAGGGACAGAATACTTCCAAAATCTTTTTATGAGGCCAGAATCACCTTAAATCCAAAACGAGGGATCCCTGGGGGGCACAGCGGTTTAGAGCCTGCCTTTGGCCCAGGGCGTGATCCTGGAGACCCGGGATCGAATCCCACGTCGGGCTACCGGTGCATGGAGCCTGCTTCTCCCTCTGCCTATGTCTCTGCCTCTCTCTCTCTCTCTCTCTGTGTGTGTGTGACTATCATAAATAAATAAAAATTTAAAAAATCCAAAATGAGACAATGACCCCACCAAAATGGAGAATTATAGACCAATAACCCTGATGAACACAGATGCAAAAATTGTCAACAAGACTCTGGCCAAGAGTATGATATAGTGTCCCTCTTCATCTCTCACTACAGTCTTCAGGGTAAATTTTAGTTTATCTGATATAAGGAGAGCTACCTCTGCTTACTTTTGAGGCTGTAGGTGTCCTTCTGTTTAAAATGAGTCTCTTGCAGACAGCAAATAGATGGGCCCTGCTTTTTTATCCAGTATGAAACCCTGCACCTTTTGATGGGGTCATTAAGCCCGTTCACGTTCAGAGTTACTATTGAAAGATATGAGTTTAGTGTCATCATGATATCTATTCAGTCCTTATTTTTGTGGATTGTCCACTGAACTTCTTCTTAGAGGGGTATTTTAGGAGTCCCCCTTAAAATTTCTTGCAGAGATGGTTTGGAGGTCACATATTCTTTCAGTTCCTGCGTGTCTCGGAAGCTCTTTATCTCTCCTTCCATTTTTTTTTCTCCTTCCATTTTGAATGAGAGCCTTTCTGCATAAAGTATTCTTGGTTGCATGTTCTTCTCATTTAGGACCCTGAATATATAGTGCCATCCCTTTCTGGCCTGCCAGGTCTCTGTGGAGAGGTCTGCTGTTACCCTAATACTCCTCCCCATAAAAGTCAGGGATTTCTTGTCTCTTGCTGCTTTAAGGATCTTCTCTTTATCTTTGGAATTTGCAAGCCTCACTATTAAATGTCGAGGTGTTGAAAGGTTTTTATTGATATTAAGGGGGATCTCTCTATTTCCTGGATCTGAATGCCTCTTTCCCTTCCCAGATTAGGAAAGTTTTCAGCTATGATTTGTTCAAATACATATTCTGGCCCTCTGGCCCATTTGGTGCCCTCGGGAACCCCAATTAAACGTAGGTTTTTCTTCCTCAGGCTGTCGTTTATTTCCCTTAATCTATCTTCATGGTCTTTAATTTTGTGTCTCTTTTTTCCTCAGTTTCCCTCTTTGCCATCAACTTGTCTCCTATGTCACTCACTCATTCTTCCACCTTGTTAACCCTCGTTGTTAGGACTTCTAGTTTGGATTGCATCTCATTCAACTGATTTTTAATTTCTGCCTGATTGGATCTAAATTCTGCAGTCATGAAGTCTCTTGAGTCTTTTATGCTTTTTTCTAGAGCCACCAGTTGCTGTATAATAGTGCTTGTAAATTGGCTTTCTGACATTGAATTGTAATCCAGATTTTGTAACTCTGTGGGAGAGAGGACTGTTTCTGATTCTTTTTTTAAAAAAGATTTTATTTATTTATTCATGATAGACATAGAGAGAGAGAGAGAGGCAGAGACAGAGGCAGAGGGAGAAGCAGGCTCTACGCAGGAAGCCCGACGAGCAACTCGATCCCGGGTCTCCAGGATCGCGCCCTGGGCCAAAGGCCAGCACCAAACCGCTGATCCCTGATTCTTTCTTTTGAGGTGAGGTTTTCCATCTAGTCATTTTGCTCAGTTCAGCGTGGCCAAAAACAAGTTGTATTGGAAAAAGGAGAAAAAGAGAGGAGAGAAAGAAGGCAAGAAAAGAGAAAAAGAAAAAAGGAAGAAAAAAAGGAGAAAAAGAGAAAGAAAAGAAAGAATGGAAAAAAAGTGTGGGGGAAGCAAACAGAAATCAAAAAGCAAAATACAATACAAAACAAAACAAACAACAACAACAAAAAAAACACGGGGAAGTATCTTCTGTTTCTTTATACTTTAAGTCCCTTGACTTCCCCTGGAACTTGTCCATCTACTTGGTCTTCTGGGGGAAGGGCCTCTTTTGCTGATTTTCAGGTGTTAGCACTTGGTGGAGCTGCTCAGCCCCCTGCCTGGTGCAGGGCTCAGTGGGGGTTGTTTACCTTTTGAGGCCCCAGGAGGAACAACTGCATTGGCGGGGCCAGCTCTGGAAACCTGGAGTCAGCTCCCGCAGTAGCTATAGAGCTGTCCGTCCGCAGGGCCTGGAGGCTCCGGGGCTGGGCCGCTGATCTGCTCAGCTCAGGGCAGGAGCCTCCTTGCTGTCCTGGGCCCTCCTGGCCTCTGCCTGTCCGGGGGGGAGGCCGGAACCCGGGCTGTGTCCCCAGCGCCCTGTGCTCCGGGACCTGCGCTGTTGGATTCTCACTCCCTGTGGCACATTCCCCTCTCCACAGACCCGCCGCCCAAGCCCTTCCGAGCTGCTCCGGGTCCCGCTGTGCGCACTGCACCCCTTAGGGAGCTCCGCGCACTCACCATGGGGCCCAGGTGTCTGTTAGTGTCCCAGGGAGCTCGAGGACATCCCCGCCCTCCTGAGGTCCTGCTCTAACTCCCTGAGGGCGCCTTTCCCCCCGGGAAGATTGGTGCAGCTCCTGCTTCTCCAGGACGGGACTTTCCTGTCCTGGGGACACTCGCCCCAGCCTCAGTCCGGCACCTCGCTGGGCCCCTCCCCTTTGGATGCCTTTTGTTTCTTTATTTCTTTTTCCCCATCTTCCTACCTTGATAGAAGTGCGAAATCTTCTCACTGTAGCATTCCAGCTGTTCTCTCTTTAAATCTCAGGCCGAAAAATCAATCAATCAATCAATCAATCAATCAATCTCAGGCCGAAACTCGTAGATTTCCAGGGATCCCGACAACATATAGAATAACATCCAGTATCCCTGGGTGGCACAGGAGTTTGGCCCCTGCCTTTGGCCCAGAGCGCGATCCTGGAGACCCGGGATCGAATCCCACATCGGGCTCCTGGTGCATGGAGCCTGCTTCTCCCTCTGCCTGTGTCTCTGCCTCTCTCTCTCTCTCTCTGTGTGACTATCATAAATAAATAAAAATTTAAAAAAATCAATTAAAAAAATAACACCCAGTGCTCATCCCGTCAAGTGCCCCCCTCAGTGCCCGTCACCCAGTCACCCCCACCCACTGCCAATCTCCCGTTCTACTCCCCATAGTTTGTTTCTAAGAGTTAGGAGTCTTTCATGTTCTGTCTCCCTTTCTGATATTTCTCACTCATTTTTTTCTCCTTTCCCCTTTATTCCTTTTCACTATTTTTTATATTCCCCAAATGAATGAGACCATATAATGTTTGTCCTTCTCTGATTGACTTATTTAACTCAGTATAATGCCCTCCAGGTCCCTCCACATTGAAGCGAATGGTGGGTATTTGTCATTTTTAATGGCTGAGAAATATTCCATTGTACACATAGACCACGGCTTCTTTATCCATCATCTTTCAGTGGACACCAAGGCCCCGTCCACAGTTTTGCTATTGTGACATTGCTGCTATAAACAATGGGGCGCAGTGATGTGGCCTTTCACTGCATCTGTATCTTTGGGGTGAATCCCCAGTAGTTTATTATTCAATTTCACTTAATTACTTCTTCCTTTATTGATTTTTTCTTAATTCTTCAATTTATTTATTTATTTATTTATTTATTTATTTTTTAATTTTAATTTATTTATGATATTCACAGAGAGAGAGAGAGAGAGGCAGAGACATAGGCAGAAGGAGAAGCAGGCTCCATGCACTGGGAGCCCGACATGAGACTCGATCCTGGGTCTCCAGGATCGCGTCCTGGGCCAAAGGCAGGTGCTAAACTGCTGCACCACCCAGGGTTCTCAAATTTATTTATTTTTATAAATGCATTATATATGCTTACTATTTCTATTATTTATTTATTTATTTATTTATTTATTTATTTATTTATTTATCTATGTATATTTTTATTGGTGTTCGATTTGCCAAGGTATAGTATTACACCCACTGCTCATCCCTTCAAGTGCCCTCTCAGTGCCCATCACTCTGTCACCCTGTCACTCCACCCAATCCTCTTCCACTACTCCTTGTTTGTTTCTCAGAGTTAGTATTTCTATTTTCAATTAACTGTATTTTATTTTTATTTTAACTTATTTTCTGATATATATTCCTTCAAGAGTCAAAACAAAACAAACCCAGGATCTTCGTTTTTTTATTTTTGTCTTTTCTTCTCTTTATTCTTTTCTTTATGGGACAAAAATGAAATAATGAATTAATTTACTGAGATTGAAGATGTGAATATGAAGGGAAGGAATATACTAAATGCAGATATCAGTAAGATATCTATGATTGAACAATGATTGAACAATGATTGAAAGAATACTAGCAGGATTTGAGAGAAGGAGATAAGACCATAGAGAAGACAAGAGAGCTTTCCTTTCTGCTGAGATCAATCAAGTAAAATGAAATCAGGTAAAATTAAAAATACTATAACCAAGATGCCATTTCAATGGAGGTGAGTTATATGATGGGTGATGAAGCAGAGAAGTCAGTCAGGGATAGGTAAGCTATAATTATAAAAAATAATGACTGAAAAGAAAAAGGAAACAAAGGTATAGACAACACGTGCAGGCACATGGAACACAGGGACTTATGAAGTCATAACATTTGTATGATATGAGTCCCAGTGGATGAAGAGAAAGGAAAAAGAGGCAGAAGTTATTTGATCAAATTGTAGCTGAACATTCCCCAATCTCTGGAAGCACATAGACATCAAAATCCAAGAAGCGTGAACTCCCAATGGTCCCATCATGAGACTCCAACTCCTGATCTAACTGCTCCCCTAAGGACCCACCGCCTCCTGCCATCACATTGGCATTAGGTTTCAACATGAGGATGGTAGTGGTCACAAGCAATGAGAAGATATCAGGACCTGAAGGACCAATGAGTTATTCCCTGTAGGTAGAAGGTCCTACAATCCAGTTCCTCACCCTGAGGATCCTTATGGGACCCATAGAATCTTCTGGTCTCTGTGAGAACACAGCACACACATGACCTTCAGAGCCAGCTGGTGACCTTGGAGAGAGGGCAGATTCCACTTGAGCATCTGGTAAACCTGGTTCCCTTTCTATTATCATTTTGTATTGTGTGATGCTTCCATGGATCATTCTTCACATTTTCCAGGGTTTTGGATCTTTATGTACTTACGATGACCATCTCTCTCTATTGTCTTAAGTTTTAATACTTGATTATTGTAATTATTGCTTGCATCATATCCACTGTATCTTACCTTCTAGATCCTTAATCCCCAGTCCTCTCTCTTCTCCTCCTACCTCAAATGTGGGAAATAAAAAAATTACCCACATATTGTCTGTCCTTTGATGCAGGGGGATCCAGACTCCTCACAAGCCCCGACTGGACAAGGACCCCGTCCCCACCATTGAACCACAGCACACACCCTGAGCCACTGTTCTATCTTGGCTCCATCCACGTACTTATGACTTTCTGAGTGGCCAAAACTTTTCCCAAAAGACACGAAGGTGAAGGTGATAAAGGTTTTATACTCTCGTGTGTGTGTGTGTGTGTGTGTGTACATTTTGTATTTTTCATACTCCACAACCACAAGATATTCTGTTTGGGGTTCTTCTGCTTTCCCAGGTTGTCACAAACATTGATACTGAATGGACGGTTCAAGACAGGGACTCCTTCAGAGTTTTTTTTTTCTTCTCTGTTGTTCATTGTTGAGCCCCTGTAGCCTGATGTTTAGAAAGGAATTTTTGCACTTGCTAAAATTATTTTCCATGGACCTGGGTGGTTGTGTCATGCACAGCGTCTGTAGCTTTAACTGTTACAAAGGAGAATTAAATTATCATGGAAGCATTTCTAATGAATTGGTATTTAGGAAAAATAGTAAGCAAATCTAAACAAATATCTCTTTTTTGCATATAAGGATAATTTTTACCAAAAAAGGAAAGAAAGAAAGAAAGACAGAAAGAAAGAAAGAAAGAAAGAAAGAAAGAAAGAAAGAAAAGAAAGAAAGAAAGAAAGAAAGAAGAGAATAAAAGAAAAGAAAACAATGTTTCTACATTACAGAATGAATAGGGAAGAACAGAATCCTGTGCCCAGAGAGGCTCCCTGGGGGAAACTGCTGCATGGAGAGGAAGCTAGGACCCTGTCAAGAAACCTGCTCAGAACCTCCATCTACACCTGCTCCTGGGCCTTCAAGACAGATGTGGTGAGGAGTGTGCACACCCTGGTGGTCCCGACCCCCTTCTACAGGGAGGTTTGTGTCTGGGCTCACACCGAGGTCCCCTCACTGTGTCACTCGCACAGTAATAGACAGCCGTGTTCTCAGCTCTCAGACTGTTCATCTGCAGATACAGCGTGTTCTTGGCGTTGTCTCTGGAGATGGTGAATCGGCCCTTCACAGCGTCTGTGTAGTATGTGCTACCTCCACTACCGCTAATAGCTGCGAGCCACTGCAGCCCCTTCCCTGGAGCCTGGCGGACCCAGCTCATGTAGTAGCTAATGAAGGTGAATCCAGACCCACACAGGAGAGTCTCAGGGTCCCCGCAGGCTTCACCAGGTCTCCCCCAGACTCCACCAGCCACACCTCACCCTGGACACCTGCAAACACAAGACATCCTGGTCAGGACGCTGTCCAACATCCCGTGTTTCTCTCACTCATGTCCACTCACATAGTCAAGGTCTCTTGTTATCTATGAATTACCATTTAAAATAGTGACCAGGAAAACCCAGATGAGCATAGACTCCATGGTGAGTTGTCTGTGTTCTGTCCTGATCACTGAATGGCGTCACCTGGGGATCCTGGGGCTGGGGCTCCTCTCCCACCTGCATGGGTCCGGGCTGGACTGGTTTTGGCAGCAGAGAGAAGGCCCTATTTGCATGTCCTCTGACTATATAACCAGCTCCAGACTTACACTCGAGTCTTTAAAAGTCACCGAAGTATTGCATCATTATTCTACAGAAATGTGTGCAGCTGGCAATATGACTATACAAAGTTCTCATGTGTAAGCAGTTATTTGCATTTCTGGTTGCAGTTTCAAAGGACACTCATCAATGTAGTAATTCTCCATGGAGTATTTTATCTCATTAGTAGATTTTAACCTAAATATTTTTTTATTTCTGAATTTATTTATTTATTTTTTAATAAATTTATTTTTTATTGGTGTTCAATTTACCAACATACAGAATAACACCCAGTGCTCATCCTGTCAACTGCTCCCCTCAGTGCCCATCACCCATCACCCACACCCTCCGCCCTCCTCCCCTTCCACCACCCCTAGTTCATTTCCCAGAGTTAGGAGTCTTCATGTTCTGTCTCCCTTTCTGATATTTCCCACACATTTCTTCTCCCTTCCCTTATATTCCCTTTCACTATTATTTATATTCCCCAAATGAATGAGAACATATTATGTTTGTCCTTCTTCGTTTGACTTACTTCACTCAGCATAATACCCTCCAGTTCCATTAGAAACAACAAATACCCACCATTTGCTTCAACGTGGATGGAACTGGAGGTAATAAATTTCATTTTGCATGTGGATGACCTACCTCATATAAACTGAGAGTCGACAACTCATCTCAGGACAGGGTGTCTCTTCTTATCTTCTGCCCTTTTCTGATTTAACTTTTCCCCTTGTGTTTGTTTAGTTTGATAATTTATTTGTCAATTTTGGAAACCAGAATTAATCTGAAGATAGATTTGCAAATGTCTTCTCCTATTCAGTTTTTGACGATTTTACTTATCTATTCATGAGAAAGAGACGCAGAGACTTAGGCAGTTGGAGAAGTGGGTTCCCCACAGGGAGCCTGATGCTGGTCTCAATCCCAGAGCCCTGGGATTATGCTCTGAGCCAAAGACAGATGTTTAAGCTACACAGGCATCCATATCTTTTCCCATTCATTAGGGTTCCTTTTAATTATGTTGAGTGTCTCTATAGCTGTGTGACAACTCCTTCCTTAATGTAGTCCATAGAGTTTATTTTTGATTTTGTTTTCCTTCCCTTTGGAGAGTTGAGTACCAAGAACTGTTGCAACTGAGGTTACAAAATCTCTTGGATTTTGATGGATTACTGCATCACATTTAGGTCTTTCATCTACTCTGAGTTTTTTTAAATAATAAATTTATTTTGTATTGGTGTTCAATTTGCCAATATACAGAATAACACCCAGTGCTCATCCCATCACGTGCCCCCCTCAGGGCCCGTCACCCACTCACCCCCACCCCCCGTCCTCCTCCCCTTCCACCACCCCTAGTTAGTTTCCCAGAGTTAAGAGTCTTCATGTTCTGTCTCCCTTTCTGATATTTCCTACCCATTTCTTCTCCCTTCCTTTTTATTCCCTTTCACTATTATTTATATTCTCCAAATGAATGAGACCATATAATGTTTGTCCTTCTCCAACTGACTTATTTCACTCAGCATAATACCCTCCAGGTCCATCCATGTTGAAGCAAATGGTGGGTATTTGTCATTTCTAATGGCTGAGTAATATTCCATTGTATACATAAAACACATCTTCTTTGAGTTTATCTTTGTGTGGAGTCTAAGAATGTGGCCCAGGTTCATTCTTCTACTTGCAGCTGTCCAATGTTCCCAACACCAATTGTTCAAGAGATTATCATATTTCCATTCGATTGTCTTTTGTACTTTGACGAGGATAAGTTGACCTCAGAGCTGTAGGTCCATTTCTGCCTTTTCTATTCTATTCCATTGACCTATGTGCGTGTTTTACTGCCACTATTATACTGTCTTGATGACCACAACTTTGAAATCCACAATTGTGATATCTTCTGCTTTGGGTTTTTTCAACATTCTTTTGCTGAGTCAGAATCTTTTATTTTTATTTACAAGTTTTAGGATTGTTTTTTCCATTTCCTAGAAAAATGGTGGTGTTTCCATAGGGTTTGTACTGAATGCATAGACTGCTGTTGGTAGCATAGATATTGTATCAATATTTATTCTCCCAATCCATGAGAATAGAATGTTGTTTACATATTTGTGTCTTCTTTAATGTCTTTCATACGTATTTTACAATTTTTAGACTATAGGTCCTTTCCGTCTTTGGTTAGGATTATTCCTCATTGTCTGAAGTTTCTGATGCAATTATAAATGGGAAATTTGATTATGATTAACAATCTTGATTCCTCTTTCTTGATTTCTCTGTCTTCTGTTTCATTTGTAGTATATAGGAATGTCACCGACTCCTTGTATTTTGTATGCTCAGGTTTTGCTGAATTCCTGTATCAGTTCCAGCATTTTTTCGATAGAGTCTTTGGGTTTTGTCCTTAAAATATCTTGTTATCTATGAAGAGTGAACGTTTGATTTTTTTCTTTGCTGATTTGTTTGACTCTTCCCTTTTTTTGTCTGATTGCTCAGGCTAGATGTCTAGTTTTATGTTTTATAACAGTGGTGACAGTGCGCATTCCTGTCGTGAACCTGACCTTAGGGGAAAATCTAACAGGTTTCCATGTTGTTGATGAGATTCTTTGTGTACCCTGTAGATGGCTTTTATGAATTTCGGTGTATCCCCCATCCCTACACAGGAAAAGGTTTTTATCAAGAAAGAATACTGTCAAAAAAATTAAATAAGAAAGAATACTGTCTTTTGCCAAATATTTGTGGGACCAGTAGAGAGGATAAAATGAAATTTATCCTTTCTTTTGTTAATGTCATTATCACATTGATAGATTACACATACTGAACCAGCCTTGCAGCCCAGCAATTAAGCCCTTTTGTTTTTCGTGAATAATCCTATCAATATATTGTTGGATCTTGCTGGTTAGGATCTTGGTGAGAAATTTGCATCCAGGTTCATCAGTGGTATTGTTCTGTAATTCTCCTTCTTGGGATGTTTGGTTTGGAGTCAAGGTAATACTGACATCACAGAATGAGTCTGGCAGTTTTCCTTTAATTTCGATCATTTGGATTAGTTTTAGAAGAATAGATATTGATTGTTCTTGTGGAATTTCCCTGGGGAACCATCTGTCTGCGTCATCTTGCCTTTGGGAGATTATGAATTTTGATTGATTTTTATTTCCAGATATTTGTTCTTTGAAGCTTGTCCATTCATTGTTGTTTCTGATTCGATTGTCTTTATGTTCCTAGGATTGCATCCGTTTCTCCAGATCACCCAGTATTTTGGCTTATAACTGCTCATTATCTATTCTTTTTTTTTTTTAATTTATGATAGTCACACACACAGGGAGAGAGAGAGAGGCAGAGACACAGGCAGAGGGAGAAGCAGGCTCCACGCACCGGGAGCCCGACATGGGATTCGATCCCGGGTCTCCGGGATCGTGCCCTGGGCCAAAGGCGGGAGCCAAACCGCTGCGCCACCCAGGGATCCCTCATTATCTATTCTTATACTTGCTTGTAATTCTTGGGTGTTTGTTGTGATTTCTCCTCATTTACTCATGATTTTATTAGTTTGGGTACTTTCACTTTTAAATAGTCAAAACTGTCAACTGTTTTCTTACACTTACTAACTCCGATGCAGGGACACTGGCCCCTGCCCATCTCCCCTTCCACGACCTCTTGTTCGTTTCCCAGACTTAGGAGTCTCTCATGTTCTATTACCCTCTGATTTTTCCCACTCATTTTCTCTCCTTTCCCCTTTATTCTTTTTCATTTTCTCTTATATTCCCTGAATGAATGAAACCATATAATGTTTATCCTTCTCTGACTGACTTACTTCTCTCAAAATAATATCTTCCAGTTCCACCCACATTGAAGCAAATGGTGGGTATTTGTCATTTCTAATGGCTGAGTAGTATTCCATTGTATACATAGACCACAACTTCTTTATCCATCATCTGTCGATGGACACCGAGGCTCCTTCCACAGTTCAGCTTTGGTGGTCATTGCTGCTATAAACACTGGGGCGCTAGTGTCCCAACATTTCACTGCATCTGTATTTTTGTAGTAAATCCCCAGCAGTGCAATTGCTGGGTTGTCGCGAGCTCCAGGGGATATTGAGGGACTTTTAGTATATAGAGCTAGATATTAAATTATAAAAAAATTGAATTAGAAACAGGAATCCATGTTTGGTGTCAGGTGCCGAAGGTCAGGGGAATCGCACCTGATAAAATCATTGACCTCCAACCGATTCCCTATAGAGGAATAGGAGCCTCTGATAAATGCCAGTGGACACTTGTCCATGCTTCATGAGTATCCAGCAGAACCCCATATTAACAGGTCTTTTCCATTAGTGCAGGAAGTCACCAAACAATCATGGGATGATGTGTGCCTGGACAGGCTGAAAGTGAGGTGTGAGCTTGTGCGAGTTAGGAAAAGCAGCTGTGGTTTGAATTACAACCCACATGTTACAACAGTGGAGTCATGTTGGTTTTGGTTAACTAATATCTGATCCCAGTTAGGGATAAAATGGATCAATCAAACGTTTATAATCTAATTACCCCATATCCGAATGGTTATGAAATTTGAGGTGTAATTTCTCTCTTTCTAGCAAAATTAGATGAAAATATCAAAAGCATAGGGACATTTTAAAAAGATTTAATATATATATTATGATACATTTTCTGTCAGTTCTTAAACATTCCCATTTTCATTGCTGTATTTCAGGAAAAAAAACACCATGTCACTTTTCAGGTCTTAAGTTTTCTGAAGTGTAAAGGTCAATAGAGTTAGGCATATGCAGCACAGGGCATCACTCTCAACCACCTCCAACGGATCCTCGTTTCTTCTGCGACACCTGACATGGGGATCAGCCCTTCCATGCTCAGAGTCTCAGGAATGGACATTAGTCCTGCTCCTCACAGGATATCATCTGCACCTTTCCAGGAGCTTCCTGGTTTTACTGATTTAATTGAATAGACTTGAGTTATGGATAATATGTTAATGTGTATCAGTTCTTATGTTCTTCCTTCCCTCATATAGAGAGCAATTAAACAGAAGACCAATCATTTAATTTTATTTTTTTATTTTTATTTATTTATGATAGTCACACAGAGAGAGAGAGAGAGAGAGGCAGAGACACAGGCAGAGGGAGAAGCAGGCTCCATGCACCGGGAGCCCGATGTGGGATTCGATCCCGGGTCTCCAGGATCGCGCCCTGGGCCAAAGGCAGGCACCAAACCGCTGCGCCACCCAGGGATCCCCAATCATTTAATTTTAAAATAAACAAAATGAGCAGTCAAAATAGTAGACACTCTACTCTCAAATCAAAGAAAATACTGTATAAAATGTTAAAATAGAAAGATTAATTATGATTCATAGTATAGCTCATTATATACTATTCAGATCAAGAAATTTCCCCTTGAAATATAAGGGAAGGGAGAAGAAGTGTGTGGGAAATATCAGAAAGGGAGACAGAACGCAAAGACTCCTAACTCTGGGAAATTAAATAGGGGTGGTAGAAGGGGAGGAGGGCGGGGGGGTGGGGGTGAATGGGTGATGGGCACTGAGGGTGGCACTTGATGGGATGAGCACTGGGTGTTATTCTGTATGTTGGCAAATTGAACACCAATAAAACATAAATTTATTATAAAAAAAAGAAATTTCCCCTTGATAGTGTATTGACTCCAATTTCACAGAACTAGTAATTAATAAACCCGAGTAATATAATATTTAGTTATTAGAAACATCTTCTTGAGTTACACTATGAATTTAAGAGACTTAACACTGTGTAAGTTGTAATTAATTTTACAGATTTTATTTAAATTACTGTTTTTAACATGTAGTGTAAGATCAGTGTCTGGTGTACAATGGAATGAGTCCACTCTTCCATAAAATGTCTGATGACCATCACAACAGGTCCTGATTCCCTTCAACAGGGAGATATCTGTCTGGACTCACACTGAAGTCCCCACAATGTGTCACTCACACAATAAAACACGGCTCTCAGGCTGTTCATATGCAGATACATCATGTTCTTGGTATTGTCTCTGGAGATGATGAATCGCCCCTTCACAGTGTCTGCATAACCTTTGCTGCTTCCACCAGTATTAACCCATGTGACCCACTGCAGCCCCTTCCCTGGAGCCTGGCTGACCCAGTTCATCCAGTAGCTCCTGAAGGTGAATCCAGAGGTCACATAGAAGAGTCTAATCGATCCCCCCAGGCTTCACCACGTCTCCCCCAGACTACATCAGCTTCACTTCACCATGGGCACCTGTAGACACAAGACATCCTGGTGAGGAAACTGTCCCACATCATGTTTCTCTCACTCACCTCCACTCACATAGTCAAGGTCTCCGTCCTCCAGAAATTACCTTCTAAAATAGTGACAAGGAAAACCCACCTGAGCACAGACTGCATGGTGAGTTTTCTGTGTTCTGTCCCAAGCCCTGAAAGGGGTCACCTAAGGTTCCTGGGGCTGGGCCTTCTCTCCCAGCTAAGGGTTCAGGCTGGGCTGGTTTACTAGTAGAGGTAGGGCGCTATTTGCATGTCCTCTGACTACATATCAAATTTATCAGTTAGCTTCCTTATGATACTAGTTGCTCAGAACACATGTGTGGATCATGGCAGAGTTTTGCAGACAGGATATGTGTCAGTAAATTGTGCTTTCTCCAACCTCATTTGCTGCCTGATTACTTATCATCAATTATCTTCCATTATTCCACATATCTGCATTCAAGATAGGTTATGAACATAACAATTTACCACCATTTACAGGTGTATAACTATTCACTGCAGAAGAGAGCTTGTGTAAGTGTCTGAGACCACACAGCAGTTTGAAGTGAGCCCCAGTGTCTTGGCTGTGCTCCTCACCATGGGACATGGATCCTCCCTGAGCCACTTCCAGGAAAGAACTGGACATGAGATTTGTAGGTTTCTGGAATTTCCAGAAGTGCCAATTGAGTGATGTGTGGATACCAGGTCTCTCGGTCACACAAAAATGGAAACAAATAGAAACCTTGACAGAGACTCACAGAGCTGATGGATATGCTGTGGATTCCACCACGACAGGGGCATTTACACCTCCTCTCTCCGTCCATATGACTGGGAATTCTAAATAAAGATACAAGAGTGGAATGATTATTAAAATGATTAATTCCTTACAATGTGACCAAAAAAGGATG
This sequence comes from Canis lupus familiaris, assembly GCF_011100685.1. Taxonomy (NCBI): domain Eukaryota; kingdom Metazoa; phylum Chordata; class Mammalia; order Carnivora; family Canidae; genus Canis; species Canis lupus. Next base: position 75,946,717 of record NC_049229.1, read on the forward strand.
TGCTGTAGAGCCATGTCCTCATCTATGGCATGGAGATCATTGAACTTGTAGACTCACATATATTGCCATGAAAATATCAGTTATATTGATCCTGGAGCTTGTCCTTGGGAACTTGGTTACAGGCACTATGATTGTGTATTCAGAAATCAAGGACTCTTCTGTGTTTCCCCAAGCTTAACAAACTGTTTACCATGTCCCTACATGATGATGTTTGAAGAGAAAGGAGCTTTATTATCTTCTTTATTCATCTGACAATGTACACTTGCGCTGTTTTCATATTTTGTCTTTTGAAAATAATGAATCTATAAACATAGGTGTTTGAGGTTCCTTGTAAACCAGATTTTCTGTATTTTTTGTGTGAATTTTTAGGTCTTTGTTTGCTGGTTCATGCTAAGGCTCTGTTTTTAACTTTCTGAGTAACCTCAATACTGTTTCCTGGAGTGGCTGCACCCCTGTGCACCCACATATCGTGACCAGAGAATTCTGCAAGGCCTCAGGTCTAGTGGAGGTGGTACCAGGTGTCATTTATCAAGCAGAGCAGACCACACCCAGTTAAACTCATCCCTTCCTGGTCAAGGACCACACACTGCCCACTGCAGACAGGAAGAGCCTCTGTAGGTATGACCTGATGCAAAGAGATGCCAACACAGAAGAGCCCAGTGCATGCAGCACACACTATAGACACTCTCTGAGGTGCCAGACCATACACACTATATAACCTCTTCCTCAAAAAAACTGTTCCTTTTGGAGGAGAAATATAACTGGTTTTTCTAACACAGAGAAGGAGGTAGACGGTTAGAGAAACTGCCATGGTGGAGGAATTCAATTTCATATTGCACTTCTGATCGCCATCAGTATTTGGTTTCCTCATGCCAATCCCCATAACGCTGCAGTTTGAGCAGAGGGCTCCTGTTATACGTCCATTTGCAGGACTTTCCATCACTGAATGGATCATGTGCATCAGGAACACTGCCAGCAGCCCACACCCTACCACTGGCAGCAACATCCACTGAACGGTGATAGAGGGTGGTGCTAATAATAGTCCTGCTATTCAAATCTTTTGGAGCTCATCTGTTGTCCCACATGAAGCTGCTGTGTCACTGGAGACAAGAATGAGATGGTGTGCATGGTCCTCAGGTGGCAACTGTCACTTCCTGCAAACCATATAATGATTGTATTATACTCAATGGACTTTCTACATTAAAAGAGCTCTTGAGTGCATAGAAGTGCTGGATCAAGGGAAATAGTGATATAAGATTATGATATTGTGTGATAAGTGGCAGAGTGAGATTTAGAGTTTCCAGGTAACACAGAAGGTAGTTATCCCAACATCTTTGTTTTTTACTTTTTAACTTTAAAAACAGGCATTTACTTTTTGCATCAAATACAGGTGTTCCAAATATCTAAAGGATGGAATAAGGCAGGCAGTCCTACAGTCTGAAGCTAAAATGATTGACCCTAAAATGATTTAATTCATGTCCAGTAAAAGACACATTATCACCACAAAAGGCTAAATAAAAATAACACCATCTTAGAGAAGTTAAAAATATTTTTCTTTTTACATTTTTAAATGAAAAGTGTCTAAGGAGATGAGAATTTTTAAAGATGACTGGCAAAAATGGCCAACGATTAGTGTAAAATGCAGTATACAACAAAGAGAAATAATCTGTTGTTGTCTGCATGATATGTGCAGGGCTGATGGAGTATTTTAACCATTTTTTCTTTATTTAAATTCAACTTGCCAGCATACAGTATACCATAGTATACCACCCTGTATTTGTCACATCATATGTGGTAACTGGGTGATGGGCATTAGGGAGGACATCTGATGAGGTGAGAACTTAGTGATATGCTATATGTTGGCTAATTGAATTTACATATCACATCATCTTTCAAACAAGATAATACTGAGGATTTTTAAAAACACCCATTTTTGGGGTCGCTAAGAAAACTGAGTTCTGCGGCACCTGAGTGGTTCCATGTTTGAGCTTCAGCCTTCAGCCCAGGTCAGGATTATGGAGTCTTGGGGGTGAGTCCTACCTCAGGCTCCCCAGAGAAAGCCTGCTTTTCCCTCAGTCTGTGTCTCAGCCTCTCTCCATATCTCTCATAAATAAATAAATAAATAAATAAAATATTTAAAAGGGATAAAGCAGAGTTCAAAGAGGAATCTATCCCCCAAACTACAAAGAGGCATGTGTATTCACTGACATACCTGTGCTGTACGTGATTTGTGGAGAAGCCTTGGATTTACCTAGAAGTGAGAGGGTTTCCAGGTGAGATGACCATTGGATCCCTGGACTTAAATATAATTCCCTCTGCAACCTTAGGGAGCATCCCCCAACTCATTGACTCCATGAATACAAGAATAGCCATGGAAGGCAGAAGTCATCTCATTTATTTGTGTCTCAATGTCTGTGCTGGACATCTCATGTTATCATCTCCTACTCTTAGACTGAGCAACACACATGACCTTCCCTGGTTCTCATTAAAACAGATCAGAATGCTTTACACCGACATTGACTCTGTGGCTCTGGGATGCAGTGGAGAGATCATGGGTCTTGTCAAGGTCTGTTATCCTAGGATCTAATTATATATATTTTATCCAGATGAGATTAGAAATCATAATTATTTTTTTTTTTTTTTAATTTTTTTTTTTATTTTTATTTATTTGTGATAGTCACAGAGAGAGAGAGAATGAGGCAGAGACACAGGCAGAGGGAGAAGCAGGCTCCATGCACCGGGAGCCCGATGTGGGATTCGATCCCGGGTCTCCAGGATCGCGCCCTGGGCCAAAGGCAGGCGCCAAACCGCTGCGCCACCCAGGGATCCCCTAGAAATCATAATTAAACTGAGTTCTACTTTCTACACAAGCTTGCTGACATTTAGTATTGTCATAGTTTAATTTATTCAATTCAGTAATTTAGTCAATAGGTGGAGATGTAGTAGTGTATTGTGAGGATCATTATATTTACATTTATCATTTACCTCTTTCCAGTGAATAGAACATTAATCTGTTACATCTTTCTTAAAGAACTGCTGAGAATAGTGCCACCATCAGGGACGTGGAAGATGTAGTGTTGGTGATGTTCCCCACATGCTTTTTCACCATTCTTATTTGGGCTGCATAAAATATGAGATGCTCTAGAAGTCCCCTATGGGCATTTCAGATTGATGGTCTTCAAATTTTGGGGGAAAATCCCTGCCAAACTCTGCTGATTATGGTTCATCTTTAGAGAAAGCTGTAAGGCTGTTTCTGCATCTTAGAATCTACAGCTGGAAGCCTGTGTCCCTAGGTTAGCATGGAAACTGAGCGTTCCATCTTGAAGTGAGTGGTATTTGAGCACCTAAGCCCAAGATTGGGGCACGCACAGTGCCTCTCCATCACCAAATGGAAGAAGTGTTGGGTTCTGGAGCAATCCTGAGGACACAGCATGTCCCATTAAGGAGCTTCCAAATCCTCATGGAACCCAGTCCTGCTCCACTGCATTCAGTCTCACGCCCTGCACATATGAATTCATGGAGAGAGTAAGAAATTATTTGAAAGGGGAAAGAAAAGCGGAGCCTCATCCGCAGATGGTTCTGCAGATATTCAGGCACCACGTAAGAGTGGAACTCAGTAGACTAAAATTGTCTCCACGTTCCTGATGCAGCTGGCTTTTGAGATGAGTGGAATTTCCTTTCAAGATGGGATTAGAGTGCTAAGTAGGTACCAATAGCTTGTAAGGAGGAGACCAAGCAGAGACCTTTCAGGATGAAGGTGTTGGTCGCCCTCTCAGGTAATGGGCTATGACAAGCTGAAGGGTTGCTGAAATCAAAGAGTGTATGTAGTTGGTAGATGAAGAAGGAAGGTCAATTAACAGTTTTTATTCTCGTTTGGTTACTAAAATGAGGATTGTAGGTGTCATGCATATTGCCTCCTTGTATTATTTCAGATATTCTTTGCTAACAAACACAAAGGGAGAAGGAGTTATGATGTAAGACCTGCCGGGGACCCTGAGCTTGTGTCATTCCTGAACACACCTGGATATTTATCAAATAATTCTGAGCTAACAAGAAATCATGAGGATGAGAGAACAATAAATGTTAGTCTGCAAGTAGCAAATCGACACGTTTTGGAATGTAGGCCGTGTGGAGTGTTGTGTTGGGGAGATTTAGCTGTGGGGCTGGGGCCTGGAAGGAAACTACTTCCTGAAGCTACTACAATTAGGATAAGCAGCAAAGAGGAAAATTGTTTAGACTTCATTTCGTCTATGAGTCCAGCATAGAAGTCCACGCACTTGAGGATATGGCTGGTTAAAGGTGCTTATATTACATAGTAGGCTGGATCTAAAACAATGTTTTTAAAGATACAACTCGGTTTGAGCAAACATCGAAGACACTCAAGAATCACTTATTGTAGAGATAAAGGAAATAAGCCATTGTCAACCCAAAATTAAAACTGATATTACAGAAATACTGTCCCAGATGCATGAAAAAAGAGGATGGATGAAAGAAAAGCATATTCGGGAAATAGAAGATAATATTGTGGAAAATCATGACAGAACAGTATAAGGAATCAAATTAATTGTCCCCAAATGTAGACAGGGAACTCAGTGACTTTTGAAAGAATAACATTCCTTTGATAGGAGGCCCAGAAAATGAAGACCGAGAAATGGTGGCAGGTTTGTTCAATAAAATAATTCCTGATAAGCCTCTAATTGGAAGAGACATCAACTTCCAGGAAGCACAGATACTGTTATAAAATTGAACAAATTCGACCTTCTCCAAGGCATTTCATTTTCAAACTCACAAAAATATGCAGGCAAAGAAGGAATCCTGAAATCAGGAAGGGAACTGCTGTCCTGACTTCACAGACATCAGTCTAACAGCATCTGGATGGTGATGCTCAGACTCAGGTACCACAGGGTCAGCACATCTCCATCTTCTGGAAAGGTTGATAAATCATCATCCCTACAGTAAATCCCACAATCTACCAGCCCCCTGCTCCCTGTGGTTCCACTGGATCTTGTTCATGGAATCCTAGGAGTGTCCACAGGTTCATCCTCCCTGCAGGTGGGAACATGTGAGAAATCCAGCCTTGACCCCATGGATGGAATTTAGCAGGGACTTACCACAATAAATGCAGCAGAAAAGACCAGATCATCAGGGCTTGGATTCCCCTGTCACTAATATCTTAACCTGTGCCCCCTGCTGGAACATCGTACTTGGTCTGCGTGAATTAATAGACACTCATTCCCACAGTTCTGGAATCTGGGAAGCGTGAGGTCGAGGTGCTGGCAGATGTGGTGTCTGGAGAGCGCCAATGCCCCACCCCTCCTTTCCCCATCAAATCATATTGGTCCGGGGGAAAGTGACCTTTCCCAGTCCCGGTGTATAAAGGCCCTGGTCCTATCCTGAGGCTGCACCCTCCTGACCTAAATGCTCCCCTAAGGCTCCTCCCATCACATAGCCAATAGGTTTCAACATGGGGATGGCAGATATCACATACAGTGGGCTGATATCAGCACCTGAAGGGTCAATGATTTATATCCTAGAAGTGGAAGGCTCCTCTATCGAGCTCCTCACCCTAAGGATCCTCATAGATCCAGTGTAAGCTTCTGGTCCCTGCACAAGCGCGAACATTGACCTTCAGAATCAGCTGATAACTGGAGGGGGATAGATTCCACTTCATTTTCTGGGTGAGTCGTCAGTCCACTTCTATAATCATATTATAATTTTTGCTACTTCTCTCTGATCATACTTCTCATTTATCACTACATCAGGTATTTTCTTTCGTGCATGGATTGTAGGTCCCTCTTTTTAAAAATGTTTTATTCATTTATTCATGAGAGACACAGAGAGAGAAGAGGTAGAGACACGGGCAGAGGGAGGAGCAGGCACCATGCACAGAGCTTGATGAGGGACTCGAACTCGGGACTCCAGGATCATGCTCTCAGCTGAAGGCAAACGCTAAACCACTGAGACACCCAGGGATCCCCAGATCCCTCTAGTCTTTGAGGTACATGCAGATATTTGAATATTTTTCAAGTTTGAGGAAATAGTAAATAAGTGTAAGCAACAGTGCCTTCTGTGCATGTAAAGTAGCTAAATAATTTGTTTTCAAATCAGAAACTGAATAGTTAAGAACAAATTTCTGGTCCAGAGAGGCTCCCTGGGGAAACAGCTCCTTGGAGAGGAAGCCCAGACCCTGACAGGAAACCAGCCCAGAACCTCCATCTGCACCTGTTCCCGGGCCTTTAAGACAGAAGGGGTGAGGAGTGCGCACCCCCTGCTGGTCCTGATCCCCTTCTACAGGGAGGTTAGTGTCTGGGCTCACACTGAGGTCCCCTCACTGTGTCACTCACACAGGAATACACGGCCGTGTCTTCGGCTCTCAGGCTGTTCACCTGCAGGTACAGCGTGTTCTTGGCATTGTCTCTGGAGATGGTGAATGGGCCCCTCACAGCGTCTGCATAGCTTGTGCTACTTCCAGTACTGCTAATTTCTGCAAGCCACTGCAGCCCCATCCCTGGAGCCTGGTGGACCCAGTACATCCAGTAGCTACTGAAGGTGAATCCAGGGTTCACACAGGAGAGTCTCAGGGACCCCCCAGGCTTCACCAGGCCTCCCTAGACTCCACCAGCTGCATCTCACTCTGGACACCTGCAGACACAAGACATCCTGCTCAGGAAACTGCCCCACAACCCCCATTTCTCTCACTTATCTCCACTCACATTCTCAAGGTCTCTTGTTCACCATGATTTACCCTTTATTTTTTTTTATTTTCTCAAGGAGTGAGTTGGTTAGTTAGCTTTATTGTTTTTGGTCCTGGATTTTCTGGGTAGTAGTGTTTTGAATTTTTTTTAATAAATTAATTTTTTATTGGTGTTCAATTTACCAACATACAGAATAACCTTTTAAAATAGTGACAAGGAACAACTAGATGAGCATAGACTCCATGAGGGTTTGTCTGAGTTCTGTCATTATCCCTGAATGGGGTCACCTGGGGATACTGGAGCTGGTGCTCCTCTCGCAGCTGCAGGGTTGGAGCTGGGCTGGTTTAATCAGTGGAGGGAAGGTCCTCTTTGCATGTCCTTTGAATATATAATCAGCACCAGACCTGGATTTGATTCTTTACAAGTTATTTTTTTTAATTTATTTATGATAGTCATACAGAGAGAGAGAGAGGCAGAGACACAGGCAGAGGGAGAAGCAGGCTCCATGCACCGGGAGCCCAACGTGGGATTTGATCCCGGGTCTCCAGGATCGCGCCCTGGGCCAAAGGCAGGCGCTAAACCGCTGCACCACCCAGGGATCCCTCTTTACAAGTTATTAACAAGGATTGCTTTACACCTGTCGGCCACTGTGTGTAATGTCTTCTGACATTATGAAGTGTTCAAATCTATGAAAAAATTACCTTTGATTACCTTTGCATTTCTTATGACTTTTAAAAATCTCTCATCAATTTAGGTAATTTTTGTGGACAGTATTTTACTTCCTTCAGAATAGTTAATTTTACATATTATATTGCTCACACCTGTTTCAATGTAATCAGTTTTTATAAATTAAACATTTTAAATTCTTAATTGTTAAGGATGCTGGGGTGCCTCAGCAGTTGAGGTCTGCCTTCTCCTCTGGGAGTGATCCTGGAGTCCAGAGATCCAGTCCCACATCTGGGTCCCAGCACAGAGCCTGTTTCTCTCTCTGCCTGTGTCTTTCATGAATAAATAAAGAACATCTTTAAAATATATATTATTTGTTGTTCCTGTGTGGAAAACTAGGTTTCCATTATATGTTGATTTTGTTTCCTATCGATTCCCTGAAATTGTTCATTATTTTAGGTTTTTGTTTTGGAGCTTATGGAGTTTGATCCTGCAACATATCATGTCATATGGATACAAATATTTTTTCTGAATCTATTGATTTAAGTATCTATTATATTTTGTTTCTTAAGTTTCCTAGATTGGAATTCCAGTCATTGTGATAGTACTGGTTTCCTTATCTTCTTCTGGGTTGTTTGGACTAATTACTCTGTAGACATATGACAGACCTCAGTGGAGATATATTTCATTTTGCATGTGCCTGAACTCCCTAGAACACAACACGCAGAAAATGAACAAAGTAGGCAACCCTTGTGCTTCTTGCCCAACAGGACCTTGGGTTTGTGGAGATATAAGACCAGGATACTGGGTTTGGGTCAGTGGATTATTGAGGAACTGACAAGGGTTGTTTGCACAGCCTTCTGGGCTCTACAGACGGTTCTGGAGCTGAGGATGGTTTACCCCTCCCAGTACAGAGAAGGGAATATTCCCATGGGAGATTTATATCCATCTATCAGGGTGACATAGGAGGTTCAGCCTCTCTGTCCACTGGATGATTCTCGTGATTTTATTCACAATAATCCAGGGAACGCAAAAGACATGAAAAGAAATCTCACAGAGGAAGACATAGACATGGCCAACATGCACATGAGAAAATGCTCTGCATCACTTGTCATCAGGGAAATACAAATCAAAACCACAATGAGATACCACCTCACACCAGTGAGAATGGGGAAAATTAACAAGCAGGAAGCCACAAATGTTGGAGAGGATGTGGAGAAGAGGGAACCCTCTTGCACTGTTGGTGGGAATGTGAACGGGTGCATCCACTCTGGAAAACTGTGTGGAGGTTCCTCAAACAGTTAAAAATATACCTGCCCTACGACCCAGCAATTGCACTGTTGGGGATTTACCATAAAGATTCAGATGCAATGAAATGCCAGGACACCTGCACTCCGATGTTTATAACAGCAATGTCCACAATAGCCAAACTGTGGATGGAGCCTCGGTGTCCATCGAAAGATGAATGGATAAAGAAGATGTGGTTTATGTATACATTGAAATATTACTCAGCCATTAGAAACGACAAATACCCACCATTTGCTTCAATGTGGATAGAACTGGAGGGTATTATGCTGAGTGAAGTAAGTTAATCAGAGAAGGACAAACATTGTATGTTCTCATTCATTTGGGGAATATAAATAATAGTGAAAAGGAATATAAGGGAAGGGAGAAGAAATGTGTGGGAAATATCAGAAAGGGAGACAGAACATAAAGACTCCTAACTCTGGGAAATGAACTAGGGATGGTGGAAGGGGAGGAAGGCGGGGGGTGGGGGTGAATGGGTGACGAGCACTGAGGGGGGCACTTGACGGGATAAGCACTGGGTGTTATTTTGTATGTGGTTAAATTGAACACCAATAAAAAATAAATTTATTATAAAAAACTTTAAAATTTAAATTTAGATATTTGCACTGTAGGCTGGAGAAATAGAACATATTTATTGTGATCAATAGTTTTTTTACTCTTGAAAAAGAAAATAATCCAGGGAACCAGCTGACATATGGGGTAGCACAGTTTATTCTCCTTCAGTATAACATGTTGAATAGTCATGGTGGGAATGAACCCCTGTGTGGATCCTGACTTGACAGAAGGGCTTCAGGCTTTCACTTTTGAATGAAGTGTTGGTTGTGAGTTTTTCATAAAATTTGACTAATTCGTGGAGGGAAACTCTTGTGCCTCGACTCTTAAGATGTTTTGAAGTTAAAGCGTGTTAGACATTGTCAAGCAGGTTTAGGCATCATAGGAAAGAATCATGTACATCCAATCCTTCACTCTGTTAATACAGGGGCCCTATTTATAATATGGGCTTGTTGAAACATCCTTGCATCCCAGGCATGATTCCCTCAAGTCATCCTGTGCTACCTGTCCATGTGCTTTTGTATTCAGGATGCCAAGATATTTGCATTTATGTTCATCTGAGATATTGTCCATGAGAATCTTCCTGTGGGGTCCATGGTGTGAGTTTGCTGTCAGAGTCCTCCTGGCCTCCTTAAATCAATTTGGTCATGTCCCATTCTCCTTAGGTTTTGGAAGACATTGAAATGTTTTGGCCTTAATGCTTAAAATATTTTAAATATTTGTAGATATAGCCATCTGATTTTGGTCTTTCAGTTTTTTTTAAGTTTCATGGTCTCCTTTGAGGCAAAATATGTTTTAAAGATTTTATTTGTTTATTCATTAGAGATAGAGAGAGAAAGAGAGGCAGAGACACAGGCAGAGGGAGAAGCAAGCTCCATGCGGGGAGCCTGATATGGGACTCGATTCCAGGTCTCCAGGATCAGGCCCAGGGCTGAAGGTGGTGCTAAAACCCTGAGCCACCTGCGTGGCTGCAGGGAGAATTTTTGATAATGGTGTCAGTCTCCTTATATGTTCTGTTTTGTTCATTTTTTATTTCTTCATGAAACAGTTTCAGTTTATTGAAAATACTAGTAATTTTGTAATTTGCCTTGGTTATCCAATATCTTTGGTGTGTGTTGAGATTGATAAGTTCATTTAGATTTGAATTCGATCCTTTAATCTAATAAAACATTCCCAAGTATCTTCTCCTATTCTGTAGGTCGCCTTTTAATTACACTGAGTGATTCCTTTGCTGTGAAAATGCTCTTTCCTTGATGAAGTCCCCATAGTTCATTTTCCTTTTCTTTCCCTTGCCTCTGGAGACTCGTCTAGAAGTGGCTGCAGCTGAGGTAGAAAAGGTGCTGCCTGTGTTCTCCTGAGGATTCTGATGATTTATTGACTCACATTTAGATATTTCTTTAACTTTGAGTCCATTGTTCTGAATGATGTCAGAAAAGGTTCCTCTTTCATTATTCTGTATGTGGGTCTCCAGTGTTCTCAAAGCCATTTGTTGAAGAGATTTTCTTTATTCCATTGGATATTCTTTCCTAATTTTTCAAGAATTTTTGACCTTTGATTTATCAGGATGTCTCCAGCTTTGCCCTACTTTTTCAGGATTGCTTTGGCTAGTTGAGGTCTTTGTGGTTCCCTGAAAGTTTTCAGAATGTTTTCTCAAGCTCTGTGAAAAATGCTGGTGATATTTTTTACACCTGCTTTGAATGTGTTACTTGCTCTTGGTAGCATATTTTATCAATCTTTATTCTTCTAATCTATGAAAAGAAATATTTTCAATCTATTTGTGTCTTCCTTACTGTCTTCCATAAGTGACCTGCAATGTTTAGACTGTACATCCATCCCTTTTTGGTTAAGATTTTTCCTCATTATATGATGATTTCTGGTGCAATTATAAATTGCATCAACTCCTTGATTTTCTCTTTTTCTGTTTCATTTTCACTATAGAGAAAATCCAGTGACTTCCTTGTATTGATTTTACAATACAATTCAGATTTTGCTGAATTCCGGTATCAGTTCTAGCAATTTTTTCAAAGCAATTTTGGGATTTGAACTTAAAGTAACTTGAGTGTGAAGAGTGAAAGTTTGATTTTTCTTTGCTGAGTTGGAGGACTTTTCCTTCTCTTTGTTTTCTCATTGTTGAGGCTAGGACTTCTAGCAGTATGGTGAAGAACAGTGGTGATGGTGGACATCCCTGTCCTGTTCCTGATCTTAGGCGAAAACTTGAGAGTTTTCCCTTTGAGGATGACTTTCTCCATGTGTCTTCTGTAGATGGCTTTTATTATGTAGAGAATGTCTCCCTATCTCTACACAACAACATGTTGTAATCAAGAAAGTATAATCTCTTTTGCCAAAAGTTTTTGGGCATCAGTTGAGAGGACAAAATGGTCCTTACCTTTTCTTTCATTAAGGACTCATATCCCATTGTTTGATGTGCAGATGTTGAACCATCCTTTCAGAACAAAAATTAAACCCATTTGGTCATGGTGAATTATCCTATTAATGTACTGTTGGATCCTGTTTCTTAGGATCCTGGTGAGAATTTCGCATCCATATCCATCGAGGATATTAGTCTGTAATTCTCCTTTTAAGTTGGATCTTTGTCTGCGTTTGAGGTCAAGGAAATGGTACCCTCAGAAAATGAACTTAGAAGTTTCCTTTAATTTCTATTTTTGGAACATTTTCAGGATAGGTATTCATTCTTTTTAAATGCTTGATGCATTCCCATGGGCAGCCATCGGTCCCAGGACTTTTGATTGTTAGAAGAATTTAAATATGTTTGATTTTCATTTCTTAGTTTTGGGTCAGTAGAGCTTTTCAATTCATTCCTGTTTCAGATTTGGTTGTTTTTACATTTATAGGAGGGTATCCATTTCTTCCAGATTGCTGAATTTGTTGGCATGTTATTATTGCTCATAATTTTCTCTCTCTTTAATAATTTATTTTTCATGTATTTATTCAATATTTTAAGTTCAATATGTCAGCATATAGTAACACCCAGTGCTCATTCCATCAAGTGCCCCCTCAGTGCACATCACCCAGTCACCCCAACCCCTGCCCACTTTCCATTCCATTAACCCTTGTTAATTTTCCATGGTTAGGTGTCTCTCATGTTCTGTCTCCACTGATATTTTCATTCACTTTGTCTCCTTTCCCTTTATTCCCTTTCACTAATTTTTATATTCCCCAAATGAATGAGACCATATAACGTTTGTTTTTTTTTTTCTGATTGACTTATTTCACTCAGCACAATATCCTGTAGGTCCCTGCCGGTCGAAGCAAATAGTGAGTACTTGTCATTTCTAATGGCTGAGTAATATTCCATTGTATACATAGACCACATCTTCTTTATCCATTCTTCTTTCAATGGACACCGAAGCTCTTTCCACAATTTGGCTATTGTGAACATTGCTGCTATAAACATCGGGGTGCAGGTGTCCCGGTGTTTCATTGCATCTGAATCTTTGGGGGAAATCCCCAGGAGTGCAATTGCTGGGTCGTAGGGCAGGTCTATTTTTAATTCTTTGAGGAACCTCCACACAGTTTTCCAGAGTGTCTGTACCAGTTCACATTCCCACCAACAGTACAAGAGTGTTCCCCTTTTTCCACATCCTCTCCAACATTTGTTGTTTTCTTTCTTATTAATTTTTGCTATTCTCTGCGGTGTGAAGTTGCAACTGAATGTGTTTGGGTGTACTTTTCCCTGATAGCAAGTGATGTGGAGCATTTTTTTCATGGACTTGTTTTCCATATGTAGGTCTTATTTGGAAATATATCTGTTCATATATTCTCCTTGTTTCTTGACTGGCTTCCTTGTTTCTTGGGTTTTTGGTTTGATAGGATCTTTATAGATGTTGGTTAAAAGCTTTTTGATTTGTCATTTACTAATATCATCCACCCTTCTGTATGCTGTGTTTTAGTTTTGTTGACAGTTTCCTTTGCTCTGCAGAACTTTTTTGTTTTGATGGAGCTCCCAAAATGCATTTTTGCTCTTGATTCCCTTATTGTTATACATATGCCTTGCAAGAAATTGTTGTGGCTAAGTTCCAAAACGTTGTTTTCTCTCTCTCCTGAGATTTTGATGGATTGTTGTCTCATAGTTAGATCTTTAGCTATTTTGACTTTATCTTTTTGTCTAGTATAAGATAATGGTCTATTTTAATTCTTGTACAGGGTCTTTTCAATTCTCCCTATGCCAGTTATTTTTGAGAATGTTTTCTTTTCCCAGGAGACATTCTTTCCTACTTTATCCCATATTATAGATCATATGTTTAAGGGTCCATTTCTGGGTTCTCTATTCTGATTTATTGAACTGTGTGTCTGTGTTTTGGCCAGTACCACACTGTCTTGGTGATCACAGTTTTGCAGTACACCTTGAAATCAGGAATTCTAATGCCCCAGCTTTGGTTTTCTTTCTTAACGTTACTATGGCTATTGGAGCTCTTTTCTGATTTTATAGATATCTTAGGATTATTTGGCCCATCACTAGGAAGAAAGCTTCTGGTATTTTGATAGGAAATGCATTCAATATCTAGATGCCCTGGGTAGCATAGACATTTTCACAACGTTTTTTCTTCTGATTCTTGAGCATAGAAGTTTTCTCCATCTCTTTGTATCTTCATTAATTTCTTTAATAAGAGTTTTCTAGATTCAAAATACAGATCCTTTACCTCATTGGTTAGAACTATTCCTAGGTATCGTATGGTTGGAGCCATTGTAAATCAGTTAATACCCTAATTTCTCTGTTATCAGTATCATTCCTAGTGTGTACAAATGCAGCTGCCTTCTATGCCTTGGTTTTGTCTCCTGCCACATCCCTAAGTTGCTATGTCTTTTCTAGAAATTTTAGGTGGTATCTCTTGGAGTTTATATACAAATATCATGTCCTCTGCAAAGAGGGAGAGTTTGAGGAGGCGGGGCAAGATGGAGGAAGAGTAGGGTCCCCAAGTCACCTCTCCCCACCAAATTACCTAGGTAACCTTCAACTCATCTTGAAAATCTATGAATTCGGCCTGAGATTTAAAGAGAGAACAGCTGGAATGCTACAGTGAGAAGAGTTCACACTTCTCTCAAGGTTGGAAGACAGGGAAAAAATAAAGAAACAAAAGGCACCCAAAGTGGAGGGGCCCCATAAGGAGCCTGCTAAGGCCAGGGTGAGTGTCCCCAGGACAGGATAGCCCCATCCCAGAGAAGCAGGGGCTTCACCAATCTTCCCAGGTGGAAAGGCGCTCGCTGGGAGTTAGAGAAGGATTCCAGGAGGGCGGGGATGCCCTCAGGCTCTCGGGGTCACTAACAGAGCACCTGCACCCTGGGGAGAGTGCCACACCCCGCGGCCGAGCTCCCTAAAGGGCTGCAGCACACACGGCGGGCCTGGGAGCAGCTCGGATGGGCCTGGGCGGAGGCTCTGTGTGGAGGGGGCTACGCGGCCCCAGGAGGAGCTTGAAGGGTTTGGGTGGAGGCTCTGTGGAGGGAGCAGTGCAGCCCCGGGAGCAGCACAGAGGTGGCAGAGGCAGAGGAAGAGGCTCAGTGTGGAGGGGGATGTGTGGCCTGAAATGTGAATCCAACAGCGCAGGTCCGGGAGCACAGAGTGCCAGGGACACAGCCCAAGATCCGGCCTCCCCCCTGGGACAGGCAGAAGCCAGGAGGGCCTAAGACAACAAGGACACTCCTTCCCAGAGCTGTGCAGATCAGTGGCCCCGCCCACGGAGCATCCAAACCCCTGCAGATGGAGAGCTACGTAGTTAATGTGGGAGCTGAATCCAGGGCTCCAGAGCTGGCCACCACCACTGTGGTTTTTCCTCCTGGGGCCTCACGGTGTAAACAACCCCCACTGAGCCTCTCAGTGGCCTCACCAGATAAACATCTTAAACATCACTCACTGAGCCCTGCACCAGGCAGGGAACTGAGCTGCTCCCCAAGTGCTAACATCTGAAAATCAGCACAACAGGCCCCTCCCCCAGAAGACCAGCTAGACAGACAGGGGAAAAACAAATTATTGACCAATCAGCACAGGAAAGTTCCAGGGAATTTGAGGGACTTAGAGTATACAGAATCAGAGGATACTCCCCCTTGTTTTTTTGTTTTGTTTTGTTTTTATTTCTGTTTGCTTCCCCCCTTTTTTCTCTTTTTTCTCCTTTTTTTCCTTTTTTTCTTTTTTCTTTTTTTATTTTTCTTTCCTTTTTTCTCTTCTCTGTCTTTCTCCTTTTCCCAATACAACTTGTTTTTGGCCACTCTGCACTGAGCAAAATGACTAGAAGGAAAACCTCATCTCAAAAGAAAGAATCATAAACAGTCCTCTCTCCCACAGAGTTACAAAATTTGGATTACAATTCAATGTCAGAAATCCAATTCAGAAGCACTATTATAAAGCTACTGGTAGCTTCTTTGTTTTTCTTTAATATTTTATTTATGTACTTATGAGAGACACAGAGAGACAGAGAGAATGGCAGAGACACAGGCAGAGGGAGCAGCAGACGCCATGCAGGGAGTGTGATATGGGACTCCTTCCCAGGTCTCCAAGATCACTCCCTGAACAAAAAGGCAGGGCTAAAATGCTGAGCCACCCGGGCTGCCCTGATTTGTTTTTTGTTTCAACATTCTTTTACCTAGTCAGAATCTTTTCTGTTTACTTACAAGTTTTAGGCTTGTTCCATTCCCTAGAAAAATGTTGGTTGTGTTTTGATAGGGTTTATATTCAATGCACAGATTGCTGTTGGTGGCATAGACATTATATGAATATTTTTTCCAATCCATGAGAATAGACTGTTTTCCATATATTTCTGTCTTCTTTAATATCTTTCATATGTATTTTAGATTTTTTAGACTATAGGTCCTTTCATCTTTGGTTAGGATTATTCCTCATTATCTGAAGTTTCTTTTTTTTAATTTTATTTCTTAATTATTTTTTATTGGAGATCGCTTTGCCAACATAAAGTATAACACCCAGTGCTCATCCCATCAAGTGACCCCACAGTGCCCGTCACCTTGTCACCCCAACCCCGCTGAACTCCCTTACCACGACCCCTTCCCAGACTTCCTTCCCAGAGTTCATTTCCCAGAGTTACAAGTCTCTCATGTTCTGTCGACCTCTCTGTTATATTCCACTCATTTTCTCTCCTTTCCATTTATTCCCTTTCACTACTTTTTATATTCCCTGAACGAATGATACCATATGTTTGTTCTTCTGTGACTGACTTACTTCACTCAGCATAATACCCTCCAGTTCCATCCACATTGAAGCAAATGGTCAGTGTTCTTCATTTCTAATGGCTGACTAATATTCAATTGTATACATAGACCACATTTTCTTTATCCATTCATCTTTTGATGGAAACTGAGGCTCCTTCCACAGTTGGGCTACTGTGAACATTTCAGCTATAAACCTTGGAGTGTAGGTGTCGTGGTCTTCCCTGCATCTGTATCTTTGTAGTAAATCCCAGTAGTGCAAATGCTGGGTTGTAGGAAAGTTCCAGGGGAAGTCGAGCGATTTATAGTATAAAAAACTAGATATTACATTAAAAGTATTGAATTAGAAACAGGAATCCATTTTTGATGTCAGGTGGTGAAAGTCAGAGGAACAGCACAGGGTAAACATGAATCGTCGAGCTCTGAACTATTCCCTGTAGAGGAATGGTAGCTTCAGATGAATGCCAGTAGACACTTGTTCATGCTTTCTGAGTATCCAGCAGCACCCTGTATTAACAGGCCTTTTTCATTAGTGCAGGAGGTCCCCAAACAGGGATGTCATGGGATGATGGGTGTCTGGACAGGCTGAAAGTGAGGTGCGGGTATGGTTGAATTAGGAAAGGCAGCTGTGATCTCAATTTTAACCCACATGATACCACAGTGGAGTCATAATGGTTTTGGTTAATTAATATCTGCTCCCAGTTGGTGATAAAAAGTGTAAAACAGACATATTCAACCACATTACCCCATATCCCAATGTTTATGAACTTTTGAGGAATAATTTCTGTTTTTCTAATAAAATTAGATGAAAATATCAAAATCATACAGACTTTTTAAAAGGTTTAACATATATATTATGGTAGATTTTCTGTCAGTTCTTTAAAATGCCCATTCTTCTTTAGACGTGATGAGCACTGGGGGATATGCTATATGTTGGCAAATTGACTCAAATAGAAAATATATAAAAATATATTTAAAAAAATAGTGTCAAGGAAAACTCAGCTGAGCACAGACTCCATCGTATGTTGTGTATTGTCTTAATCGCTGAATGGGTCTCCTATTGTTCCTGGGTCTGGGGCTCCTCTACCAGATGAAAGGTTAGGTCTGGGATGTTTTATTCAATAGAAGGTTGTCCCTATATACATGTCCTCTCAGGATATACTCAGCTTGGGATCATTTCTCTCAAGTTGTTGTGACCAGAGAAGATGTGACTGCCTTTGTGTGTTCATATTTACTTCTTTGAAAAACTATGTTTTTTGGGATCCCTGGGTGGCACAGTGGTTTGGCGCCTGCCTTTGGCCCGGGGCGTGATCCTGGAGACCCGGGATCGAATCCCACATCAGGCTCGCGGTGCATGGAGCCTGCTTCTCCCTCTGCCTGTGTCTCTGCCTCTCTCTCTCTCTCTCTGTGACTATCATAAATAAATAAAAATTAAAAAAACTATGTTTTTTTATTAGGTAATATTTCAGACTTCAGACTTGTGTCCACGTGGTACTTTGTAATTGTATTTGTATATAAGTCTTGGTTTGTGAGTGTCATGTTTCCCCATAGAGTGATGTGAACCTACCCCTTACATTGTAGAGGGTTTCTAAGGTATCCTTGTGCACATTTTCAGGTGAGTCTAACTCCAGATTCTTGGCCTGTGCTCCTCTCCACAGGACTTACTGCCCTCTGAAACACCTGAATGACAGAATGTCAAGGCTCCTTAGAATAGTGGACCCCGCATGTATTGGAGATCGCATGATTTTGCTAAATTTAGAATTTAGCTGAATTTCAGAGGTTTTCAGGTAATGTAGTTGTATTTGTAAGTCTCTAACAACTCAGTCACTGTATTCCAATGCAGTTAACTCTGTGACCTTCTGTAATCGCTTTGATGAGTTTACCTGATGCAGAATGAGCTCATTCAAGCAGTTTGGGATATAATAAACTGGTGTCAGAATGAACATTTTCCATTGTATAGCCTATATTTCTATTTTTCTAATCTTTCCTAAACTAACAGTGTAGTACTGCCTATCCACTGTAAGTTTTTCATGAATTCCTTTTACATTCAAATACTATATTCCATCTAAGAGAAGAAAAATATCTACCATGAACCTCATCTACGGATTTATCCGGGTTTTTAAAAAATTTTTAATTTTTTTATTGGAGTTCAATTTGCCAACATATATCATAACACCCAGTGCTCATTCCATGAAGTGCCCCCATCAGTGCCTGGTGCCCAATAACTCCCATGCCCACCCACCTTCCTTTCCAGCACCCCTTGTTCATTTCCCATAGTTAGGAGTCTCTCATGTTCTGTCTCCCTTTCTGATATTTCCCATTCATTTGTCTCCTTTCCCCTTATTCCCTTTCACTATTTTTTACATTCCCCAAATGAATAATACCATATAATGTTTGTCCTTCTCCAATTGACTTATTTCACTCAGTATAATACTCTCCAGTTCCATTCATGTCGACAGTAATTTGACAGTGTGGCAGGATACAAAATCAATGCCCACAAGTCAGTGGCATTTCTATACACTAACAATGAGACTGAAGAAAGAGAAATTAAGGAGTCAATCCCATTTACAATTGCAACCAAACGCATAATATACCTAGGAATAAACTTAACCAAAGAGGTAAAGGATCTATACACTCAAAACTACAGAACAGTTCTGAAAGAAATTGAGGAAGACACAAAGAAATGGAAAAGTAGTCCATGCTCATGGAATGGAAGAATTAATACTGTGAAAATGTCAATGTTACCCAGGGTAATTTTCACATTTAATGCAATCCCTGTCAAAATACCATGGACATTCTTCAGAGAGTTGGAACAAATTATCTTAAGATTTGTGTGGATCAGAAAAGACCCTGAAGAGGCAGGAGAATTTTAAAAAATAAATCCATAGCTGAGGGCATCACAATGCCAGATTTCAGGTGTTGTACTACAAAGCTGTGGTCTTCAAGACAGTGTGGTCCTGGGACAAAAACAGACACATAGATCAACGGAACAAAATAGAGAATCCAGAAGTGGACGTTCAACTTTATGGTCAAGTAATATTCGACAAAACAGGAAAGACTATCAATTGGAAGAAAGACAGCCTCTTCAATAAATGGTGCTGGGAAAATTGGACATCCACATGCAGAAGAATGAAACGAGACCACTCTCTTGCACCATACACAAAGATAAACTCAAAATGGATGAAAGATCTAAATGTGAGACAAGATTCCATCAAAATCCTAGAGGAGAACACAGGCAAAACCGTTTTTGAACTTGGCCACAGTAAATTCCTGCAAGATACATCCATGAAGACAAGAGAAACAAAAGCAAAAATGAAGTATTCGGACTTCATCACGATAAAAAGCTTCTGCAAAGCAAAAGAACGAATCAACAAAACTAAAAGACAACCTACAGAATGAGAGAAGATATTTGCAAATGACGTATCAGATCAAGGACTAGTATCCAAGATTTATCAGGTATTTTTGATAGCAAATGTGGCAGGAGATTTCAGTTTCAATTCAATTTCAATTTGTGGCTTTGATCAACCATAATTTTGGTTCTCTTAGATCAGTCCCCCTTATCCTGCAGGCTGCATACAGGACTTCTGTTCTGTCTCCAAATGTAGTGAGTTCAATCTTTGTTTTTTTTTTTTTAAGATTTTATTTATTCATGAGAGACACACACAGAGAGAAAGAGAGAGAGAGAGAGAGATGCAGAGACACAGGCAGAGGGATAAGCAGGCTCCATACAGGGAACTTGATGTGGGACTTGATCCTTGATCTCCAGGTTCAGGCCATGGGCTGAAGGCGCCACTAAACCATTGATGCACCCAGGTACCCCCCTTTCCATCTTTGAATGGATCATATGCATCAGGAAGACTCCAAAAAGAGACCACCACTCAAATCGCACCTGTGTCCACTGCACAGAGACATGGAGTCCTGCCAAAAATATTCCTGGAATTACAGTCCTTTGAGCATCTGTGCCCTCCTTGAAGCCCCAGTCTCACTGCTAGGATTTGCATTGCTCCCTATGTCACTTGTTGGATGACCTTATATGTATGGACCACATTTGTCTGTAAGTACTTCCTGAAACATAATATAATATTTGAACAATACTCAATAGGCTTTTACAAACACAAATGAGTCCATAGGATCTAAAATCAGAGTAGGGGCGAAAATAAGTTTATGATATTCTGAGACAAAACACCAGAGTTCAAAGTTCACCTTCAACATATAAATCAGAAAGAATTCACCACACTGTCTTTAGTATACGAAAATATGGGAGGAGAAGTTAACATGTCAGAAGGGTAGTGGGTCCCATGGCTTTTCAAATCCTTGGAACAGCTTGACAGTTATTAAATCATTTCGAACATCCATGATATAGATCAGAGTTACAAAAACAACATCAAGACTCCTAATAGAATACTGAGCAGGTATTTGAGTTTTGGAGCTGTGTGGTGTTGACACTAGGGAGATACAACCATGGGGATGACAGCAGGAGGGAGGTTGCTTGCAGTACTACTGTCAAGGATTTCAAGGACAAGAGAGGAAGATATAAACTTGTAGAATTCTATTCCTGCAGGGGACAAACTTGGCATGATGGTGCTCAAAGGGAAAAATGGGGAAATTTTCTGGATCTAAGTACCCCCTGAGTGCCAAGAAGAAAAAGTGGCACAATGTGATGGATGGTTAAGGACAGGAAACTGAACATGTGTTAACATTGGCTCTGAGCGCAGGTGTTGTGCTTTGTTTCCATAAACTGAATGCTGTGTGGTCCTTTGACTTCTATTCTGAGACAAGCAGGCAGAATGTAGAACCTCTCTCGTGACAGCCTCTTAGAGGACCAGCCCAGGTTCACATTACAGGAGCTTTTCATATTGACGTTTAGAGACCCATTCATGTGCCTGAGATAAACCAGCTCAGAGACAGGTATGGTGAACAAGGAATTCAGATGTAAACTGAGGACACAAAGGGCTTGATGGCTCCTATGAGGGCTCCCTGAAGACCCGGGGGTGCGAACATTCAATCTCAGGCTAGAGGTAGGAGACCATGTTCATAACGGCTCTCCAATACAGCCAGGAAGAGAGTCACAAAACCCTAAAACAGTCCTTAACAAGGTGGAGTGTGAGCATCTACAGAGGAAACAACACCAACAACAAATCATAACAATCCATTTCCAACTGTACTGCGCAGTTAGACATGAATGTAAGCCTAGCTCAGGTAGAAGGCTGCACACTGCAAGAGGAACTGTGTGCTCCATCCCATGATCCATCCTCTCATATCTATTTTCTGAGTGTTCGTGTCTGGGGACAGCTGCTATTTGTATAAATATTGATGAAAACTTGAAAGCCAACCAATGCCCTGCTTCTGGGCATTCAGAGCTCCCCCCCGGCCTTGCTGACCATGAGTGGACTTACCTTCCCTGAAATAAGTACATTGTCATGTAAGTTCACAAGTAGACTATGGAATAAGATGGTAGAGCTGTTAGATATTGACATAACTAGGTCATGTTACCTGGTTGTTGCAAATTCCATGACAAAAATGATTGCATTTAAATAAAATGATAAAGGCTAAATAAGTCATGTAGGTCCTTTGAGGGTTTCTACTGAGCAAATCTTAAAAGGAAACTGATGTCATGTCCAGAGGGAGACTCACAGATGCAGGTGGATTTGAAATGAGGACACGGGGCACCAAATGTTCACCCAGTGACAAGGGACACACCTAACAGCCATCAGTACAACACAACACTGCCAGGTGATGGTGAGACACAAATCCCACTGGAATACTATGAAAATCCTTTACACTTTCTGAGTCATCACATCCTCATCTTCGGGAAACATTATAAAAGAACATCCTTAACCTGACGTTCCAAAGTGTCTGAGTATCTCTGACTCTCTTGTATCATTGTTCACCTGCTCTGTGTCCACTGTGACTTTTTGACAGATACCTATGGTTGCAACAGGTTAGTCCTAGTTCCAGTGAGAAATGCAACCTTCACTGGATGAGGGCGGTTACCTGATACTTCTCACAACAAATACAGCAGGGCCATGCCAGAGCATCAATGTGTCCCTAATATCTCTGTGTGTGCCATAAAAATCTTAGGATTATATGTTCATACTCTGCAAAAATGTCCAGGATGCTTTCACAAGGATTGCTTTGAATATGTAGAAGGTTCTGGGCAGCATAGAGATTTTCACAGTATTTATTTTTGTTTTTTTTTTTAAGATTTATATATTTATTCAGGAGAGTCACAGAGACAGAGGCAAAGACATAGGCAGAGGGAGAAGCATGTACGCTCCCAAAAGCCCCATACAGGACACCATCCCAGGACCCCAGGATCACAACTGAGCCAATTGCAGATACTCAAACTCTAAGCAACACAGGTGCCCTGACAATATTCATAGTTCTAATCTGTAAGCACGGCATGTTTTTCATCTCTTTGTGTCTTCTTCAATTTCTTTCCTAAGTTGCCAAACAGGTAGAAATATTTTGGAAAAAAAAAGAAAACAGAAAAAAAAACTACAGCTGGAGGGCATCACAATGTCTGCAGACAAGCTCTATTATAAAGTCTTTATCATCAAGATAGCCTGGTAGTGACCAAAAACTACACATAGATCAATGGAACAGAGCAGAGAATGCAGAAATGGACCCTCAACTCTATGGGCAACTACTCCTCAAGAAGAAAGAAAAAAATATCTAATGAAAGAACGTCTCATCAATAAATGGATCTGAGGGATCCCTGGGTGACGCAGCGGTTTAGTGTCTGTCTTTGGCCCAGGGCGCGATCCTGGAGACCCAGGATCAAGTCCCACATCGGGCTCCCGGTGCATGGAGCCTGCTCCTCCCTCTGCCTGTGTCTCTGCCTCTCTCTCTCTCTCTCTCTCTTTCTCTCTCTCTCTCTCTTTGTGACTATCATAAATAAATAAAAATTAAAAAAAATAAATAAATAAATGGATCTGAAAAAAATTGCATAAGAATGAAAGTGGACCATTCAGGTACACCAAATACAAACATAATGTCAAAATAGATGAAATACTGAAATCTGAGAAAGTAATTCATCCAAATCCTAGTGGCGAATTCAGGAAGCAACTTTTTTTCCTCAGCTGCAGTGACTGCTAGCAAGGCACCTCTCAAAAGGCACAGGAAACAAAGGGAAAAGTAAACTATTAGGACTTCATCAACATAGAATCTGTACAATGCAACAGGCAACAAAATGAAAGGCAACCCACAGAATAGGACAAGATATTTCCTTAACAAAGTCAGCACCCAACAAAACAATCAATCCAGTCAAGAAATGGAGAGAATGCACAGCCACTTCTCCAAAGAAGTCCTACACATGGCCAACAGGCAGATGAGAAAAGTGATCCACATGACTTGTCATCAGGGAAATACAAATGGAAACCACACTAAGATCCCACTTATACAACTCAGAATGGATAAAGTAACAAGGTCAGAAATAATAAATGTAAGGGAGGATATCGACAAAGTGGAACCCTCTTCAACTATTGGTGGGAATTCAGTCTTGTTGAGTCACTCCAGAAAACAGAATGGAATTTCCTGGAAAATAATAGGACCCAGTCATTGCACTACAGTGTATTTACCCCAAACACAGATTTATTGAAATGAATGGACACTTGCACCTCAATGTTCACAGCAGCAAAGTCCACAACAGCCAAACAGTGGAAGGAACCTCAGTGTCTATCAACAGATGAATGGATAAAGAAGCTGTAGTCTATGTATACAATGGCATATTACTCAGTCATCAGAAACGAAGATTACCCACCAATTGTTTCTACGTGGATGGACCTGGAGGGTATTATGCTGAGTGAAATTAGTCAATCGGAGAAGGACAAACATTATATGGTCTCATTCATTTGGGGAATATAAAAAAAATAGTGAAAGGGATTATAGGGGAATGGAAAGAAAATGAGCAGGAAATATCAGAGAGGGTGACAGAAGTTGAGATACTCTTAACTCTGGGAAATGAACACGAGGTAGTGGATGGGGAGGTGGATGGGATGTGAGGGTGGCTGGGTGACGGGCACTGAGGGGGGCCCTTGACGAGATGAGAACTAGGTGTTATGCTATATGTTGGCTAATCGCACTCTAATAAACAATATACAAAAAAGATGTGCTTTATATATACAATGGGATATTACATAGCCGTCAGACATAATGAATAATATGAAATAATGTTTCCTTCAATATGGATGGAACTGGAGGCATTATATTGAGAGAAATAAATCAATTACAGAAAGGTAATGATATGGTCTCATTCATATTGAAAGACACTATAAAGGAAGGAGTGAAACTTAGTGGGGTAAGACTAGAGAGGAAGACAAATGATGAGAGACACTTAACTCGGAAAAAAACAGACGGTCACTGTAAGGGAGGAGTGGGGAGTGGGGTAACTGGGTGATGGGGGTTAAGGAGTTTACGTGATGTGATGAACACTGAGGGTATAGTGAATGTTGATAAATTCAATTTAAATAAAGAAAAAATGACTTTAGCCTGTGCCCCCTGCTGGAACATCGTACATGGACTGGGTGAATCAAACAACAGACACTCATTCTCACAGATCTGGAGTCTGGGTCATCTGAGGTCCAGGTGCAGGAGGCTGTGGTATCTGGAGAGCACCCACATCCTACCCCGTCCTTTCCCCATCACCTTACATGGGGCCAGGGTGCAGGAACTTTCCCAGTCCAGGAGTATAAGGGCTTATCCGACAATGAGGATGCACCTCCTGACGTAACTGCAACCCTAAGGCCCCACCTACTCCCCGCATCCCATGAGCATTAGGTTCCAACTCGGGGATGGTTGAGGTCACACACAGTGAGCTGACGTCAGCACCCAAAGGATTCAAGAGTTACTTCCTCCAAGTGGAAGGTCCTCCAATCCAGCTCCTCACACTGAGGATCATCATGGATTCAGTAGAAGCTTCTGGTCTCTGATCACATGGTGTACACATGACCTTCAGGGCCACTGGTGACCCTGGGGAGAGGACAGCTTCCATCTGAGACCTTTAGGATCTTGGCCTATTTGTATTATGATTTTATGTTTCATGCTCCTTCCATACATTATCCAGCTAGTTTTCCTGTGATTAAGGCATTTTTCTACTCAGAATGACCATGTCTTTCTTTTGTCTTCCCAGTTTGATGCTTGTTTAGTGAAATTATTCCTCACACCATGTCCAGTCTTTATTGCCTGATAGCTCCCTAACATTCCATCCCCATTCATCTCCTCCACCCAAAGGATAAGAAATGAAACAATAACCCAGGAGTTACCTCTTTTGATACAGTTGGGACTCTGACTCCACACAAGCCCCTCGTGGAGCAGGACCCTGTCCCCACCACTGACCCACAACATAAACCCAGAGCCAGTGTCCTTCCCTGGCACAATCCAGGAATTTATGACGTGATGAGAGGCTTGCCTGGCTCCCAAAGAACACGCATGTGAAAGTATAAAAGCTTATACTTTCATGATTGTGTGTGTGTGTGTGTGTGTGAGTGTGAGTGACCTCTGAGTCCACATCCCTACCATATCATGCTGGGAATCTCACTCACTTCCCGGAAATTTTAACATTTTTCTGGAACATCTCTTTATTGTTGTGTTGATCGGAGATTCCTCCATACCGTGATGTGCAAGAAGTATGTTAGCTTGGGGTCCTGTGATCCACAGTGAGTGCTAATAGGACTTGTGAATATGTTCAGATGATGTGAATGGAGTTATTTGTAATTGATTAATATTTTGGGTCAGGAAAGGTTAAGTACAAGGAAGTGCAAGTGCTATACTTGAATTTCTAAGTCTCTAAGAAAGAGACTGAAGAGGTAAAGACAAAATCAAGTGTCCAGAGAGAATCCCTGGGGGAAACTGCTCCTTGGAGAGGAAGTGCAGACACTGACAGGAAACCTGCCCAGAACCTCCATCTTCACCTGCTCCTGGGCCTTCAAGACAGAAGTGGTGAGGAGTGTGCACCCTCTGGTGGTCCCGATCCCCTTCTACAGGGAGGTTTGTGTCTGGGCTCACACTGAGGTCCCCTCATTGTGTCCCTTCACACAGTAATACACGGCCGTGTCCTCGGCTCTCAGGCTGTTCATCTGCAGATACAGCGTGTTCTTGGCATTGTCTCTGGAGATGGTGAATCGGCCCTTCACAGCGTCTGCATAGCTTGTGCTACTTCCATCACTGCTAATGTATCCGACCCACTGCAGCCCCTTCCCTGGAGCCTGGCGGACCCAGTTCTTGTAGTTGCTACTGATGGTGAATCCGGAGGCCACACAGGAGAGTCTCAGGGACCCCCCAGGCTTCATCAGGTCTCCCCCAGACTCCACTAGCTGCACCTCACCCTGGACACCTGCAGACACAAGAAATCCTGGTCAGAAAACTGTCCCACATCCCTTGTTTCTCTCACTCACCTCAACTCACAGACTGAACGTCCCTTGTTCTCCATGAATTACCTTTTAAAATAGCCACAAGGAAAACCCAGCTGAGCAAAGATTTCATGTTTAGTCGTCTTTGTTCTGTCCTGATCCCGAACGGGGTCACCTGGGGATCCTGGGCCTGGGGCTTCTCTCTCAGCTGCAGGGTCGTGGTTGCGCTGGTTTAATCAGTGAAGGGAGGGTCCTATTTGCATGTCCTTTAAATGTATAATCAGCACCAGAACTAGATTTGACTCTTCACAACTATTAACAAGGATTGCTTTGCATCTCTATACCACTGTGTGTAATGTCTTCTGACATTATGAAGTGCTAAATCTATGAAAAAATTACCTTTGCATTTCTTTTTGAGTTTTTAAAAATCTCTAATCAATGTAGGTTCTTTTAGTGTACAGTATTTTACCTTTTTCAGAATACTTAATCCTACATATTATATTCTTAACACCGGTGTCAATGTAATAAGGTTCATTAATTACCTTTTAAATACTTTATTGTTAGGGATGCTGGAGTGGCTCAGCGGTTGAGGTCTGCCTTCTGCTCTGGGAGTGATCCTAGAGTCCAGAGATCCAGTCTCACATTAGACTCCCTGCATGGAGCCTGCTTCTCTCTCTGCCTGTGTCTCTCCCTCTCTCCGTCTGTGTGTCTTTCATTAATAATTAAATACAACCTTTAAACTATAAATATTTTTTGTTAGTGTGTGGAAACCTACATATATTTTTTATGTTTATTTTGTATCCTATAGATTTCCTGAAATTGTTCTTTAAGGATTTGGTTTTGTAGCTTGTCGGGTTTGACCCTGCAACAGATCATATCATATGGATACAAAGTTGTTTTTCTGATTCTATTGATTTAATTATCGTTTATTCTTTGTTTCCTACATTTCCTGGATTGGAATTCCAGTCATTGCCCCAGTAAGGGTTTCCTTCTCTTCTATATGTTTATTTGTCTGGACTAATTACTGTGTAGATATATGACAGACCTAATTGGAGATGTATTTCATGTTGCATATTCATGAGCTCCCATGAGAGAGAGAACACAAAATGCAGACAATGACCAAAGTAGGCAGCCCTTGTGCTTCTTACACAACAAGAAGTTGGGTTTGTGGAGACATGAGGCCAGGATTTGGGGTTTGGGTCATTGAATTAGTGAGGAACTGACAAGGGTTGTTTCTGCAGCCTTCTGGGTCCCACAGATGGTTCTAGTGAAGAGGATGGTTCACCCCTCCCAGTAGGGAGAAGTTAATTTTCCCACGGGAGATTTATTTCTTTCTATCAGGGTGACACAGGAGGTTCACTATCTCTGTCCACTGGATGATTCTTCTGTGATTTTATTCACAATAATCCAGGGAACCAGCTGACATATGGGGTGGCACAGTTTATTCTCCTTCAGTATAACATGCTGAATACTCATGGTGGGAATGGCCCCCTTTGTGGTTCCTGAATTGACAGAAAGGTTTCAGGTTTTCACTTTTGAATGCAGGGTTGGTTGTGGGTTTTTCATAAAATGTGACTAATTCACGGAGGGAAACATTTGTGCCTCGACTGTTAATATGTTTTGAAGATAAAGTGTGTTAGATATTGTCAAGCGGTTTTAGGCATCATAGGAAAGAATCATGTATATCCAATCCTTCACTCTGTTAATACAGGGGCCCCATTTATGATCTGGGTGTGTTCAAACATACTTGCATCCCAGGCATGATTTCCTCTAGGTCATCCTGTGCGATCCGTCCATGTGCTGTTGGATTCAGGATGCCAGTATTTTTGCATTTATGTGCATCTGAGATATTGTCCATGTGTCCCTTCTTGTGGTTTCCGTTGCATGAGTTTCCTGTCAGAGTCATTCTGCCCTCCTTAAATCAATTTGGGCAATTTCCATTCTCATATTGTTTTGGAAGAGATTGAAAAGTTTTACCTTAATTCTTAAAGTACTTGGTAAAATTCATAGAAAAAGCCATCTGATTTTGGACTCTTTTTTTTTTTTTTGCTTTATTCTTCTTAAATCTTTCATTGTCCTTTTGTAGGCAGAAGCTTTTAGATAATGATTTTAGTCTTTGTATTTGATCTGTATTGTTCATTTTTTACTTCTTCATGAAACAATTTTAGTGTATTCATAATACTAGTAAAGTAATTTGCCTATGTTCCAATACTTTCTCTATGAGAATCTTTGAATTTTATTTATGGTCCTTTTTAATTTTTTTTTGTTTTTTAAATTTTTTTATTGAAGTTCAATTTGCCAACATATACTATAGCACCCAGTGCTCATCCCATCAAGTGCCCTCCTCAGTGTTCATCCCCCAGTCACCCCAACCCTGCCTGCCTCCCCTTCCACTACCCCTTGTTCATTTCCCAGAGTCAGATGTCTCTCAT
The DNA here is from genome assembly GCF_011100685.1 of Canis lupus familiaris. Classification (NCBI taxonomy): domain Eukaryota; kingdom Metazoa; phylum Chordata; class Mammalia; order Carnivora; family Canidae; genus Canis; species Canis lupus. The sequence goes on from NC_049229.1 coordinate 75,975,895, forward strand.
ATTTTGGGACCATGTCTCTCATATTTTGTCACCCTCAATGACATTTTCACTCATTTTCTCTCCTTTCCCTTTGTTCCCTTTCACTAATTTATTTTTTATTGGTGTTCAATTTGCCAACATATAGAATAACACCCAGTGGTCATCCCATCAAGTGCGCACCTCAGTGCCCGTCACTCAGTCACCCCCACTCCCCGTCCCCCTCCTCTTCCACCACCCCTAGTTCATTTCCCAGAGTTAGGAGTCTTTTTGTTCTGTCTCCCTTTCTGTCATTTCCCACACACTTCTTCTCCCTTCCCTTATATTCCCTTTAACTATTATTTATATTCCCCAAATGAATGAGAACATATAATGTTTGTCCTTATCCGATTGACTTACTTCTCTCAGCACAATACCCTCCAGTTCCATCCATGTTGAAGCAAATGGTGGGTATTTGTCGTTTGTAATGGCTGAGTAATATTCCATTGCATACAAAGACCACATCTTCCTTATCCATTCATCTTTCAATGTGCAACGAAAGTCATTGGTGTTGGTCATTTTTTCTCTTTGAAATCTGATTATATTTATTAAGGCCTATCTATTTTCCTAGAGTGCCTATGACTGTTAAATTTCATTTTTATTTTTCATACTTATTTAAATCTCCAGGAATATTTTTATTTGTATAGATTCTTTTTTTCTTCTAAGAATTTTAATGTTGATAAATTAAACAAAATACCAATGGTTTTCTTACATAATAGAAAAATCCATATTCATACAGAAAAAGAAATCACATGATAGTGACCATAAAATTATGGGAGGTAAGAACAATAGTCAGACATCACACATCCCTCTACAGAAATTTAGTCGCCCATTAGCATATCAGTGTGTGGCTCCATAACATCAGACATGTAGACAGTAGAGCATAATACAGAGCCCAGAAGTAAATGTGTGCGTATAGTCAGAAAGCCTCCAAAGGATATCTAAGCATACACAATGGAGAAAGGATAATCTCTATAACAAATGGTGTTGGACAGCCTCATGAAAATAATGACACCTGGTCCTTACCATACATCACACAGATACAAGGATACAGAATATCTCAGAATGGATTAAAGAGTTAAGCAGAAGTCTCAACTCTAGAACTCATACATGAAAACTAAGCCTAAAACATCATGACATTTGCTTGGATGTGATTTTTTTGATATGACATTAAAATCACATTCAAAAAAAACAAAAGCCAGTGAGTGGGGCTACATCATGCACAAAGTGTGAAGAACAAATATTAGCAGAGCAAGAAGGCAGCCTATGGAATGGGAGACAGAGTGTTAAATCATATACTGAGACAGACTTAGTATCCAAAAAACAAAAGGGACTCTCAACCTCAATAGAAAATCTGACAGAACACAATAATAACATATCTAAATCCCCCATTAAATAGTTGCTCAAGGATGGGACGTCTGGGCCATTCAGGTGGTTAAGCATCTAACTCTTGGTTTTGACTCACGTCTTGATCTCAGGATCCTGGACTTGAGCCCCAAGTCAGGCTCTGTGGTCATGGGGAATCTGCTTGAGACTTTCTTTCTCTCTCTCCTGGTCCTCTCCATCTCTCTCTTTCTCTCCAAATAAAAATATAAAATATTTTAAAATATTTTATTTATTTATTCATTAAAGACACAGAGACAAAGAAAAGCCGAGATATAGGCAGAGGGAGAAGCAGGCTCCATTGAAGGAGCTCGATGCGGGACTCAATCCTGAGATTACAGGATCACACCATTCGCTGAAGGCTGGTGCTAAACCGCTAAGCTACCCAGGCATCCCTGTTAAATACATTTTTTTTTCAAAATTGGGACAAGTTCTATTTCGATTTCTCTGTAGAAAACAAGCAAAAGTGGGTCCTTGTGCAGATAGTTGATTAAGAATCTGACCTTGGCTTTAGTCATGATCTCAGGGTCCTGGGATTCAGCCCAACCCTGGCCTCTAAGATGAGAGAAGAGTCTGCCTCTCTCAATGTTCCTACCCCTATGTGTGCAATCGCTGCCTCTCTCTCTAATAAATAAAAAGATACAAGTAAACAAACATATATACATCAAGGTCAAACAACACCAATCATCCTAGAAATCCAACCGCAAATAACTGAAGTATCTCTTTGCAGCTGTTTCCCTGGTCCTTTAAATGAGAAGGACCTTGTGCTGGTGAGGATGTGGAGAACAGGCCATGGTAAACTCTGGGTGGAAGGACCACATGGTGTAGCTACTATGGCAACCATCCCGGTGCACACCACCCACTACACAGAACTCCATGTCTGTTACTGAACACCTGAACTCATTTCCAGCTGAGTGAGAGGAAGGTCGAGACCTCAGGTTGTGGGGATAGGCAGTAGCAGGAGATGAATGGATTCAGTGGAGGTGTCTTAACCTAGTCCTGCTCAACTACACGAGAGAGCCTGAGACTAAGATGCTGGAGGGGACAGCTGCTGTCAGAACACACATCAGACTCTGGTCTCAGGAACTCCCCATCAGAGGACCAGAGCTGGTTTGGGTCAGTCTGTGGAGGCTTCATACATGAGGACATTGGGCACAAAAAGGCAGCATGCAGCCTGATGCAGAGGAGCTTATCATCTGGGTTTGGGGAAGATTGAAGGCCCAACCATATCACTGTGACCCTGGCCTGGCTGTATGAATGCCCTAGGCTGCACGGCCTCAGTTATCCCTGAGAAGGCTGACCTTCATGGAACATCATGTATTGAGATTCCGCTGGGATGGTGGGTGCGTCAATAGTGTGACTACTTATCGCAGAATCCTGACCCATTGATGGATGTTTTCTTCTTGGGATTATTCTTTAAATGACGCAAGATTTTGGGGGTGTTCAAAGCTTCTCACAGAAATGAAGACACTATAAACGCTCACATGCCATTTTTGCATGAACATGGGGATTCATTATTCTGGAGCAACCACTGAGGAGTGGGATTTCTGGGTCACCTGGTAGGTTATCTATCTTTAATTACAGGAGGAACCAAAAAAAAAAAAAAAGATTTTCCAGGGCCTCTCTTTAATTTTCATTCCAACCTGCAAGGTTGAGGCCCAGAGGTCCTGCATGCTCCCCAGGATGGTCTGGTCAGTGCTTTCTTTTTTTATTGGAGTTCGATATGTCAACATATAGCATAACACTCAGTGCTCATCTCATCAAGTTCCCCCCTCAGTGCCTGTCACTCAGTCACCCCGTCCCCCTACCCATCTCAATATCCACTATCCCTTGTTTGTTTCCCAGAGTTAGGTGTCTCTCATGTTCTGTCTCTCTCACTTATATTTCCCACTCATTTTCTCTCCCTTCCCCATTATTCCATTTCACTATTTTTATATTCCCCAAGTGAATGAGACCATATAAAATTTGTCCTTCTCCAACTGACTGACTTCACTCAGCTTAATAGCTTCTTTCATGCCTGAGCCCCCGTGATGAGTGTATAGAGCATCTCATTGTGGTTGATGTGAATTTCCCTGAGAGATCCTGGCGGGAAGTGTCCTCACCTGTGCTTACTTCATGTGTCTGTACCCTCCTGTGTAACATGTCCACACAAGGCTCTGCCTGCTTTATATATGAATGTTGTTTTCTTTTCTATTGAGTTTTGAGGGTTCTTATGATATTCAGGTGAAAGTTCTTTGTTGGTTATGAAATTTGTGCATATTTTCCCTTTGGCTCATATCTTGTATTTGATTACTTTGATAAATATGTGGGTAAAAATATAGATGATAAAAAATATATATAGATGATTTTCACAAAGTGTATTCTTAATATTTGGTGTTATGCATATTAACTTTTTATCCATACCATTCCGATTTCATGATTAATGATTCCTTCAGAGTTTCCCCAATGACAATATATTTAAAAGTTTTTTTCCCCTTCTCTCCTCAGTGTTGACCTGTTCCCTAATTGGTCTCCAGTAATGTAGTGTTTATATGTTATATGAATGTACATTCTGGCAATTGATTTTCATGGTGTTGTTTTCATAAACTAGAGCAATTCTGTTCTCATGCTGAAATGTGAAATTGTGATTTCATTGGTAGATGCTCTGCTGTATATCATCAGGCTGGTTGTTCGTCACGTTGAAAAGATGTGCTTCTGGTGTGAAACATAATCATTTATCTTTCCAGGTGTTGAAATTTCAAAAATCTTGTTGCTCTTCAGAGGCAGGTTGTGGTATTTAGCATCCTCCCACCAGACATGGCATTGACTCCAGTGCCTTTCCCTGGAGGCTGATGGAACCATGTGACACCCACACTGACCTGTGCATTGAGAATCCAGAGAAGGAGCCAGTGATCATAAGGGTCTTCCTGGGTGTCCCCACTCCAGAACGAGACCCCTCCAGGGGGATCTGGGACAGATCTCCTGTAGGGAAGGACAGCACAGGATGGGGACAGGACTTGCCTTAGTTGAGGGAGCCTCCAACATGAGCACTCAGAGGAAATGATGGTCAGCAGCCAGGGTGAGGAGCACAGGAAACTCATGCGGGGACACAAGAGTCACTGCCCATACACAGTGCTTGGCTTTTCTTTCTTTTTTCTTTTTTTTAAGTGTTACAACAATTTATTATTTTTATTTTGTTAAGTTTTGCAACATTTTAAAAAAGACATTTATTTCTGTGATTTATAGTGTAAGTTTTCTTTTTTTATAAATTTATTTTTTATTGGTGTTCACTTTATCAATATATGGAATAACACCCAGTGCTCATCCCGTCAAGTGCCCCCCTCAGTACCTGTCACCCAGTCACCCCCACCCCCACCAAACTCCTCCCCTTCCACCACCCCTAGTTCATTTCCCAGAGTTAGGAGTCTTTCATGTTCTGACTCCCTTTCTGATATTTCCCACATATTTTTCTCCTTTCCCCTTTATTCCCTTTCACTATTTTTATATTCCCCAAATGAATGAGACCATATAATGTTTGTCCTTCTCTAATTGACATATTTCACTCAGCATAATACCCTCTAGTTCCATCCACGTCGAACCAAATGATGGGTATTTGTCATTTCTAATGCCGGCGTAATATTCCATTGTATACAGAGACCACAACTTTTATATCCATTCATCTTACGATGGACACCGAGGCTCCTTACACAGTTTGGCTATTGTGGACATTACTGCTATAAATCGGGGCGCAGGTGTCCTGCATTTCATTGCTTCTGTATCTTTGGGGTAAATCCCCAGCAGTGCAATTGCTGGGTCATAGGGCAGATCTATTTTTAACTCTTTGATGAACATCCACAGAGTTTTCCAGAGTGCCTGCACCAGTTCACATTCTCACCAACAGTGCAAGATGGTTTCCTTTTCTCCACATCCTCTCCAACATTTGTGGCTTCCCGCCTTGTTAATTTTCCACATTATTGACTACAGAATTTAGATCGAATCAGGCAGAATTAAAAATCAATTAAATGAGATGTAATCCAAAATAGAGGTCCTAACAATGAGGGTTAATGAGGTGGAAGAACGAGTGAGTGACACAGAAGACAAGTTGATGGCAAAGAGGGAAACTGAGGAAAAAAGAGACAGTTAAAAGACCATGAGGATAGATTAAGGGAAATAAGTGACAGCCTGAGAAAGAATAATCTATATTTAATTGGGTTTCCCGACGGTGCTGAAAAGGGTCAGAGGTCCAGAATATGTATTTGAACAAATCATAGCTGAAAACTTTCCTAATCTGGGAAGGGAAACAGGCATTCAGATCCAGGAAATAGAGAGATCCCCCCTAAAATCAATAAAAACCGTTCAACAACTCTACATTTAATAGTGAAGCTTGCAAATTCCAAAGATAATGAGAAGATCCTTAAAGCAAGAAGAAGCAAGAGATCCCTAACTTATATAGGGAGAAATATCAGATTAACAGTAGACCTCTCCACAGAGACCTGGCAGGCCAGAAAGGGAAGCAAGATATATTCAGGGTCCTAAATGGGAAGAACATACAGCCAAGAATACTTTATCCAGGAAGGCTCTCATTCAGAATAGAAGGAAAGATAAAGAGCTTCCAAGATAGGCAGGAACCAAAAGAATATGTGACCTCCAAACCAGCTCTGCAATAAATTTTAAGGGGGACTCTTAAAATTCCTCTTTAAGAAGAAGACCAATGGAACAATCCACAAAAACAGGGACTCAATAGGTATCGTGATGACACTAAACGCAAATCTTTCAATAGTAACTCTGAACGTGAAGGTGCTTAATAACCCCATCAAAAGACACAGGGTTTCAGACTGGATAAAATAGCAGGACCCATCCATTTGCTGTCTACAGGAGACTCTTTTTAGACAGAAGGACACCTACAGCCTGAAAATTAAAGGTTGGAGAACCATTTACATTCAAATTGTCCTCAAAAGAAAGCAGGGGTAGTCATCCTTATATCAGATAAACTAAAATTTATCCTGAAGACTGTAATAAGAAATGAAGAGGGACACTATATCATACTTAAAGAATCTATCCAAGAAGAGGAATTAACAATCATATATATATATATATATATATATATATATATATATATATACCCCGAATATGGGAGCTGCCAAATATATCAATCAATTAATAATGAAAGTTAAGACATACTTAGATAATAATACACTTATACTTGGTGACTTCAATCTAGCGCTTTCTACACTCAATAGGTCATCTAAGCACAACATCTCCAAAGAAACGAGAGCTTTAAATGATACACTGGACCAGATGGATTTCACAGATATCTACTGAACACACATCCAAATGCAACTGAATACACATTCCTCTCAGGTGCACATGGAACTTTCTCCAGAATAGACCACATACTGGGTCACAAATCGGGTCTGAACCGATACCAAAATATTGGGATCATCCCCTGCGTATTCTCAGATCATAATGCCTCGAACTTAGAACTAAATCACAACAAGAAGTTTGGAAGGACCTCAAACACGTGGAGGTTAAGGACCATCCTGCAAAAAGATGAAAAGGTCAACCAGGAAATTAAGGAAGAATTAAAAAGATTCATGGAAACTAATGAGAATGAAGATACAGCCATTCAAAATCTTTGGGATACAGCAAAAGCAGTCCTGAGGGGGAAATGCATCGCAAATCAAGCATCTATCCAAAAACTGGAAAGAACTCAAATACAAAAGCTAATCTTGCACCTAAAGGAGCTAGAGAAAAAACAGCAAACAGATCCTACACCCAGCAGAAGAAGGGAGTTAATAGAGATTCGAACAGAACTCAATGACATGACGACCAGAAGAACTGTGGAAAAGTCAACAAAACCAGGAGTTGGTTCATTGAAGGCTTTAATAAGATAGATACACCATTAGCCAGCCTTATTAAAAAGAGAGAGAAGACTAAATTAATAAAATCATGAATGAGAAAGGAGAGATCACTACCAACACCAAGGAAATATAAACGATTGTAAATATTTTCTATCTACTTTTTTATTCCTTCCTGTCTTTCATAAGTGTTCTGCAGTGTTTAGAGTATAGATCCATCCCTCTTCAGTTAGGATTTTTCCTCATCATCTGATGATTTCTGGTGCACTTATAAATTGCATCCAGTCCTTGATTTTCTTTTTTCTGCTTCATTTGCACATTAGAGAAGAGCCACTGACTTCCTTGTATTGATTTCACATGCTCCGATTTTGCTGAATTCCGGTATCAGTTCTAGCAACTTTTCTCAAAGGAATCTTAAAGTATCTTGCAGTGTGTGAAGAGTCAACGTTTGACTTTTTCTTTGCTGAGTTGGATGACATTTCCTTCTGTTTTTTGTCTGATTGTTGAGGCTAGGAATTCTACTACTATGGTGAAGAACAGGGGTGATGGTGGGCATCCCTGTCCTGTTCCTGATCTACAGGAAAAGCTCTCAACTTTTCCTTGTTGAGGATGATATTCTCCATATGTCTCTGTAGATGGATTTTATGATGTTGAGTATGTCTCCCTATCTCTACAGAACAATAGGTTTTTTTATCAGGAGATATAAATTATTTTGCCAAAAGCTTTTTGGCATCAGTTTAAAGGATAAAATGGTCCTTATACTTTCATTAATTAATGACTGAAATCTCAAAGTTTTTTTTTTTGCATATGCTGAACCACTCTTGCATACCACAAATTAAGCCGATTTTGTCATGAAGATTTATCCTTTTAACATACTGTTGGATCCTGTTGGTTAGGATCTTAATGAGAATTCTGCATCCATATTCGTAAAGAATATTAGCTTGTAATTGTACTTTTAAGTAGGATCTTTCTCTGTTTTTCAGGTCAAGGTAATGTTGCCCTCAGAAAATGAGTTTGGAAGTTTCCTATAATTTCTGTTTTCTTTTTTTTTTTTTGGAACATTTTCAGGATAGGCATTAATTCTTTTTATTTATTTATTTATATTTATTTTATTATTTATTTTATTATATTTTTTAATAAAATAATTTTTAGTGGTGTTCAATTTACCAAAATACAGAATAACACCCAGTGCTCATCCCATCAAGTGTCCCCCTCAGTGCCCGTCACCCACTCACCCCCACCCCCCGCCCTCCTCCCCTTGCACCACCCCTAGTTCATTTCCCAGAGTTAGCAGTCTTTATGTTCTGTCTCCCTTTCTGATATATCCCACACATTTCTTCTCCCTTCCCTTATATTCCCTTTCACTATTATTTATATTCACTAAATGAATGAGAACATACACTGTTTGTCCTTCTCTGACTGACTTACTTCACTCAGCATAATACCCTCCAGTTCCATCCATGTTGAAGCAAATGGTGGGAATTTGTCATTTCTAATGGCTGAGGAATATTCCATTGTACACATAAACCACATCTTCTTTATCCATTCATCTTTCGAAGGACACCAAGGCTCCTTCCACATTTTGGCTATTGTGGACATGGCTGCTATAAACATCGAGGTGCAGGTGTCCCGGTGTTTCATTGCATCGGAATCATTGGGGTAAATCCCCAAGAGTGCAATTGCTGGGTCGTAGGGCAGGTCTATTTTTAACTCTTTGAAGAACTTCCACACAGTTTTCCAGAGTGGCTGCACCAGTTCACATTCCCACCAACAGTGTAAGAGGGTTCCCTTTTTTCCACATCCTTTCCAACATTTGTGGTTTCCTGCCTTGTTAATGTTCCCCATTCTCACTGGTGTGAGGTGGTATCTCATTGTGGTTTTGATTTATATTTCCCTGATGGCAAGTGATGCAGAACATTTTCTCATGTGCATGTTGGCCATGTCTATGTCTTCTTCTGCTAGATTTGTGTTCATGTCTTTTGCCCATTTCATGATTGGATTTTTTGTTTCTTTGGTGTTGAGTTTAAGAAGTTCTTTATAGATTTTGGAAACTAGACCTTTATCTGATACGTCATTTGCAAATATCTTCTCCCATTTTGCAGGTTGTCTTTGAGTTTTGTTGACTGTATCCTTTGCTGTGCAAAAGCTTCTTATTTTGATAAGTCCAAATAGTTCATTTTTGCTTTTGTTTCTTTTGCCTTCATGGATGTATCTTGCAAAAAGTTACTGTGGCCGAGTTCAAAAGGGTGTTCCCTGGGTTCTCCTCTAGTATTTTGATGGAATCTTGTCTCACATTTAGATCTTTCATCCATTTTGAGTTTATCTTTTTGTATGGTGTAAGCGAATGCTCTAGTTTCATTCTTCTGCATGTGGATGTCCAATTTTCCCAGCACCATTTATTGAATACACTGTCTTTCTTCCAATGGATAGTATTTCCTCCTTTATCGAATATAAGTTGACCAAAAAGTCCAGGGTCCACTTCTGGGTTCTCTATTCTGTTCCATTGATCTATGTGTCTGTTTTTGTGCCAATACCACACTGTCTTGATGACCACAGGTTTGTAGTACAACCTGAAATCTGGCATTGTGATGCCACCAGATATGGTTTTCTTTTTTAAAATTTCCCTGGCTATTCGGGGTCGTCCCTGATTCCACAAAAATCTTAAAATAATTTGTTCTAACTCTCTGAAGAAGGTCCATGGTATTTTGATAGGGATTGCATTAAATGCGTAAATTGTCCTGGGTAACATTGACACTTTCACAATATTAATTTTTCCAATCCATGAGCATGGAATATTTTTCCATCTCTTTGTGTCTTCCTCAATTTCTTTCAGAAGTGTTCTATAGTTTTTAGGGTATAGATCATTTACCTCTTTGGTTAGGTGTATTCCTAGGTATCTTATGCTTTTGGGTACAATTGTAAATGAGATTGACTCCTTAATTTCTCTTTCTTCACTCTCATTGTTAGTGTATAGAAATGCCACTGACTTCTGGGCATTGATTTTGAATCCTGCCAGGCTACCAAATTGCTGTATAAGGTCGAGCAATCTTGGGGTGGAGGCTTTTGGGTTTTCTATGTAGAGTATCATGTCATCGGCGAAGAGGGAGAGTTTGACTTCTTCTTTGCCAATTTGAATGCCTTTAATGTCTTTTTGTCGTCTGATTGCTGAGGCTAGGACTTCCAATATTATGTTGAATAGCAGTGATGAGAGTGGACATCTCAGTTTTGTTCCTGATCTTAGGGGAAAGGCTCCCAGTGCTTCCCCATTGAGAATGATATTTTCTGTGGGCTTTTTGTAGATGGCTTTTAAAATGTCGAGGAAAGTTCCCTCTATCCCTACACTCTGAAGAGTTTTGATCAGGAATGGATGCTGTATTTTGTCAAATGCTTCCTCTGCATCGAATGAGAGGATCATATGGTTCTTGGTTTTTCTCTTGCTGATATGATGAATCACATTGATTGTTGTACGAGTGTTGAATGAGCCTTGTGGCCTGGGGATAAATCCTACTTGGTCTTGCTGAATAATTTTCTTAATGTATTGTTGGATTCTATTGGCTAGTATCTTCTTGAGAATTTTTGCATCCATGTTCATCAGGGATATTGGCCTGTAATTCTCCTTTTTGGTGGGGTCTTTGTCTGGTTTTGGAATTAAGGTGATGCTGGCCTCATAGAACGAATTTGGAAGTACTCCATCTCTTTCTATCTTTCCAAACAGCTTTAGGAGAATAGGCATGATTTCTTCTTTAAAAGTTTGATAGAATTCCCCTGGGAAGCCATCTGGCCCTGGACTCTTGTGTCTTGGGAGGTTTTTGATGACTGCTTCAATTTCCTCCCTGGTTATTGGCCTGTTCAGGTTTTCTATTTCTTCCTGTTCCAGGTTTGGTAGTTTGTGGCTTTCCAGGAATGCGTCCATTTCTTCTAGATTGTCTAATTTATTGGCGTATAGCTGTTCATAATATGTTTTTAAAATCGTTTGTATTTCCTTGGTGTTGGTAATGATCTCTCCTTTCTCATTCACGATGTTATTAATTTGAGTCTTCTCTCTCTTCTTTTTAATAAGGCTGTCTAATGGTTTATCTATCTTATTAATTCTTTCAAAGAACCAACTCCTGGTTCTGTTGATCTGTTCCACAGTTCTTCTGATCTTGATTTCATTGAGTTCTGCTCGAATTTTAATTAACTCTCTTCTTCTGCTGGGCGTGGGGTTAATCTGCTGTTTTTTCTCTAGCTCCTTTATGTGTAAGGTTAGCTTTTGTATTTGAGTTCTTTCCAGTTTTTGAATGGATGCTTGTATTGCGATGAATTTCCCCCTTAGGACTGCTTTTGCTGCATCCATCCCAAAGATTTTGAATGGTTGTATCTTCATTCTCATTAGTTTACATGAATCTTTTTAATTCTTCCTAATTTCCTGGTTGACCCTTTCATCTTTTTTCAGGATGGTCCTTAACCTCCACGTGTTTGAGGTCCTTCCAAACTTCTTGTTGTGATTTACTTCTAATTTCAAGGCATTATGGTCTGAGAATATGCAGGAGATGATCCTAATCTTTTGGTATCGGTTCAGACCTGATTTGTGACCCAGTATGTGGTCTATTCTGGAGAAAGTTCCATCTGCACTTGAGACGAATGTGTATTCAGTTGAGTTTGGATGTAAAGTTCTGTAGATATCTGTGAAATCCATCTGATCCAGTGTATCATTTAAAGTTCTTGTTTCTTTGGAGATGTTGTGCTTAGAAGACCTATCTAGTATAGAAAAAGCTAGATTGAAGTCACCAAGTATAAGTGTATTATTATCTAAGTACTTCTTCATTTTGGTTATTAATTGGTTTAAATATTTGGCATCTCCCACATTCGGGGCATATATATTCAGGATTGTAAATTCCTCTTGTTGGATAGATCCTTAAAGTATGAGATAGTGTCCCTCTTCATCTCTCACTACAGTCTTCAGGGTAAATTTTAGTCTATCTGATATAAAGATGGCTACCCCTAGTTTCTTTTGAGGACCATTTGAATGGTAAATGGTTCTCCAACCTTTTATTTTCAGGCTGTATGTGTCCTTCTGTCTAAAATGAGTCTCTTATAGATAGCAAATAGATGGGTCCTGCTTTTTTATCCAGTCTGAAACCCTGCACCTTTTGATGGGGTCATTAAGCCCGTTCACTTTCAGAGTTACTATTGACAGATATGAGTTTAGTGTCATCATGATATCTCTTCAGTCCTTGTTTTTGTGGATTGTTCCACTGAACTTTTTCTTTTTTTTAATGTTTTTTTTTGTTTTCCTTTTTAGATTTTTTTATTTATTCATAGAGACACAGAGAGAGAGAGAGGCAGAGACACAGGCAGAGGGAGAAGCAGGCTCCATGCAGAGAGCCTGACGCAGGACTCGATCCAGGGTCTCCAGGATCGCGCCCTGTGCCAAAGGCAGGCGCTAAACCGCTGCACCACCAGGGCTGCCCTGAACTTTTTCTTAAAGGGGAATTTTAAGAGTCCTTAAAATTTCTTGCAGAGCTGGTTTGGAGGTCACATATTCTTTCACTTCCTGCCTGTCTTGGAAGCTCTTTATCTCTTCTTCCATTTTGAATGAGAGCCTTGCTGGATAAGGAATTCTTGGTTGCATGTTCTTCTCATTTAGCACCCTGAATATATCCTGCCAGCCCTTTCTGGCCTGCCAGGTCTCTGGGGAGATGTCTGCTGTTACCCTAATACTCCTTCCCATAAAATCAGGGATTTCTTGTCTCTTGCTGCTTTAAGGATCTTCTCTTTATCTTTGGAATTTGCAAGTTTCACTATTAGATGTCAAGGTGTTGAACGGTTTTTATTGATTTTAGGGGGGGGATCTCTCTATTTCCTGGATCTAAATGCCTGTTTCCCTTCCCAGATTAGGAAAGTTTTCAGCTATGATTTGTTCAAATACATATTCTGGCCCTCTGTCCCTTTCATCGCCCTCAGGAACCCCAATTAAATGTAGGTTTTTCTTCCTCAGGCTGTCGTTTATTTCCCTTAATCTAACCTCATGGTCTTTTAATTGTCTGTCTCTTTTTCCCTCAGTTTCTCTCTTTGCCATACTTTTTTAAAAGATTTTATTTATTTATTCATGATAGTCACACAGAGAGAGATAGAGAGGCAGAGACACAGGCAGAGGGAGAAGCAGGCTCCATGGAGGGAGCCCGATGTGGGACTCAATTCTGGGTCTCCAGGATCACACCCCGGGCCAAAGGCAGACGCCAAACCGCTGCACCACCCAGGGATCCCATCAACTTGTCTTCTATGTCACTCACTCGTTCTTCCACCTCGTTAACCCTCGTCGTTAGGACTTCTAATTTGGGTTGCATCTCATTCAAATGATTTTTAATTTCTGCCTGATTGGATATAAATTCTCCAGTCATGAAGTCTCTTGAGTCCTTTATGCTTTTTTCTAGAGCCACCAGTAGTTGTATGATAGTGCTTCTGAATTGGCTTTCTGACATTGGATTTTAATCCAGATTTTGTAACTGTATGGGAGAGGACTGTTTCTGATTCTTTCTTTTGAGGTGAGGTTTTCCTTCTAGTCATTTTGCTCAGTGCAGAGTGGCCAAAAACAAGTTGTATTGGGAAAAGGAGAAAAAGAGAAAGAAGGAAAGAAAAGAGAAAAAGAAAAAAGGAAGAAAATAAGAAAAAAGAGAAGAAGAGAAAGAGAAAGAAAAAGAATGAAAGGGAAAAAAGGGTGGGGGAAGCAATCAGAAGTCAAAAAGGAAAAAAGAAAAAAAAACATGGGGGAGTATCTTCTGATTCTGTATACTTTAAGTATCTTGACTTCCCCTGGAACTTGTCCGTCTAGCTGGTCTTTGGGGGAGGGGTCTCTTGTGCTGATTTTCAGGCGTTAGCACTTGGGGGAGCTGCTCTGCCTCCTGCCTGATGCAGGGCTCAGTGGGGGTTGTTTACCTCGTGAGGCCCCAGGAGGAACAACCATGGTTGCAGTGGAGCTCTGGAAACCTGGATTCAGCCCCCACAGGAACTCTGAAGCACTCCGCCTGCAGGGCCTGGAGGCTCCGGGGCGGGGCTGCTGATCTGCTCAGTTCTGGGCAGGAGCATCCTTGCTGTCCTGGGCCCTCCTGGCCTCTGCCTGTCCTGGGGGGAGGCCGGATCCTGGGTTGTGTCCCGGCACCCTGTGCTCAGGGCCTGCGCTGTTGGATTCGCACTCCCTGCCGTGCAACCACCTCCGCGGAGCCACCCCCTGAGCCCTTCCAAGCTGATCCGGGTCCCGCTGTGCGCGCTGCAGCCCTTAGGGAGCTCTGTGCACTCTCCTGGGGTGCAGGTGTCTGTTAGTGTCCCAGGGAGCCCGAGGGCATCCCGGCCCTCCTGGGGTCCTGCTCTAACTCCCTGCGGGTGCCTTTCCACCGGGAAGGTTGGTGCAGCTCCTGCTTCTCAGGGAGGGAGTTTTCCTGTCCTGGGGACACTCGCCCTGGCCTTTGCCCAGCTCCTTGCGGGGCACCTCCCCCTTGGAGGCCTTTTGTTTCTTTATTTCTTTTTTCCCATCCTCCTACTTTGATAGAAGCGCGAACTCTTCTCACTGTAGCGTTCCAGCTGGTCTCTCTTTAAATCTCAGGCCGAATTCATAGATTTTCAGAATGATTTGAAGGTTATCTAGGTAATTTGGTGGAGACAGATGATTTGGGGACCCTACTCCTCAGCCATCTTGCCCCTCCTCCTAAAAATTTTTTTAATAAATAAATAAACAAACAAACAAACAAAAGAACGTTTAACCAGATTTGTCATTACCCATATAAGAAGAGTTGTTTTCTAAAACCAACAAATTTTTTCAAATCAGAAACTGAATAAGGAATAAGCAAAGAAGGAGACTCTGTCATTTTTGGACGTTGGAATATTTCTCTTTCTATGACAACAAAGTTTGTCAGTTAGAGTTTGAATACGTAAGCACAGAATCGTGTGCCCAGAGAGGCTCCCTGGGGGAAATTGCTCCTTGAGAGGAAGCCCAGACCCTGACAGGAAACCGGCCCAGAACCTCCATCTGCACCTGCTACTGGGTCTTCAAGACAGAAGTGGTGAGGAGTGTGAACCCCCTTGTGGTCCCCATCCCCTTCTACAGGGAGCTTTGTGTATGGGCTCACACTGAGGTCCCCTCACTGTGTCACTCACACAGTAATACACGGTCATGCCCTGGGCTCTCAGGCTGTTCATCTGCAGATACAGCATGTTCTTGGCATTGTCTCTGAAGATGGTGAATTGGCCCTTCACTGTGTCTGCATAGTATGTGCTACCTCCACCACTGTTAATAATTGCAACCCACTCCAACCCTTTCCCTGGAGCCTGGCAGACCCAATGCATCCAGTAGCTACTGAAGGTAAATCCAGAGGCCACACAAGAGAGTCTCAGAGACTGCCCAGGCTTCACCAGGTTTCCCCAGACTCCACCAGCTGCACCTCACCCTGGACACCTGCAGACACAACACATCCTGGTCAGGAAACTGTCCCACATCGCCTGTTTCTCTCACTCACCTCCACTCACACACTCAAGGTCTCTTTTTATCCATGAATTACCTTTTAAAATAGCGACAAGGAAAACCCAGCCAAGCACAGACTCCATGGTGGTTTGTCTGTGTTCTCTCCTGATCCCTGAATGGGATCACATGGGGATCCTGGGGCTGGGGCTCCTGTCCCAGCTGGAGGGTCCGGGCTGTGCTGGTTTAATCAGTGGAGGGAGGGCCCTATTTGCATGTCCTCTCATTACATAACCAGCTCCAGACTCGATTCAATTCTTTAGAAGATATATACAAGCATTACTTCCTAACCCTAGGTAACTTTCTTTTGGTGGCACAGTGGATTTATGATGTTCTAATCCATCACCGTTTTTATCTTTGTATTTATCTCTGCCTTTTTAAAAGCCTTTCATTAATATAGTTCATTTTAAAGAACATTTTCTCTCCTTAATGAAGTTTAATCTAAATATTTATTTTTGATACAGGTGTAAAGGGGATTATTTTATATATTTTTAAAGAAGATATGTTGTTAGTGTGTAGAAATTAACTTTATTGTCTATGTTGATTTGATATCCTGAATTTTCCCTGCACTCATTACTTACCTCTAAGTGTTTTTTTCAATGAATTTCCTCATTGACTATGCATATGCAAACAAATTATTTTTCTTTCTTTGACTGATTTTAATATCTTTTATTTTATTATTGCCTAATTTCTTTGGTAATCTTCGACTTAGTGGCATAGCCATTTTCCCTCTTTTCTGTCAGATTCTTTGTTCTAATATTTCATTTGATATATAGCAGATGTAGGAGAGCAAATGAATTTCTTTTTGCATGGGGATGAGCTCCCTAATATGTGGGGTGATGTGGGATCTCAGGACAGGACAGGACAGGAAGTCTGTCCACAACTTCTGCCTGATTCTGATGGGATATATATCCTTGATGTGTGTTGAGATTGATAAGTTCATTGTAGATTTGAATTTGAGCCTTTAATCTTGTAAGACATTTCCAAATATCTTCTTCCATTTTGTAGACTAATAATTACACTAAGTGATTCCTATGCTGTGAAAATGCTCTTTCCTTGATGAAGTCCCCATAGTTCATTTTCCTTTTCTTCCCCTTGCCTCTGGAGACACGTCTAGAAGTGGTTGCAGCTGAGGTAGAAAAGGTGCTGCCTGTGTTCTCCTGAGGTTTCTGATGGTTTCCTGACTCACATTTAGGTCTTTCATCAACTTTGACACCATTGTTGTGAATGATGTAAGAAAAGGGTCCCCTTTCATTATTCTGCATGTGGGTCTCCAATATTCCCAACATTGTTGAAGAGACTTTCTTTTTTCCATTGGATATTCTTTCCTGCTTTGTCAAGATTTTTTAACCACAGAGTTTAGGGTCCATTTCTGGGTTCTCGAACTTTTCTATTTATCTATACATCTGTATTTGTGCCAGTGCCATAGTGTCCTGATGATCACAACATTGTAATTTACCTTGACAGCCAGAATCAGGATATCTACTGCTTTGCTTTAGTTTTAAGGATTGCTTTGGCTATTTGAGGTCTTTGTGGTTCTCCAATAAATTTATGACTGTTTTCTCTAGCTCTGTGAAAAATGCTGGTTATATTATTATATGGATGGCTTTGAATGTGTCACTTGCTTTTGAAAGCATAGACATTTTATCAATATTCATTCTTCTAATCTGTGGGAATAAATATTTTCTATCTCCTTTTTTATTCCTTCTTGTCTTTCATAAGTGTTCTGCAGTGTTTAGAATATAGATCCATCCCTCTTCATTTACGATTTTTCCTAATCATCTGATGATTTCTGGTGCACTTGTAAATTGCATCCAGTCCTTGATTTTCTTTTTTCTGCTTCATTTGAACTATAAAGAAGAGCCACTGACTTCCTTGTATTGATTTTATATGCTCCAATTTTGCTGAATTCCGGTATCAGTTCTAGCAATTTTTTTCACAGTAATCTTTGGGATTTGAACTTAAAGATCTTGTGGTGTATTAAGAGTTAAAGTTTGGCTTTTTCTTTGCTGAGTTGGATGACATTTCCTTCTTTTTGTTGTCTGATTGTTGAGGCTAGGACTTCTAGCAGTAAGGTGAAGAACTGTGGTGATGGTGGACATCCCTGTCCTATTCCTGATCTTAGGGGAAAGCTCTCAACTTTTCCCTGTTGAGGAAGACATTCTCCATCTGTCTCTGTAGATGGATTTTATTATTTTGAGTATGTCTCCCTATCTCTACAGAGCAAGAGGATTTTTATCAAGAAGGTATAATCTCTTTTGCCACAGGCTTCTTAGGCATCAGGTGAGAGGATAAAATGGTCCTTATACTTTCATTTATTAATGACTCAAATACCACTGTTTGTTTTGCATATGCTGAACCACCCATGCAGACCAGAAATTAAAACGATTTTTGTCATGAAGAATTATCCTTTTAACGTACTGTTGGATCCTGTTGGTTAGGATATTAGTCAGAATTTTGCATCCATATCCATCAGGAATATTAGTCTGTAATTGTCCTTTTAAGTAGAATCTTTGTCTGCTTTTCAGTACATAAAATGAGTTTGGAAATTTCCTTTAATTTCTGTTTTTTGGATAGCCATTTTTTTATGATAGGCATTAATTCTTTTTAAATACTTGTTGCATTGCCTTGGGCAACCATGTGTCCCTGGACTTTTGATTGTTAGAAGACCTTTAAAGATGTTCGATTTTTCCTTTCCTGGTTTTGGATCTGTCTTGCTTTTCTATTCATTCCTGAAATAAGTCAATCAGCAGACAAGCATTTTTCAGGTTGCTTGCACATTTATATATCTTTTATGAGGAAATATCAATTCGTGTTATCAGCTCATGTCTTACCTGGATTTTCTGTTCTTTGAGTGTTGAATTTACTAAGTTCTTTAATGATTTTGGATACTATTTTTCAAATAAATCCTCATTTGTAAATAGCTACTCATATTATATTGGTTGTGTTTATGTTTCTTGACTTCTTTCCCCTCACATACCTGTTTATCCTCACGAACACCCTATAATTCATATTTGCAATTGTTTCACTTGCTTTTGGAAAAATGTCTTGTAAGACTTTGGTCTGGACAATAACAGGGAGGTTACTGCCTGGTTTCTGAAGGATTCTTTCTCATATATAGGTCTTTCATCCATTTTCAGTTCATCTGTGTGTCTGGTGTAAGAACCTGGGCCAGTCTCGTTCTTCTGCATATGGCTGTTCAAATTCTCCAACATCATTTGTTGAAGAGACTCCCTTTTTCCATTGGATACTCTTGCCTGCTTGTCAAAGATGTGTTAACCGTAGGGTTGAGGATCCATTTCTGAGTTCTCTACTCTGTTCCATTGACCTATGTGTCTGTTTTGGTGCCAGTACTATAGTGTCTTGATGATCACAGCTTTGTAATACAGCCTGATATCAGGCATTGCGATGCCACCAGCTTTGGTTTCCTTTTTTCACCATCCCATTGGTTTTTAGGGTCTTTTATGGTTCCATTCAAAGTTAACGATTGTTTTTCCTATCAGTGAAAAATGTTGATGGTATTTTGATAAAGATTGCATTACTATGTAGATTTTCTTGGGTAGCATAGAGATTGAAGCAATATATATATTTTTCTCTAATCCTTAAGCACAGAAGGTTTTTCATTTCTTGTGTCTTCCTCAAATTGCAACCTAAGTATTCTAGCGTTCTCAGTGTACACATCTGATTTGATTCACTGTTAGTTATTTTTGTTGTGCTGTTGCAATTGTAAATGCCAGGGACTCCTGGGTTTCTTTTTCTAATCTACCATTGTTAGTGTAAAATGTGCCTGACTTTGGTGCATTGAATGTATATCTTGCTATTTTGCAAAATTACTGATTCAGATATAAAGTGTTTTCCTAGAGTCTTTTGAGGTTTCCATGTGGAGTAGCATGCCATATGTGGAGAGTGAACATTTGACCTATTCCTTATTTATTTGGGAACATGTATCTCTTCTCTTTGATTGCTGAGACAAGGATTTCCAGCACTTTATTCAAGAACTGCTTTGAGAGTTGAGATTCCTGTCATGTTCATGACCTTAGTGCATGAGATCCATCTTTCTCTTCATTTAAGAGGGTCATTTTAAGTCCAGACACCTCTAAATTTGAAATTGAGTTTGTGGATCGCATTTTTATTGCTAAGTGACATCCAAGAAAACTGAAGTATCAATTTTTATATCAGAACTGGTTTCAATCCAAAGACTGAAATAAGAGACGAAGAAGAGCACTACTTCCTAATTAAAGTGACTATCGAACACGAAGATCACTGACAGTGATGCTGTGATCATGGTCCAGTATAGTGTCCACACCAGAGGCCTTTCCTCTGTGGCTCAGATTGTTAATGCATCTGTAGCCTCCTGTCCAGCGTGCACTTTATGCTCCTTGTAGCACACTTGCTAGTTGATCTGGGTGCTCCTGTGATGGACACTGAGTGCAGTTGGTCTCCTGCGAAGCATAAGTTGATGAGCATCAGGATATTGGGAATGTATTTGTATTTAGAGACAGGAATAAGCAATGCATGTGAATGATTCATATGTGTAGGTTAGTGTATTTCTCTTCCTATGACAAATACATTTGTAGGAAAACACTGAAACCGTCAACATAGAATCCTGTGTACAGAGAGTCTCTCTGGGTTTAATATTTGATGGAGAGGAAGCGCCAGACACTGGCATGAAAGTAGCAAACAAAGGATCTCGAGATTCAGCCTGTATATTTTTTGAAAGGTTTTATTTATTTATTCCTGAGAGACATGATTAAATGTTGAGGTGTTGAGCGGTTTTTGATTTTAGGGGGATCTCTCTATTTCCTGGATCTGAATGCCTGTTTCCCTTCCCAGATTAGGAAAGTTTTCAGCTATGATTTGTTCAAATACATATTCTGGACCTCTGTCCCTTTCGGCGCCCTCGGAACCCCAATTTAATGTAGGTTTTTCTTCCTCAGGCTGTCATTTATTTCCCTTAATCTATCCTCATGGTCTTTTAATTGTTTGTCTTTTTTTCCTCAGTTTCCCTTTGTCATAAACTTGTATTCTATGTCACTCACTCATTCTTCCACCTCGTTAACCCTCATCGTTGGGACTTCTAGTTTGGATTGCATCTCATTCAATTGATTTTTAATTTCTGCCTGGTTGGATCTAAATTCTGCCGTCATGGTCTCTTGAGTCCTTTATGCTTTTTCTAGAGCCAACAGTAGCTTTAAAATAGTGCTTCTGAATTGGCTTGCTGACATTGAATTGTAATCCAGATTTTGTAACTCTGTGGGAGCGAGGACTGTTTCTGATACTTTCTTTTGAGGTGAGGTTTTCCATCTAGTCATTTTACTCAGTGCAGAATGGCCAAAAACAAGTTGTGCTGGAAAAGGAGAAAAAGAGAGGAGAGAAAGAAGGAAAGAAAAGAGAAAAAGAAAAAAGGAAGAAAAAAAGAAAAGATGAAGAAAAAGAGAAAGAAAAAGAAAGGAAAAAAGGGTGGAGGAAGCAAACAGAAATCAAAAAGCAAAAAAAAAAAAAAAACACGGGGGAGTATCTTCTGATTCTGTATACTTTAAGTCCCTTGACTTCCCCTGGAACTTGTCCTTCTAGCTGGTGTTCTGGGGGAGGGGCCTGTTGTGCTGATTTTCAGGTGTTAGCACTTGGGGTAGCTGCTCAGCCCCCTGCCTGGTGCAGGGCACATTCGGGGTTGTTTACCCTGTGAAGCCCCAGGAAGAACAACCACAGTGGTGGCGGCCAGCTCTAGAGCCCTGGATTCAGCTCCCATGGTAACTAAAGAGCTCTCCATCTGCAGGGGACTGGATGCTCTGGGGGCGGGGCTGCTGATTTGCTCATCTCAGGGCAGGGACGTCCTTGCTGTCCTGGGCCCTCATGGCCTCTGCCTGTCCCAGTGGGAGGCCGGATCCTGGGCTGTGTTCCCAGCGCCTTGTGCTCCAGGGCCTGAGCTGTTGGATTCACACTCCTGGTCACGCAGCCCCCTCCACCGCAGAGCCACTGCCCGAGCCCCTCCCAGCTGCTCCCGGGTCCAGCGGGGCGCCCCCTGCAGTCCTTTAGGGAGCTCGCCGCACTCTCCCTGGTGCACAGTTGCTCTGTTAGTGTCCCAGGGAGCCTGAGGGCATCCCCTCCCTTCCTGGGGTCCTGTTCTAACTCCCTGTGAGTGCCTTTCCACCTGGGGAGATTGGTGAAGCTCCTGCTTGTCTGGGACGGAGCTTTCCTGTCCCGGGGACACTCACCCTGGCCTTAGCCTGGCTCCTCGTGGGGCCCCTCCCCCTTGAATGCCTTTTGTTTCTTTAATTCTTTCCCGCCCCCCCATCTTCCTACCTTGATAGAAACGTGAACTCTTCTCACTGTAGCATTCCAGCTGTTCTCTCTTTAAATCTCAAGCCGAATTCGTAGATTTTCAGAATGATTTGAAGGTAATCTAGGTAATTTGGTGGGGACCCTACTCTTCCGCCATCTTGCCCCTCCTCTCAAGTCTTTTTTGCAAGGTTTGTCCTCATTCACCATTTATACGATAATGTCATATACAAGGAAATTATTTTTCTTTCTGTTGAATGATATTAATATCTTTTATTTTATTATTGCCTAATTTCTATGGAAATCTTTGATTTAGGGGAATAAAAGCTTTCCCTCTTTTTGTCAGATTCTTTGTTCTAATATTTCATTTGATATATAGCAGATCTAGGAGAGCAAAATAATTTCCTCTTGCATGTGGATGAGCTTCCTAATATATGATGTGATGCGGGATCTCAGGACAGGACAGGAAGTCTGTTCACAATTTCTGCCCAATTCTGATTGGCTGTTGAGCTTAATAAGTTCATTTTAGATTTGAATTTGAGTCTTTAATCTGATAAGACTTTACAAAATATCTTCTCCCATTCTGTAGGCTGCCTTTCAATTACACTGAATGATTCCTTTGCTGTGAAGATGCTCTTTCCTTGATAAAATCGCCATGGTTCATTTTCCTTTTCTTTCTCTTGCCTCTGGAGACACGTCTAGAAGTGGTTGCAGCCGAGGTAGAAAAGGTGTTGTTTGTGTTCTCCTGAGGATTCTGATGGTTTTCTTCCTCACTTTTAGGTCTTTCATTAACGTTGAGTCCATTGTTGTGAATGATGTAAGAAAAGGGTCCACTTTCATTCTTCTGCATGTTTCTCCCCAACATTCCCCATGCAATTTGTTGAAGAGACTCGTTTTCTTTTTTTTTTTAATTTTTATTTATTTATGATAGTCACACAGAGAGAGAGAGAGAGAGGCAGAGACACAGGCAGAGGGAGAAGCAGGCTCCATGCACCGGGAGCCCGACGTGGGACTCGATCCCGGGTCTCCAGGATCATGCCCCAGGCCAAAGGTAGGCGCCAAACCGCTGCGCCACCCAGGGATCCCGAGACTCGTTTTCCATTGCATATTCTTCCCTGCTTTGTCAAGATTTTTTGACCTTAGATTTCAGGGTCCATTTCTGGGTTCTCAAACTTTTCTTAATTTGTGCCAGTACCATAATGTCCTGATGATCACAACGTTGTAATTTACCTTGACAACCAGAATCAAGATGTTTCCAGGTTTGCTTTAGTTTCACAGGATTGCTTTGGATATTTGAGGTCTTCTTGGTTCCCTAAAATTTTCTGATGTTTTGCTCTAGATCTGTAAACAATGCTGGTGATATTTTTATACAGATGGCTTTGATTGTGTAGCTTTATCTAGAAGCATAAGTATTTTATCAATATTCATTCTTCTAATATATGAAAATAATATTTTCTATGCTCTTGTGTCTCCCATACTGTCTTTCGTAAGTGTTCTGGAATGTTTAGTCTATCCATCCAACCCTCTTTGGTTAGACTCATTTAGATCCTTCATCAACTTTGAGTCCATTGTTGTGAATGATGTGAAAAAAGTGTCCCCTTTCATAATTCTGCATGTGGGTCTCCAATATTCCCAATGCCATTTGTTGAAGAGACTTTCTTTTTTTCCATTGGATATGCTTTCCTGCTTTGTCAGGATTTATGACCACAGACTTCAGGTTCCATTTCTGGGATCTCAAACTTTTCTATTTATCTATACGTCTGTATTTGTGCCAGTGCCATAAGGTCCTGATTATCACAACGTTGTAATTTACCTCGACAACCAGAATCAGGATGTCTACAGCCTTGCTTTAATTTTTCAGTGTCTCTTTGGCTATTTGAGCTCTTTCTGGTTCCCTAAAAATTTTCTGACTGTTTTCCCTAGCTCTTTGAAAAATTCTGGTGATATTTTAATAAGGATGGCTTTGAATGTGTTACTTGCTCTTGGTAGCATAGGTATTTTATCAATATTCATTCTTCTAATCTATGAGAATAAATATGTTCTATTTGTATATTCCTTACTGTAGTTCATAAGTTTTCCTGAATGTTTAGACCATACATCCATCACTCTTGGTTAGGAAATTTCCTCATTACCTGATGATTTCTGGTGCAATTATAAATTGCATCCAGCCCTTGATTTTCTTTTTTCTGCAGAGCAGATTACTTTTATAGAAATCATAGGTTTCGTTTTCTTTTTTTTCTATAGTTTCACTGGCCCTTCTGGGAGCCTACTCAGATTCTTTTGTTCTTTCCTGTTGAGTTAATAAGTTCTTTATAGATCTAGGATACTAGCCCTTAATCTGTTAGATCATTGGCAAATATCTGCTGCCATTCTGTAGGTTGTCTTTTCCTTTTGTTGACTGTTTCTTTTGATGTACAGAAGCATTTATCTTGATGGAGTCCCAATAATTCAATTTTGCTTTTGTTTCTCTTGCCTTCATAGATGCATATTTCAAGAAGTTGCTAAAGCCAAGTTAGAAAAGGGTGTGAAAAATAAAAATGTATACTATTTTTTAATTTATAAAATAATTTTAATTAATTGATTGATTAATGTATATTTTTTATTGGAGTTCGATTTGCCATCAATCTTCATCAATATCCTGCCTCATGTGAGAGGACATAGGATCCAGCAGCATGGGGATTGAATCTGTGTAGGAGGAACAGCGAGACTTTTTGTGGGACCTCATGTCCATCTTCTAGAGATATGTGAACGATGTTTACATCCTGTCAACAAGCGTCCATGGATACTTTGATGTGCACAGTCAGATTTGAGACACAAGTGTCCACATGTCTACCCATCCATCACCCCAGCCCATGACTGAGGATGGGGCCTGTGCAGTTGGAGTGGGGGGAAACATGGGGAGCAGAAGCCTGGCAATATGTTTTATCCTCATCTTCACTCTGCTAATGTACTGGATATGCTTCTATTTCAATCAGGTCCTGGAGAAGACCTGTATTGCTCTATTGTTCCCTTTGTGGATGGGTTTCGATATGTCCCAAAGCTTTACAAGGAAACAAGGGGTTTGAGAGACATACTGGATTGTATGATTGTGATTTAATGTTCATTCATTGAAATTTTGCTTAAATTCTTTAATTTCTTCATTATCTCATTCCTTCTTCAATAAGATGTCCTTTTATGTGCATTTATTTAATTGTTACATATTTTTTATTGAAGGTTTATTTCCAACATATAGCATAGCATCCCAGTTTCATCTGGTCAAGTGTTCCCCTCAGTGCCCGTCACTCAGTCACCCCATGCCCCCATCCACTTTTCCTCCCACTACCTCTTGTTCATTTCCCAGATTTAGAAGTCTCTCATGTTTTGTCACCCTCTCTAATTTTTTCCACTTATTTACCCTCATTTCCTCTATAATTCTTTACACCATTTTTTATATTACCCAAATGAATGAAACCATATAATATTTGTCCTCCAATTGGCCTACTTCACTCAGCATAATACCCTCCAGTTCCACTCATGTTGAAGCAATTGGTGGGTATTCTTCCGCTCTGGTGACTGAGGAATATTCCATTGTAAATATAGAATACATGTTCTTCATCCATTCATCTTTTGATGGACACCAGGGCTCCTTCCACAGTTTGGCTATTGTGGACATTGCTGCTATAAGCATGGGGGTGCAGGTGTCCCAGTGTTTCACTATATCTGTATATTTGAGGTAAACCCCCAGCAGTGCAATTGCTGGGTTGTAGGACAGTTCTATTATTAACTCTTTGAGGAACCACCACACAGTTTTCCAAAGTGACTGTACCAAATCACATTCCCACCAACAATGCAAGGGGTTCCCTTTCTCCACATCCACTTCAACATTTGTTGTTTCATGTCTTCTTAATTTTCCCTATTCTCACTGGTGTGAGGTGGTATCGCATCATCGTTTAGGTGCCTTCCATATTTTTACTGGGTTTGACTTCTTGTTTCATAGCATATTGGTCTGAAAATATGCATGGAGTGAATTCAACCATTCTGTACCACTTGACACATGACTTGTGACCATGTATATGATCAATTCTGGAGTATTTTCCACGTGCAATAAAGAAGAACATGTATTCTGCTTTGGGAAAAATGCTCTGATATATTTGTGAAGTACGTCTGATCCAGTATGTCTCTCAAACCCCTTGTTTCCTTGTTGAGCTTCTGCTTAGATGATTCTCACTGATGTCAGGGGACATTGAAGTCTGCTGTAAAGGTAACAGTAGCTATGAGTGTCATTAAATTTAGGGTTAATTGGTTTGTGCACTTGTCTTCTCTGAAGGTAGCAGTGTGAATATTTAGAAAAGGTAGATCTTCTGTTGGATAAAACATTTTTATGATATAGTATCCTTCTTCATCCTTTATTATAGGCTTTGTTTTAAATTCTAGTTCAGCTGATATGTGTTGCTACTCCTCCTTCCTCTTGTCCATTGACATGAACAGTGGCTGTTTATTCCCTCACTTTCAATCTGGATGTGTGTTTTTTTGAAAAGGAGAGTCTGCTAAAACTCCTGGGTGGCTCAGCTGTTCAGCACTTGCCTTTGACCCAGGGAATGATCCTGGAGACACGGGATCAAGTCCCACATCGAGCTACCTGAATGGAGCCTGCTGCTCTCTCTGCCTATGTCTTTGCCCCTGTCTCTCTGTGTCTCTTATGAATACATAGATTACATTTTTCAAAAAAAGAAATAAACAAAGTCTCTGCTATGATTCTCTCAAATATACATTCTGTCCTTCTCTCTCTTCCTTCCCTTCATGGGCCCCAAATATTTTAATTTAGTTTGAACTTATGGCACTTGTGATTTTTCAAGCCTTTCATGGTCCATTATTTGTGTGTCTCTACTTTCCTCACCTTCTTTCCTTTCTATCACCTTGTCTTTTATGTCACCTACGCTTCCTTCAACCTCATTTACCATGGCTGTTAGAGCATCTAGTTTAGACTACATCTCACTTTGATCATTTTTTATTTGCAACTGAATTGGTTCATTTCTACACTAAGTGTCATGTGCTTTAGCTTTCCTGAAATGCAAATAGTAACTTTAAAATTAATATCCTGATTTTGAGCTCTGATTTTTTTACTTTATCCCTCTCAATTAGATATATGGCAGAGAGAATTACCTCTGGTTCTTTCCTTTGTTGTGAATAGCATATGCCCCAGGAATTGTATTACTGAGTATTTACCCCAAACATACAGATGCAGTGATGCGAAGGGCAACTGAACCCCAGTGTTCATAGCAACAAAGTACACAGTAGCCAAACCTTGGAGGGAGGCATGACATCCACAAAAGAAGAATGGATAAATAGTATGTGGAATATATACAATGGGATATTACTCTGTCATCAGAAATATCAAATACCTACAATTTACAGTGACATTGATGGAACTGGAGGGTATTTCACTGGGTAAAATAAGTCAATCAGAAAACAATTATCATGTCATTTCTGTCTAATGTGGAATATACATAACATTGGCTAAATTTGGGAAGACTGGAAATCATTTGAGAGGGATACAGAACATGAGAAAGCATTAACTATAGGAAACAGAATGAGGTATAATGCTGGGGTGGTTAGTGAGTGTATTGGGTTATTGTGTGATGCGCATTAAAGAGGGCACATGATGTGATCAATCCTGGTTGTTATAAGCACCGGATGGATTATTGAACATCACAAAAGAAGTATGTAGTATAAGCTGGCTAATTCAATGTAACAAAAAACAAAACTATTTTATTTAACGATATTGTTGTATCAAAGAAGATGTGGTATATCTATTCAATGGAATATTACTCAGAGGGAGGGGCAAGATGGTGGAAGAGTAGGGTCCCCAAATCAACTGTCCCCACCAAATTACCTAGATAACCTTCAAATCATCCTGAAAATCTATGAATTCGGCCTGAGATGTAAAGAGAGACCAGCTGGAATGCTACAGTGAGAAGAGTTTGCGCTTCTATCAAGGTAGGAAGACGGGGAAAAAGAAATAAAGAAACAAAAGGCATCAAAGAGGGGCCCTGCGAGGAGTCAGACTAAGGCCAGGGCGAGTGCCCCCAGTACCGGAAAGCTCCATCTAGAGAAGCAGGAGCTTCACCAATCTTCCTGGTCAGAAAGGCGCCCAGGGAGTTAGAGCAGGACCCCAGGAGGGCAGGGACGCCCTCACGTTCCCTGGGACACTAACAGACACCTGCGCACCCAGGAGAGGGCACCATACACCACAGCTGAGCTCCCTGAAACACTGCAGCG
This sequence comes from Canis lupus familiaris, assembly GCF_011100685.1. Classification (NCBI taxonomy): domain Eukaryota; kingdom Metazoa; phylum Chordata; class Mammalia; order Carnivora; family Canidae; genus Canis; species Canis lupus. The sequence continues at coordinate 76,004,161 of NC_049229.1, forward strand.
CTCATGGCTGCACCCTGAGCAGCTAGGAGGAGTCGGGCGATGGCTCTGTGTGGAGGGGGCTGCGTGCTCGGGGGCAGCTTGGAGGCGGCTCCGGCAGAGAAGAGGCTCTGGGAGGAGGGGGCTGCATGGCTCTGGAAGCAGCTCGGAGGGGCTGGGGCGGCGGATCCATGAAGGCAGCTGTGTGGCCAGGAGCCTGAATCCAACACCGCAGGCCCCAGAGCACAGGGCGCCGAGACACAGCCCAGGATCCGGTCTCCCCCCAGGACAGGCAGAGGCTGGGAGGGCCCAGAGCAGCAAGGACACTCCTGCCCCAAGCTGAGCATATCAGCGGCCCAGCCCCGGAACCTCCAGGCCCTGCAGATGGAGAGCTCCGGTGTTATTGCCGGGGCTGAAGCCAGGGCTCCAGAGCTGCCGCCGCCACTGGGGTTGTTCCTCCTGGAGCCTCACGGGGTAAATAACCCCACTGAGCCCTGCGCCAGGCAGGGGCCAGAGCAGCTCCCCCAAGTGCTAACACCTGAAAATCAGCACAACAGGCCCCTCCCCCAGAAGACCAGCTAGAGGGAAATGTTCCAGGGGAAGTCAAGGGACTTAAAGTATTCAGAATCAGAAGATACTCGCCCGTGTTTTTTTTTCTTTTTGATTTCTCTTTGCATCCCCCACCTTTTTCCCCTTTTTTCTTTTTCTTTCTCTTTTTCTTCTCTTTTTTCCTTTTTTTTCCTTGTTTCTTTTTCTCTTTTCTTCTTTCTCTCCTCTTTTTTTCTCCTTTTCCCAGTACAACTTGTTTCTGGCCACTCTGCACTGAGCAAAATGACTAGAAGGAAAACCTCACCTCAAAAGAAAGAATCAGAAATAGTTCTCTCTCCCACAGAGTTACAAAATCTGGATTACAATTCAATGTCAGAAAGACAATTCAGAAGCACTATTATACAGCCACTGGTGGCTCTAGAAAAAAGCATAAAGTCTCAAAAGACTTCATGACTGCAGAATTTAGATCTAATCAAGCAGAAATTAAAAATCGATTGAATGAGATGCAATCAAAACTAGAAGTCCTAATGATGAGGGTTAACGAGGTGGAAGAACGAGTGAGTGACGTAGAAGACAAGTTGATGGCAAAGAGGGAAACTGAGGAAAAAAGAGACAAACAATTAAAAGACCATGAGGATAGATTAAGGGAAATAAATGACAGCCTGAGGAGGAAAAACCTAAGTTTAATTGGGGTTCCCTAGGGCGCTGAAAGGGCCAGAGGGCCAGAATATGTATTTGAACAAATCATAGCTGAAAACTTTCCTAATCTGGGAAGGGAAACAGGCATTCAGATCCAGGAAATAGAGAGATCCCCCCTTAAATCAATAAAAACCATTCATCACCTTGACATTTAATAGTGAAGCTTGCCAATTCCAAAGTTAAAGAGAAGATCCTTGAAGCAACAAGAGACAAGAAATCCCTGACTTTTATGGGGAGGAGTATTAGGGTAACAGCAGACCTCTCCACAGAGACCTGGCAGGCCAGAAAGGGCTGGCAGGATATATTCAGGGTCCTCAATGAGAAGAACATGCAACCAAGAAATCATTATCCAGCAAGGCTCTCATTCAGAATGAAAGGAGACATAAAGAGCTTCCAAGACAGGCATTAACTGAAAGAATCTGTACCTCCAAACCAGATCTGAAAGAAATTTTAAGGAGGACTCTTAAAATTCCCCTTTAAGAAGAAGTCCACTGGAACAATCCACAAACACAAGGACTGAATAGATATCATGATGACACTAAACTCATATCTTTCAATAGTAACTCTGAAAGTGAATTGGCTTAATGACCCCATCAAAAGGAGCAGAGTGTCAGACTGGAAAGAAAGCAGAACCCATCTATTTGCTGTCTACAAGAGACTCATTTTACAGAAGGAAACCTACAGCCTGAAAACAAAATGTTGGAGAACCATTTACCATTCAAATGGTCCTCAAAAGAAAGCAGGGGTAGCCATCCTTATATCAGATAAACTAAAATTTACCCCAAAGACTCTAGTGAGAGATGAAGAGGGACACTATGTGATAACTTAAAGGATATACCGAACAAGAGGACTTAACAATCCTCAGTATATATGCCCCGAATGTGAGAGCTGACAAATATATCAATCAATTAATAACCAAAGTTAAGGCAAACTTATATAATAATACACATATACTTGGTGACTTCAATCTAGCACTTTCTACACTTGATAGGTCTTCTAAACAAAACATCACCAAGGAAACGAGAGCTTTAAATGATACACTGGACCAGATGGATTTCACAGATATCTACAGAACTTTACATCCAAACTCAACTGAATACACATTCTTCTCAAGCGCACATGGAACTTTCTCCAGAATAGACCACATACTGGGTCACAAATAAGGTCTGAACTGATAACAAAAGATTGGGATCGTCCCCTGCATATTCTCCAACCATAATGCCTTGAAATTAGAACTAAATCACAAAAGAAGTTTGGAAGGGCTTCAAATACGTGGAGGTTAAGGACAATTGTGCTAAAAGATGAAAGGGTCAACCAGGAAATTCAGGGAGAATTTAAAAGATTCATGGAAACTAATGAGAATGAAGATACAACCGTTCAAAATCTTTGGGATGCAGCAAAACTGTCCTAAAGGAGAAATACATCGCAATACAAGCATCCATCCAAAAACTGGAAAGAACTCAAATACAAAAGCTAACCTTACACATAAAGGAGCTAGAGAAAAAACAGCAAATAGATCCTACACGCAATAGAAGAAGAGAGTTATTAAAGATTCAAGCAGAACTCAATGAAATTGAGACCAGAAGAACTGTGGAACAGATAAAAAAAAAAAAACAGCAGATGGTTCTTTAAAAGAATTAATAAGATAGATAAACCATTAGCCAGCCTTATTAAAAAGAAGAGAGAGAAGACTCAAATTAATAAAATCATGAATGAGAAAGGAGAGATTGCTACCAACACCAAGGAAATACAAACAATTTTAAAAACATATTATGAACAGCTATACGCCAATAAATTAGGCAATCTAGAAGAAATGGACGCATTCCTGGAAAGCCACAAACTACCAAAACTGGAACAGGAAGAAATAGAAAACCTGAACAGGCCAATAACCAGGGAGGAAATAGAAGCAGTCATCAAAAACCTCCCAAGAAACAAGAGTCCAGGGCCAGATGGCTTCCCTGGGGAATTCTATCAAACGTTTAAAGAAGAAACCATACCTATTCTACTCAAGCTGTTTGGAAAGATAGAAAGAGATGGAGTACTTCCAAATTCGTTCTATGAGGCCAGCATCACCTTAATTCCAAAACAAGACAAAGACCCCACCAAAAAGGAGAATTACATACCAATATCCCTGATGAACATGGATGCAAAAATTCTCAGCAAAAAAAAAAAAAAATTCTCAGCAAGATACTAGCCAATAGGATCCAACAGTTCATTAAGAAAATTATTTACCATGACCAAGTAGGATTTATTCCCGGGGCACAAGGTTGGTTCAACACTCATAAAACAATCAGTGTGATTCATCATATCAGCAAGAGAAAAACCAAGAACCATATGATCCTCTCATTCGATGCAGAGGAAGCATTTGACAAAATACAGCATCCATTCCTGATCAAAACTCTCCAGAATGTAGGGATAGAGGGAACATTCCTCAACAACTTAAAAGCCATCAACAAAAATCATACAGCAAATATCATTCTCAATGGGGAAGCACTGGGAGACTTTCCCCTAAGATCAGGAACATGACAGGGATGTCCACTCTCACCACTGCTATTCAATGTAGTAATGGAAGTCCTAGCCTCAGCAATCAAACACCCTGGGTAGCACAGCAGTTTGGCACCTGCATTTGGCCAAGGGCGCAATCCTGGACACTCGGGATCGAGTCCCATGTCAGGCTCTGAGTGCATGGAGCCTGCTTCTCTCTCTGCCTGTGTCTCTGCCTCTCTCTCTCTCTCTCTCTCTGTGTGACTATCATAAATAAATAAAAATTTAAAAAAAGAAATTGGAAAAGAAGAAGTCAGACTCTCCCTCTACGCCAAAGACTTGATACTCTACAAAGAAAACCCAAAAGCCTCCACCCCAAGATTGCTAGACCTCAAAGCAATTTGGCAGCATGGCAGGATGCAAAACCAAAGCCCAGAAGTCAGTCGCATTTCTATACATTAACAATGAGATTGTAGAAAGAGAAATTAAGGAGTCAAACCATTTACAATTGCACCCAAAAGCATAAGATACCTAGGAATAAACCTAACCAAAGAGGTAAAGGATCTATACCCTAAGAACTATAGAGCAATTCTGAAAGAAATTGAGGAAGACACAAAGAGATGGAAAAATATTCCATGCTCATGGATTGGAAAAATTAATATTGCGAAAACGTCAATGTTACCCGGGGCAATGTACAGGTTTAATGCAATCCCTATCAAAATACCATGGACTTTCTTCAGAGACTTAGAACAAATTATTTTAAGATTTGTGTGGAAACAGAAAATACCCCAAATAGCCAGGGGAATTTTAAAAGAAAACCATATCTGGAGGCATCACAATGGCAGATTTCAGGTGGTACTACAAAGCTGTGGTCATCAAGACAGTGTGGTACTGGCACAAAAACAGACACATAGATCAATGGAACAGAATAGAGAATCCAGAAGTGGACCCTCAAATTTATGCACAACTAATATTCGATAAAGGAGGAAAGACTATCCATTGAAAGAAAGACAGCCTGTCCAATAAATGGTGCTCGAAAAATTGGACATCCACATGCAGAAGAATTAAACTAGACCACTACCTTGCACCATACACAAAGATAAACTCAAAATGTATGAAAGATCTAAATGTGAGACAAGATTCCTTCAAAATCCTAGAGGAGAACAGAGGCAACACCCTTTTTTATTTTTATTTATTTTTATTTTTTTTATTGGTGTTCAATTTACTAACATACAGAATAACCCCCAGTGCCCGTCACCCATTCACTCCCACCCCCCGCCCTCCTCCCCTTCCAACACCCCTAGTTAGTTTCCCAGAGTTAGCAGTCTTTACGTTCTGTCTCCCTTTCTGATATTTCCCACACATTTCTTCCCCCTTCCCTTATATTCCCTTTCACTATTATTTATATTCCCCAAATGAATGAGAACATATAATGTTTGTCCTTATCCGACTGGCTTACTTCACTCAGCATAATACCCTCCAGTTCGATCCACGTTGAAGCAAATGGTGGGTATTTGTCATTTCTAATAGCTGAGTAATATTCCATTGTATACATAAACCACATATTCTTTATCCATTCATCTTTCGTTGGACACTGAGGCTCCTTCCACAGTTTGGGTATCGTGGCCATTGCTGCTATAAACATCGGGGTGCAGGTGTCCCGGCGTTTCACTGCATCTGTATCTTTGGGGTAAATCCCCAGCAGTGCAATTGCTGGGTTGTAGGGCAGGTCTATTTTTAACTCCTTGAGGAACCTCCACACAGTTTTCCAGAGTGGCTGCACCAGTTCACATTCCCACCAACAGTGTATGAGGGTTCCCTTTTCTCCGCATCCTCTCCAACATTAGTGGTTTCCTGCCTTGTTAATTTTCCCCATTCTCACTGGTGTGAGGTGGTATCTCATTGTGGTTTTGATTTGTATTTCCCTGATGGCAAGTGATGCAGAGCATTTTCTCATGTGCATGTTGGCCATGTCTATGTCTTCCTCTGTGAGATTTCTCTTCATGTCTTTTGCCCATTTCATGATTGGATTGTTTGTTTCTTTGGTGTTGAGTTTAATAAGTTCTTTATAGATCTTGGAAACTAGCCCTTTATCTGATATGTCATTTGCAAATATCTTCTCCCATTCTGTAAGTTGTCTTTGAGTTTTGTTGACTGTATCCTTTGCTGTGCAAAAGCTTCTTATCTTTATGAAGTCCCAATAGTTCATTTTTGCTTTTGTTTCTTTTGCCTTCGTGGATGTATCTTGCAAGAAGTTACTATGGCCGAGTTCAAAAAGGGTGTTGCCTGTGTTCTTCTCTAGGATTTTTTTTTTTATGATAGTCACACAGTGAGAGAGAGAGGCAGAGACACAGGCAGAGGGAGAAGCAGGCTCCATGCACCGGAAGCCCGATGTGGGATTCGATCCCGGGTCTCCAGGATCGCGCCCTGGGCCAAAGGCAGGCGCCAAACCGCTGCGCCACCCAGGGATCCCTTTCTCTAGGATTTTGAAGGAATCTTGTCTCACATTTAGATCTTTCATCCATTTTGAGTTTATCTTTGTGTATGGTGAAAGAGAGTGGTCTAGTTTCATTCTTCTGCATGTGGATGTCCAATTTTCCCAGCACCATTTATTGAAGAGACTGTCTTTCTTCCAATGTATAGTCTTTCCTCCTTTATCGAATATTAGTTGCCCATAAAGTTCAGGGTCCACTTCTGGATTCTCTATTCTGTTCCACTGATCTATGTGTCTGTTTTTGTGCCAGTACCACACATGGATGCAAAAATTCTCAACAAGATACTGGCCAATAGGATCCAACAATACATTAAGAAAATTATTCACCATGACCAAGTAGGATTTATCCCTGGGACACAAGGCTGGTTCAACACCCGTAAAACAATCAATGTGATTCATCATATCAGCAAGAGAAAAACCAAGAACCATATGATCCTCTCATTGGCTGCAGAGAAAGCATTTGAAAAAATACAGCATCCATTCCTGATCAAAACTCTTCAGAGTGTAGGGATAGAGGGAACATTCCTCGACATCTTAAAAGCCATCTATGAAAAGCCCACAGCAAATATCATTCTCAATGGGGAAGCACTGGGAGCCTTTCCCCTAAGATCAGGAACAAGACATGGATGTCCACTCTCACCACTGCTGTTCAACATAGTACTGGAAGTCCTAGCCTCAGCAATCAGACAACAAAAAGACATTAAAGGCATTCAAATTGGCAAAGAAGAAGTCAAACTCTCCCTCTTCGCCGATGACATGATACTCTACATAGAAAACCCAAAAGACTCCACCCCAAGATTGCTAGAACTCATACAGCAATTCGGTAGCGTGGCAGGATACAAAATCAATGCCCAGAAGTCAGTGGCATTTCTATACACTAACAATGAGACTGAAGAAAGAGAAATTAAGGAGTCAATCCCATTTACAATTGCACCCAAAAGCATAAGATACCTAGGAATAAACCTCACCAAAGATGTAAAGGATCTATACCCTCAAAACTATAGAACACATTAAAGAAATTGAGGAAGACACAAAGAGATGGATAAATATTCCATGCTCATGGATTGGCAGAATTAATATTGTGAAAATGTCAATGTTACCCAGGGCAATATACACGTTTAATGCAATCCCTATCAAAATACCATGGACTTTCTTCAGAGAGTTAGAACAAATTATTTTAAGATTTGTGTGGAATCAGAAAAGACCCCGAATAGCCAGGGGAATTTTAAAAAAGAAAACCATATCTGGGGGCATCACAATGCCAGATTTCAGGTTGTAACACCCTTTTTTAAATCAGCCACAGTAACTTCTTGCAAGATTCATCCATGAAGGCAAAAGAAACAAAAGGAAAAATGATCTATCAGACCTTCATCAAGAAAAGAAGATTTTGCACAGCAAAGGATACAGTCAACAAAACTAAAAGAAAACCTACAGAATGGGAGAAATTATTTGCAAATGATGTATCAGATAAAGGACTAGTTTCCAAGATCTATAAAGAACTTCTTAAACTCAACACCAAAGAAACAATCCAATCATGAAATGGGCAAAAGACATGAAGAGAAATCTCACAGAGGAAGACATAGACATGGCCAACATGCACATGAGAAAATGCTCTGCATCACTCATCATCAGGGAAATACAAATCAAAACCACAATGAGATACCACCTCACACCAGTGAGAATGGGGAAAATTAACAAGGCAGGAAACCACTAATGTTGGAGAGGATGAGGAGAAAAGGGAACCCTCTTATAATGTTGGTGGCAATGTGAAATGGTGCTGCCCCTCTGAAAAACTGTGTGGAGGTTCCTCAAAGAGTTAAAAATAGACCTGCCCTACAACTCAGGCATTGCACTGCTGGGGATTTACCCTTAAGATGCAGATGCAATGAAATGCCAGGACACCGGCACCCCGTTGTTTCTAGCAGCAATGTTCACAATAGCCAAACTGTGGAAGGAGCCTCGGTATCCATCGAAAGATGAATGGATAAAGAAGATATGGTTTATGTATACAATGGAATATTACTCAGCCATTAGAAATGACAAATACACACTATTTGCTTCAATGTGGATGGAACTGGAGGGTATTATGCTGAGTGAAGTAAGTCAATCAGAGAAGGACAAACATTATATGTTCTCATTCATTTGGGATTATAAATAATAGTGAAAGGGAATATAAGGGAAGGGAGAAGAATGGGTGGGAAATATCATAAAGACCGCAACTCTGTGAAATATCATAAAGACCCCTAACTCTGTGAAACGAACTAGGGGTGGTGGAGGGGGAGGAGTGTGGGGGGTGGAGGTGAATGGGTGACGGGCACTGAGGGGCACTTGGTGGGATGAGCACTGGGTGTTATTTTCTATGTTGGCTAATTGAACACCCATAAAAAATAAATTTATTATTAAAGGAAATAAAAATAAAAAAATATTTGTCGTTTCTAATGGCTGAGTAGTATTCCATTGTATTCTTAGATCACCTTTTCTTTATTCATCATCTGTCGATGGACACCGTGGCTCCTTCTACAGTTCAGCTTTGGTGGCCATTGCTGCTAGAAACATTCAGATGGTAGTGTCCCCGCATTTCACTGCAACTGTTTTTTTGTAGTAAATCCCCAGCAGTGCAATTGCTGGGTTGTCGCGAAGCTCCAGGGGAAGTTGAGGGATTTTTACTATATAGAACTAGACATTACATTATAAAAAAAATTGATTTAGAAACAGGAATCCATGTTTGCTGTCAGGTGGTGTAGTTCAGGGGAATCGCACCTGGTAAAATCATTGACCTCCGACCTATTCCCAATAGAGGAATAGGAGCCTCAGATGAATGTCAGTGGACACTTGTCCATGCTTCGTGAGTATCCAGCAGCACCCCATATTGACAGGCCTTTTCCATTAGTGCAGGAAGTCACCAAACAATCATGGGATGATGGGTGTCTGGACAGGCTGAAAGTGAGGTGCGGGCTTGGGTGAGTTAGGAAAAGCAGCTGTGGTTTGAATTACAACCCACATGTTACCACAGTGGAGTCATGATGGTTTTGGTTAATTAAAATCCAATCCCACTTAGGGATAAAATGGATCAATCAAACATATATAATCTCATTACCCCATATCCCAATGGTTATGAAATTTGAGGTGAAATTTCTCTCTTTCTAGCAAAATTAGATGAAAATATCAAAAGCATAGGGACATTTTAAAAAGATTTAATATATATATTATGATACATTTTCTGTCAGTTCTTAAACATTCTCATTTTCTTTGCTGTATTTCAAGGGAAAAAAACACCATGTCACTTTTCAGATCTTAAGTTTTTTGAAGTGTAAAGGTCAATAGACTTAGGCATATGTAGCACACGGCATCACCCTCAACCACCTCCAATGGATCCTCATTTCTTCCACGACACATGACATGCGGATCAGCTCTTCCATGCTCAGAGTCTCAGGAATGGACATTAGTCCTGCTCCGCAGAGGACATCATCTGCACCTTTCCAGGAGCTTCCTGGTTTCACTGATTTAATTGAATAGAGTTGAGTTATGGATAATATGTTAATGTTTATCAGTTCTTATGTTCTTCCTTCCCTCATATAGAAAGCAATTAAACAGAAGACCAATAATTTAATTTAAAAATAAACAAAATGAGCAGTGAAAATCAATATATGAAAGTAGACACTCTAATCTCAAATCAAAGAAAATACTGTATAAAACCTTAAAATACAAAGATTAATTATCTTTCATAGTATAACTCATTATATATGATTCAGATCAAGAAATTTCCCCTTCATAGTGTATTGACTCTTCAGTTTCACAGAACTAGTAATTAATAAATCCCTGAATAATATAATATTTGGTTATTATAAGCATCTTCTTGAGTTACACTATGAATTTAAGGGACTTAACACTGTTTAAGTTGTAATTAATATTACAGATTTTATTTAAATTACTGTTTTTAACATGTAGTGTAATATCAGGGTATGGTGTACAATGGAATGAGTCAACTCTTCCATCAAATGTCTGATGATCATCACAACAGGTCCTGATTCCCTTCACCAGGAGGATTTCTGTCTGGATTCACACTAAAGTCCCCTCAATGTGTCACTCACACAATAATACAGGGCTCTAAGGCTGTTCATATGCAGATACAGCACGTTCTTGGCATTGTCTCTGGAGATGGTGAATTGCCCCTTCACAGCATCTGCATAGCTTTTGCTGCTTCCACCAGTATTAACCCATGTGACCCACTGCAGCCCCTTCCCTGGAGCCTGGCTGACCCAGCTCAACCAGTAGCTCCTGAACGTGAATCCAGAGGTCACATAGGAGAGTCTAATTGAACCCCCAGGCTTCACCAGGTCTCCCCCAGACTCCACCAGCTTCACCTCACCTTGGGCACCTGCAGACACAAGATATCCTGGTCAGAAAACTGTCCCACACCATGTTTCTCTCACTCACCTCCACTCACATAGTCAAGGTATCCATTCTCCAGGAATTATCTTCTAAAATAGCGACACAGAAAACCCACCTGAGCACAGCCTGCATGGTGAGTTTTCTGTGTTCTGTCCCGATCCCTGAAAGGGGTCACCTAAGGTTCCTGGGGTTGGGCATTCTCTCTCAGCTAAGGGTTCAGACTGGGCTGGTTTACTAGTAGAGGTAGGGCGCTATTTGCATGTCCTCTGAGTACATATCAAATTAGGCAGTTAGCATCCTTATGATGCTAGTTGCTCAGAACACATGTGTGGATCATGGCAGAGTTTTGCAGACAGGATATGTGTCAGTAAATTGTGCTTTCTCCAACCTCATTTGCTGCCTGATTACTTATCATCAATTATCTTCCATTTTTCCACATACACACTCAAGATAGGTTATGAACATAACAATTTACCACCATTTACAGGTGTATAACTATTCACTGCAGAAGAGAGCTTGTGTGAGTGTCTGAGACCACACAGCAGTTTGAAGTGAGCCCCAGTGTCTTGGCTGTGCTCCCCACCATGGGACCTGGATCCTCCCTGAGCCACTTCCAAGAAGGAACTGGACATGAGATTTGCAGGTTTCTGGAATTTCCAGAAGTGCCAATTGAGTGCTGTGTGGATACCAGGTCTCTTGGTCATGCAAAAATGGAGACAAGTAGAAACCTTGACAGAGACTCACAGAGCTGATGGAAATGTTGTGTATTCAACCACCACAGGGGCATTTACACCTCCTCTCTCTGTACATATGACTGGGAATTCTAAATAAAGACACAAGAGTGGAATGATTATTAAAATAACTAATTCCATAAAATGTGACCAAAAAAGGATGTGTTGTACAGCCGTGTCCTCATCTATGGCATGGAGATCATTGTACTTGTAGACTCACATATATTGCCATGAATATATCAGTTATATTGATCCTGGAGCTTGTCCTTGGCATTTTGGTTACAGGCACTATGATTGTGCATTCAGAAATTGAGGACTCTTCTGTGTTTCCCCAGACTTAACAAACTGTTTACCATGTCCCTGCATCATGATGTTTGAAGAGAAACACGCTTTATTACCTTATTTATTCATCTGACAATGTACACTTGTGCTGTTTTCATATTTTGTCTTGAAAATAAGGAATCTATAAACAGAGGTGTTTGATGTTCCTTGTAAACCAGATTTTCTGTATTTTTTGTGTGTGAATTTTTAGGTCTTTGTTTACTGGTTCATGCTAAGGCTCTGTTTTTAACTTTCTGAGTAACCTCAATACTGTTTCCTGGAGTGGCTGCACCCCTGTCCACCCACATATCCTGACCAGAGAATTCAGCAAGGCCTCCGTTCTAGTGGAGGTGGTACCAGGTGTCATTTATCAAGCAGAGCAGACCACACCCAGTTAAAACTCATCCCTTCCTGGCCAAGGATCACACACTGCCCACTGCAGACAGGGAGAGCCTCTGTAGGTATGACCTGATGGAAAAAGATGCCAAAACAGAAGAGCCCAGTGCATGCAGCACACAGTAGAGACACTCTCTGAGGTACCAGACCATACACACTATATAACCTCTTCCTCACAAAACTGTTCCTTTTGGAGGAAAATCATAACTGGCTTTTCTAACACAGAGAAGAAGGTAGATGGTTAGAGAAACTGCCATGTTGGAGCGCTTCTGATTGCCATCAGTATTTGGTTTCTTCAGACTGATCCCCATAACCCTGAGTTTGTGCAGAGGGCTCCTGTTACATGTCCATTTGCAGGAATTTCCATCACTGAATGGATCATGTGCATCAGGAAGACTGTCAGCAGTCCACACCCTGAAACTGGCTGAAACATCCACTGAATGGTGATAGAGGGTGGTGATAATAATAGTCCTGCTATTCGGTTCTATTGGAGCTCATCTGTTGTCCCACATGAAGCTCCTGTGTCATTGGAGACAAGAATGAGATGGTGTGCATGGTCCTCAGATGACAACTGTCACTTCCTGCAAATCATATAATGATTGTATCATACTCAATGGACTTTCCACATTAAAAGAGCTCTTGAGTGCATAGAAGTGCTGGATCAGGGAAAGAGGGATATAAGATTATGATATTGTGTGATAAATGGCAGAGGGAGATTTAGAGTTTCCAGGTAACACAGAAGGTAGTTATCCCAAAATCTCTGTTTTTTTTGTTTTTAGCTTTAAAAACAGGCATTTATTTTTTGCATCAAATACAGGTGTTCCAAATATCCAAAGGATGGAATAAGGTGGGTCGGCCTACAGTCTAAGGCTAAAATGATTGACCCTGAAATGATTTAATTCATGTCCAGTAAAAGAAACATTATCACCACAAAAGGCTAAATAAAAATAACACCATCTTAGAGAAGTTAAAGTATTTTTCTTTTTTCATTTTTAAATGAAAATTATCTAAAGATATGAAAATCTTTAAAGATGACTGGCATAAATGGCCAAGATTTTTGTTAAATGCAGTATAAAACAAGGAGAAATAATCTGTTGTTGTCTGCATGATATGTGCAAGGCTGAAGGAATATTTTAACCATTTTTTCTTTATTTAAATTCAACTTGCCAGCATACAGTATTCCATAGTATACCACCCTGTATTTGTCACATCATATGTGGTAACTGGGTGATGGGCGTTAAGGAGGACATCTGATGTGGTGAGAACTTAGTGTTATGCTGTATGTTGGCTAAATGAATTTACATATCACATCATCTTTCAAACAAGAAAGTACTGAGGATTTTGAAAAACACCCATTTTGGAGGTCGCTAAGAAAACTGAGTTCAGGGGCACCTGAGTGGCTCCATGTTTGAGCTTCAGCCTTCAGCCCAGGTCAGGATTGTGGAGTCTTGGGGGTGAGTCCTACCTCAGGCTCCCCAGAGAAAGCCTGCTTCTCCCTCAACCTGTGTCTCAGCCTCTCTCTGGGTCTCTCATGAATAAATAAATAAAATATTTAAAAGAGATAAAGCAGAGTTCAGGGAATAATATATCTCCCAAAGTACAAAGAGGCATGTGTATCCACTAACATACCTGTGCTCTACATGACTTGTGGACAAGTCTTGGATTTCCCTAGAAGTGAGAGGGTTTCCAGGTGAGATGATCATTGGATCCCTGGACTTATAAAGTGTATTTCCATCCGGAATCATAGGGAGCATCCCCCAACTCATTGAATCCATGAATACAAGAATATCCATGGAAGGCAGAAGTCATCTAATTTATTTGTCTCAATGTCTGTGCTATTCATCTCATGTTATCATCTCTACTGTTAGACTGAGCAACACACATGACCTTCCCTGGTTCTCATTACAACAGATCCGAATGATTTACACCAACATCGACTCTGTGCTCCAGGATGCAGCAAACATATCATGGGTCTTGTCAAGCTCTGTTTTCAGAGGATCTAATTATATATATTTTATCCAGATGAGATCAGAGATCATAATTAAAAGGAGTTCTACTTTCTGTACAACCTTGCTGACATTTAGTATTATCATAGTTTAATTTATTCAATTCAATAATTTAGTCAATAGGTGCAGATGTGTTGTATTGTGAGGATCATTATATTTACATTTATCATTTACCTATTTCCAGGGAATAGAACATTAATCTGTTACATGTTTCTTAAAGAACTCCTGAGAATAGTGCCACCATCAAGGACATGGAAGATGTAGGGTTGGTGATGCTCCCCACATGACTATTCACCATTCCTATTTGGTCTGCATAAAATCTGAAGTGCTCTAGAAGTCCCCTATGGGGATTTCAGATTGATGGTCTTCAAATTTGCGGGAAAACCCCTGCCAAACTCTGCTGATCATGGTTCATCTATAGAGAAAACTGTAAGGCTGTTTCTGAATCTTAGAATCTACAGTTGGAAGCCTGTGTCCCTAGGTTAGCATGGAAACTGAGATTTCCATCTTGAAGTGAGTGGTATTTGAGCACCTAAGCCCAAGATTGGGGCATGCACAGTGCCTCTCCATCACCAAATGTAAGAAGTGTTGGGTTCTGGAGCAATCCTGAGGACACAGCATGTCCCATTAAGGAGCTTCCAAATCCTCATGGAGCCCAGTCCTGCTCCACTGCATTTAGTCTCACATCCTGCACATATGAACTCATGGAAAGAGTAAGAAATTATTTGAAAGGGGAAGGAAAAGCGGAGCTTCATCCACAGATGGTTCTGAAGATATTCAGGCACCAGTTAAGAGTTGATCTCAGTAGACTAAAATTGTCTTCACAACCCTGATGCAGCTGGCTTTTGAGAGGAGTGGAATTTCCTTTCAAGATGGGATTAGAGTGCTAAGTAGGTACCAATAGCTTGTAAGGAGGAGACCAAGCAGAGACCCTTCAGGATGAAGGTGTTGGTCTCCCTCTCAGGTAATGGGCTGTGACAAGCTGAAGGGTTGCTGAAATCAAAGAGTGTGTGTAGTTGGTAGATGAAGAAGGAAGGTCAAATAACAATTTGTATTCTCGTTTGGTTACTAAAATGAGGATTGTAAGTGTCATGCATATTGCCTCCTTGTATTATTTCAGATCTTCTTTGCTAACAAACAGAAGGGGAGAGGAGTTACGATGTCAGACCTGCAAGGGATCCTGGCCTTGTGTCATCCCTGAACACAGCTGGATATTTATCAAATAATTCTGAGCTAACAAGTAATCAATAGGAGGATGAGAGAACAAAAGATGCTAGTCATAAAAAAATGCTAGTCTGCAAGTTCAAAATCGACACGTTTTGGAATGTAGGCATTGTGGAGTGTTGTGTTGGGGAGATTTAGCTGTGGAGATGGGACAGGGAAGGAAACTACTTCCTGAAACTACTACAATTAGGATAAGCAGAAAAGAGGAAAGTTGTTGACTTCATTTCATTATATAAGTTCATCATAGAAATCCACCCACTTGAGGATATGGCTGGTTAAAGGTACTTAGATTACATAGCAGTCTGGAATCCAAAAGAATATTTTAAAAGATACAACTGGGTTTGAGCAAACATTGAAGACACTCAAGAATCATGTATTTTAGAGATAAAAGAAAAAAGCCATTGTCAGCCCAAAATTAAAACTGATATTACAGAAATCCTGTCCAACATGCATGAAAAAAGAGGACGGATGAAACAACAGCATATTGGGGAAATAGAAGATAATATTGTAGAAAATCATGAAAGAACCCTATAAGGAAACAAAGTAATTGTCCCCAAAGGTAGACAGGGAACTCAGTGACCTATGAAACAATAACATTCCTTTGATAAGAGGCCCATAAAATGAAGACCGAGAAATGGTGGCAGGTTTATTCAATGAAAGAATTCCTGACAAGCCCCCTAATTGGAAGGACAGAGACCTCAACATCCAGGAAGCACAGATACTCTCATGAAATTCAACAAATTCGACCTTCTCCAAAGCATTTCATTATCAACTCACAAAATATGCAGGCAAAGAAGGAATTATGAAAGCAGGAAGGGAACTGCTGTCCTGACCTCACAGACATCAAACAGCATCTGGACGGTGATGTTCAGACTCAGGTCCCAGAGGGTCAGCACAACCCCATCTTCTGGAAAGGTTGATAAATCATCATCCTTACACTAACGTTCCACCATCTCCCATGCCCCTGCTCACTGTGTAAAGTTTCTCCCTCCATGTCCACTGGGACTTGATCAAAGAGTCCTAGGAGTGTCCACAGGTTCATCCTCCCTGCAGGAGGGGACATGTGAGAAATCCACCATTGACCCCATGGATGGAAACTATCAGGGACTTACCACAACAAATGCACCAAAAAGACCAGATCATCAGGGCTTGAATTCTCGTGTCACCAATATCTTAGCCTGTGCCCCCCGCTGGAACATCGTACTTGGTCTGCATGGATTAAACAACAGACACTCATTCCCACAGTTCTGGAGTCTGGGAAGCCTGAGGTCCAGGTGCGGGTAGATGTGGTGTCTAGAGAGCACCCACGTCCTACCCCATCCTTTCCTCGAAAACTGACATTGGGCCATGGGGCAGTGAGCTTTCCCAGTCCTGATGTATAAGGACCCTGGTCCTATCCTGAGGCTGCACCCTCCTGACCTAAGTGTTCCCCTAAGGCCACACCAACTCCTCCCATCACAAGGGCATTAGGTTTCAAAATGGGGAAGGTAGAGGTCACACACAGTGGGCTGATATCAGCACCTGAAGGATCAATGATTTATATCCTGGAAGTGAAAGGCTCCTCCAATCCAGCTCCTCACCCAGAGGATCCTCATAGATCCAGTGGAAGCTTCTGGTCCCTGCACAAGGACACACATGACCTTCAGAATCAGCTGATAACTTGGAAGGGGATAGATTCCACTTCACCTTCTGGGTGAGTCATCGGTCCACTTTTATAATCACATGATAATTTTTGCCTCTTCTCTCTGATTATATTTCTCATTTATCAGTACATCAGGTATTATTTCTTTTTTGTGCATGGATTGTAGGCCCCTCTTTTAAAAATGGTTTTATTTTTTATTCATGAGAGACACAGAGAGAGAAGAGGTAGAGACACAGACAGAGGTAGAAGCAGGCACCATGCAGGGAGCTTGATGTGGTACTCGAAATTGGGACTCCGGGATCATGGCCTAGGCTGAAGGCAAACGCTAAACGACTGAGCCACACAGGGATCCCGGGATCCCTCTCCTTGACATACATGGAGGTATTTGTATATTTCTCATATTTGGGGAAATAGTAAATAAGTGTAAGCAACTCTGTCTGCTGTGCATATGACGTAGCTGTTTTCCTAAAGAATCTAAGTTTTCAAATCAGAAGCCGAATAGTTAATAACAAATTCCTGGTCCAGTGAAGCTCCCTGGGGGAAACAGCTCCTTGGTGAGGAAGCCCAGACCCTGACAGGAAACCTGCCCAGAACCTCCCTCTGCACCTGCTCCTGGGCCTTCAAGACAGAAGTGGTGAGGAGTGTGCACCACCTGGTAGTCCCGATCCCCTTCTACAGGGAGGTTTGTGTCTGGGCTCACACTGAGGTCGCCTCACTGTGTCCCTCGCACAGTAATACACGGGCTTGTCCTCAGCTCTCAGGCTGTTCATCTGCAGATACAGCGTGTTCTTGGCGTTGTCTCTGGAGATGGTGAATCGGCCCATCACAGCGTCTGCATAGTATGTGCTACTTCCATCAGTGGTAATAGCTGCGACCCACTGCAGCCCCTTCCCAGGAGCCTTGTGGACCCAGTAAATGGCATAGCTACAGAAGGTTAATCCAGAGGCCACACAGGACAGTCTCAGGGACCCCCCAGGCTTCACCAGGTTTCCACCAGACTCCACCAGCTGCACCTCACCCTGGACACCTGCAGACACAAGACATCCTGGTATAAAAACTGTCCCATATCCCCTATTTCTCTCACTCACTTCCACTCACAGACTCAAGGTCTCTGGTTCTCTTTGAATTACCTTTTAAAGTAGCGAAAAGGAAAAACAAGCAGAGCACAGACTCCATGATGGTTTGTCTGTGTTGTGTCCTGATTCCTGAATCGGGTCACCTTGGGATCCTGTGGCTGGGGCTCCTCTCCCAGCTGCAGGGTCGGGACTGGGCTGGTTTAATCAGTGGAGTGAGGGTCCTATTTGCATGTCCTCTGACTATATAACCAGCTCC
Source organism: Canis lupus familiaris (assembly GCF_011100685.1). NCBI lineage: Eukaryota > Metazoa > Chordata > Mammalia > Carnivora > Canidae > Canis > Canis lupus. The sequence goes on from NC_049229.1 coordinate 76,022,407, forward strand.
AGACTTAGGTTCGCGTATTTAAAGCCAACACGAGTGTTGCACCACAATTCTATAGCAATTTGTGTAGATGGACCTCTTATTATATGAAGTTCTAAGCACAGTTATTTTCGAATTTCTGGGTGCATTTCAAAAAACACATCAGTATAGGTCATTTTCTGGAGATATTTCAGCTTGTTAGTAAATTTTAATCCTAAATATTTATTTTAGGTGCTAGTGTAAATTGGATTATTTTGCTAATTTTGTACATGTAATTTGTTGTTATTTTGTAGGAATTTATCATTATTTTATTTGCTGATTTTTATACAGATTTTTTTGCTGAGCTCATGAGTTATTTCTTCCAGTTTTTATGTGACATTTTTACTCATTGACTCTATTGACATTGTCATAGGAAAACTAATTATTTTCTTTCCAGGTTACCACGTTTCTTTTTTTAAATGTAGTTTTCTTGGTATGTTTACTGGTAGGTTCTCCAGTCTGGGGCAGAAAGCATTTTCCTCTTGTCTTCAGGATGCATTGTCTGTTCTATTTATTTTACGTGCATCCGGGATCCCTGGGTGGCGCAGCGGTTTGGCGCCTGCCTTTGGCCCAGGGCGCGATCCTGGAGACCCGGGATCGAATCCCACGTCAGGCTCCCGGTGCATGGAGCCTGCTTCTCCCTCTGCCTGTGTCTCTGCCTCTCTCTCTCTCTCTCTGTGTGTGACTATCATAAATAAATAAAAATTTAAAAAAAAATAAATAAAATAAAAAAATAAAAAAATAAATATTTATTTTACGTGCATCCTATGTTTATTGCAGCATTTTTTTCAATAAAACTTTATTTTTATTGGTGTTCAATTTTCCAACATACAGAATAACACCCAGTGCTCATCCTGTCAAGTGATCCCCTCAGAGCCCGTCACCCATTCACACCCACCCCCCGCCCTGGTCCCCCTCCACAACCCCTAGTTAATTTCCCAGAGTTAGAAGTCTTCCATGTTCTGTCTCCCTTTATGATATTTTCTACCCATTTCTTCTCCCTTCCCTTCTACTACCTTTTATTATTATTTATATTCTTCAAATGAATGCGAACATATAATGTTTGTCCTTCTCCATTTGACTTATTTTACTCAGCCATAATATGCTCCAGATCCATCCATGTTGAAGCAAATGGTGGTTATTTGTCATTTCTAATGGCTGAGTAATATTCCTTGTATACATAAACCACATCTTCTTTATCCATTCATCTTTCGATGGTCACCGAGGCTCCTTCCACAGTTTGGCTATTGTGGACAGTGCTACTATAAACATCGGGGTGCAGGTGTCCCAGCATTTCATTGCATGTGTATCTTTCAGGTAAGAATTTGATATAAGGTAGACCTAGAGGAGATAATAAATTTCATTTTGTATGTGTATGACCTACCTAATATAAAGTGACAGTCTACAACTCAAATCAGGACAAGGTGAATCATCATATCCTCTGCCCATTTCTTTTTTTTTTTTTTTACTTTATGATAGTCGATCGAGAGAGAGAGAGAGAGAGAGGCAGAGACATAGGCAGAGGGAGAAGCAGGTTCCATGCACTGGGAGCCTGATGTGGGATTTGATCCCGGGTCTCCAGGATCGCGCCCTGGGCCAAAGACAGGCGCCAAACCGCTGCGCCATCCAGGGATCCCCGTTCTGCCCATTTCTGATTGCAGTTTTCACTTTTTGGTTGCTTACTTTGGTAATCTATTTTTCGATTTTGGAAACCAGCATTAATCTGGAGATAGATTTGCAAATCTCTTCTCCCATTGTTTTTATTCTTTTGGAAGATGTTATTTATTTATTCATCAGAGATAGAGAGGGAGATTCAGAGATGGGCAGAGGGATAAGTGGGCTCCCCACATGGAGTCTAATGCTGGTCTCATCCTAGAGCTCTAGGACTCCCTGAGCCAAAGACAGATGCTCAAGCTACACAGGCATCCCTATCATTTTCAATTTGTTAGGTTGCCTTTTAATTATGTTTAGTGTTTCCAAAGCTGTACCACGGCTCCTTCCTTGATGTAGTCCAGAGAGTTCACTCTTACTTTTGTTTCCCTTCCATTTGGAGATTCGAGTTCCAAGAACCTGTTGTGGCTGAGGTCACAAAATCTCCATGATTTTGATGGTTTCTTGCCTCATATTTAGTTTTTTCATCTACTCTGAGTTTACCTTTGTGTGGAGTGTAAGAATGTGGCCCAGGTTCATTCTATTTGCAGCTGTCCAATGTTCCCAACACCACTTGTTCAAGAGATTGCTCTTTTTCCAGTTGATAGTCTTTTGTACTTAGTCAAGGATAAGTTGGCCATAGAGCGGTGTGTCCATTTATGGGTTCTTTATTCTATTCCATTCACCATGTGCATGTTTTACTGCCACTATTATACTGTTTTGATGATCATAACTTTGAAATCTGGAATTCTGATGGCTTTTGCCTTTTTTATTAAGTTTTTATTTATTTACTCATGAGAGATGCAGAGATACAGAGAGAATGGCAGAGACACAGGCAGAGGGTGCAGCAGGCACCATGTAGGGAATCTGATATCGGACTTGTTCCCAGGTCTGCAGGATCATGCCCTGGACAAAAAGGCAGTGCTAAAACGCTGAGCCACGCTGGCTGCCCTGATTTGTTTTCTGTTTTAACATTCTTTTGCTTACTCAGAATATTTTCTGTTTATTTACAAATTTTAGGCTTGTTCCATTCCCTAGAAAAATCTTGGTGGTGTTTTGATAGGGTTCATACTGGATGCATAGATTGCTGTTGGTGGCATACACATTATATGAATATTTAATTTTACAATCCATAAGAATAGACTGTTTTCCATATATTTCTGTCTTTTTAAATGTCTTTCATATGTATTTTAGAAATATTAGACTAGGTCCTTTCCTCTTTGGTTACGATTATTCCTCATTATCTGAAGTTTCTTTTGTTTTTCAAATTTTATTTCTTAATAATTTTTCATTGGAATGCGCTTTGCCAACATATAGTATAACACCCAGTGCTCATCCCGTCAAGTGAGGCCTGATTGCCCGTCACCCAGTCATCGCTAACCCCGCCAACCTCCCTTACCAGTACCCCTTCCCAGAGTTCCTTCCCAGAGTTTCTTTCCCAGAGTTAGAAGTCTCTCATGTTTTGTCGACCTCTCTGGTATTTTCCACTCATTTTATCTCCTTTCCCCTTTACTCCCTTTCCCTACTTTTTATATTTCCTGAATGAATGAGACCATATATTTGTTCTTCTGTGACTGACTTACTTCACTCAGCATAACACCCTCCAGTTCCAATCATGTCGAAGCAAATGGTGGGTGTTCTTCATTTCTAATGGCTGACTAATATTCCATTGTATATATAGACCACATAATCTTTATCCACTATTCTTTCGATGGACACTGAGGCTCCTTCCAGTTTGGCTACTCTGGACATTGCTGCTATAAACATTGGGGTGTAGGTATCATGGTCTTTCACTGTATTTGTATCTTTGTAGTAAATCCCAGTAGTGCAATTGCTGGGTCATAGGAAAGCTCCAGGGGAAGTTGAGAGATTCATAGTATATAGAACTAGACATTAAATTAAAAATATTGAATTAGAAAAAGGAATCCACTTTTTGTGTCAGGTGGTGAAAGTCAGGGGAACAGCACAGGGTAAACATGAATCGTTGAGCTCTGACCTATTCCCTGTCAAGGAACAGTAGCTTCAGATGAATGCCAGTAGACACTTGTTCATGCTTTCTGAGTATGCAGCAGCACCCTGTATTAACAGGCCTTTCCCATTAGTGCTGGAAGTCCACAAACAGGGATGTCATAGGGTGATGGGTCTCTGTAGAGGCTGAAAGTGAGGTGCCGTTATGTTTGAATTAGGAACGGCAGCTGTAGTTTCAAGTTCAACCCCCATATTACCACAATGGAGTCATGACGGTTTTGGTTAATTAATATCTGCTTCCAGTTGGGGATAAAATGTGTAAATCAAATATATTCAATCTCATTACCCCATATCCCAATGTTTATAAACTTTTGAGGTATAATTTCTCTCTTTCTAGCAACATTAGATGAAAATATCAAAGTCATAGACATGTTAAAAAAGATTATATATATATATATATATATATATATATATATATATATATATATATATTATGGAGGATTTTCGTTAGTTCTTAAAAATGCCCATCCTTCTGTTGATGAATGAGCACTGAGGGATATGCTCTATGTTGGCAAATTGACTCAAATAGAAAATATATAAAAATATATTTTAAAAATAGTGTCAAGGAAAACCCAGCTGAGCATAGACTCCATGGTGATTTGTGTTTTGTCCTGATAACTGACATTGCTTCTGGGGCTGAGGTTCCTCTCCCAGATGCAGGGTCATGTCTGGGCTGTTTTATTCAATAGAAGGTGGCCTCTATATACATGTCCTCTCAGTATACAGTCAGCTTGGCATCATTTATCTGAAGCTGTATGACCTGTAAGAATGTGATAGCCTTTGTGTTCATACTTACTTTTTGAAAAACTGTTTTTTATAACGTAGTATTCCAGACTTCACACTTTGTGTCCACGTGGTACTTTGTAATTGTATTTGCATAGAATCTTGGTTTGTAGGTGTCATGTTTCTCCATACAATGATGAGAACCTACCCCTTTAATTGTAGAGGGTTTCTAATGTGTCCTTATGCACATTTTCAGGTGAGTCTAACCCCAGATTCTTGGCCTGTGCTCATCTCCACAGGACTTATTGCCCTCTGAAACATCTGAATGACAGAGTGGCAGTGTTCTTTAGAATAGCGGACATTCTATTGGGGATCACATGATTTTGCTAAATTTAGAATTTAGCTGAATTTCAGAGGGTTTCAGGTAATGCAGTTCTATTTGTAAGTCTCTAACACCTCAGTCAAGTTGTTCCACTGCAGTTAACACTGTGATCTTCTGTAATCGCTTTGATGAGCTTACCTGACACAGAATGAGCTCATTCAGGCAGGGTGTTGGATATAATAAACTGGTGTCATAATGAACATATTCCATTGTATAGCCTATATTTCTATTTTTCTTATACTTCCTAAACTAACAGTGTAGTGCTGCATTTACACTGTAAGTTTTTCATGAATTCCTTTTACATTCAAATACTATATTCCATCTAGGAGAAGAAAAATATCTACCATGATCCTCTTCTACAGATTTATCAGGAATTTTTCATAACAAATGCAGCAGTAAATTTCAGTTTCAATTCAATTTCAATTTGTGTCTCTGATCAACCATAATTTTGGTTTTCTTAGATCTGTCCCACTGACCCTGTGGGCTGCATAGGGGACTTCTGATCTGTATCAAAATCTAGCACATTCCATGTTTGTTTTGTTAATATTTTATTTATTTATTCAAGAGAGACACAGAGAGAGAGAGTGAGAGAGAGAGAGAGAGATGCAGAGACACAGGCAAGACACAGGCAGTGGGAAAACAGGCTCCATGCAGGGACCTACTGTGGGACTCTATTCCTGATCTCCAGGATCAGGCCCTGGGCTGAAGGTGGTGCCAAATAGCTGAATCACCTGGGTACCCCCATTTCCATCTTTGAATAGATCATATGCATCAGGAATTCTGCAAGCAGAGCCCACAACACAAATGGCACCTGTGTCACCTCTACAGAGACATGGCCAATGGATGCTAATAATATATCTGTAATTCTAATCCCTTGTGAGCATCTGTGCCTTCCTGGAAGCCCCAACCTCACTGCTAGGAGGTGCATTGCTCTTTTTTGTCACTCGTTGGATGACCTTATGTGTATGTACTACACATGTCTATAATTACTTCCTGAAACTTAATATAATATTATTACAATACTCAATAGGCTTTACAAACACAAATGAGTCATTAGGATCCAGAATCAGAGTAGGGGTGAAAATAAGTTTATGATATTCTGAAACAAAACACCAGGATTCAAGGTTCACCTCCAACATATAAATCAGAAAGAATTCACCACACCATCTTTATTAAAAGAAAATATGGGAGAGAGAAGTGAACATGTCATAAGATTAGGGGGACTCAGGGATTGTCACATCCCTGGAACAGCTGGATAGTTATTGAATCATTTCGAACACCCATGAAATCAATCAGAGTTGAAAAAACAACAGAAAGACTCCTAAAAGAATACTGAGCAGGTTTTGGAGTGTTGGAGCTGTCTTCTGTTGACATTGGGGAGATACAACTGTGGGGATGACAGCAGGAGGGAGGCTGTTTGCAGAAGCTACAGTCAAGGACTTTAAGGACAAGAGAGGAACGTATGAACTTATAGAATTCTAATCCTGTGGGGGACGGTCCTGGCATGATGGTTCTCAAATGGAAAAATGGGGAAATTTCCTGGATCTAAGGACCCCCTGAGTGCCAAGAAGAAAAAGTGGCACTATGTGATGCATGTTGAAGAAGGACTGGAACCTGAAGTCGTGTGAACATTGGGTCTGAGTGCAGGAGTTGTGCTGTGTTTCCATAAACTGAACTCTGTGTGGTCCTGTGATTTCTATTCTGAAACCAGCAGGCAGAAACTAGACCCTTTCTCATGACAACCCCTCGGAGGACCAGCCCAGATCTAAACTACAGGAGCCTTCCATATTGACGATTAGAGACCCTTTCATGTGCCTGAGATAAACCAGCTCAGACACGGGTATGGTGAAGTTGGAATTCAGAGGTAGACTGAGGACAGAAAGCACTTGATGGCTCTCCTATGAGGGCTCCCTGCAGACTCAGGGGTGCAAACACTCATTCCCAGGCTAGAGGTAGGAGACCATGTTCATAAATGCTCTCCAATACAGCCAGGAAGAGAGTCACAAAACCACAAAAAAAGGCCTCAACAGTGTGGGATGTGAGCATCTACAGAGGAAAGAAAACCAGCAGCAAATGATAACAATCCATTGCCAACTGTACTGTGCATTTAGACATCCATGTAAGTCCGGCTCAGGTCCAGGGCTGCACACTGCAAGAGGAACTGTGTGCTCCATCACTTGCTCCATCTTCTCACATCAATTTTCTGAGCGTTCATTTCTGGGGACAGCTGCAATTTGTATAAACATTTATGAAATCCTTAAAGCCAACCAATGCTCTGCTTCTGAGCATTCAGAGCTGCTCCCCTGCCTTGCTGACCATGAGTGGACTTACCTTCCTTGAAATAGATTCACTGTCATGTAATTTCACATGTTGACTATGAAATAGAATGGTAGAGCTGTTAGATATTGACATGACCAGGTCATGTTACCTGGTTATTGCAAATTCCATGACAAAAATGATTGCATTTCAATAAAATGATAAGAGGTAAATAAGTCATGTAGGTCCCTTGAAGGGTTCCATTGAGGAAATCCTAAAGGGAAACTTATCTCATGTCCAGAGGGAGAGTCACAGATGCAGGTGGGTTTGAAATGAGGACACGGGGCACCAAATGTTTATCCAGTGACAAGGGACACACCTAACAGCCATCAGTACAAAACAACCCTGTAAGATGATGGTGAGACACAAATCCCACTGGGTCATCACATCCACATCTTCTGGAAACATTATCAAAGAACATCCTTAAACTGAAGTTCCAAAGTGTCTGAGTATCTCTGACTCTCTTGTATCATTGTTCTCCTTCTCTGTGACCAGTGTGACTTTTTAACAGATACCTATGGTTTGCAAAAGTTTAGTCCTAGTTTCAGGTGAGAAATGCACCCTTCACTGGATGAGGTTGGTTACATGATACTTCTCACAACAAATACAGCAGGGCCATGCCGGAGAATCAAGGTGTCCCTAAAATCTCTGTGTATGCCATAAAACTCTTAGGATTATATGTTCATACTCTGTGAAAAATGTCCAGGATGCTTTCACAAGGATTGCTTTGAATATGTAGAAGGTTCTGGGCATCATAGAGATTTTCACAGTATTTATTTTTGTTTTTGTTTTAAAGATTTATTTATTGATTCAGGACAGTCACAGAGACAGAGGCAGAGACATAGTCAGAGGGAGAAGCAGGCTCCCTTCCAAAAGCCTGATGCAGGACAACATCCCAGAACCCCAGGGTTACAACCTGAGCACATTGCAGACCCTCAAACTCTGAGCAACACAGGTATCTTGACAATATACATTGTTCTAATCCATAGGCACAGAAGGTGTTCCCTCTTTGTGTCTTCTTCAATTTCTTTCCTAAGTCATCAAACAGGTAGAAACATTTTGGGTAAAAAAACATAAACAGAACTACAGCTGGAGGGCATCACAATGTTTGTAGACAAGCTCTATTTTAAAGTCTTTATGATCAAGATAGCCTGGTGCTGGCAAAAACAACACAACTACTCCTCAAGAAGAAACAAAAAAATATCTAAGGAAGAAAGTCTCATCAATAAATGGATCTGAAAAAAATTGGACAGCCACCAGCATTAGAATGAAAGTGGACCATTCAGCTACACCAAACACACAGATAATCTCAAAATGGTGAAATACCAAAATCTGAGATAGTAATTCATCAAAATCCTAGAGTTGAATTCCGGTAGAATCTTTTTTCCTCACCTGCAGCGACTGCTAGCAAGGCACCTCTCAAAAGACATAGGAAACAATGGGAAAAATAAACTATTAGGACTTCATCAAGATAGAATCTGTACAACAATGCAATGGGCGACAATATGAAAGGCAACCTACAGAATAGGACAAGATATTTCCTAAACAAAGGCAGCACCCAACAAAACAATCAATCCAGTCATGAAATAGGTAGAATACATGAACAGGCATTCTCCAAAGAAGACCAACAAATGGCCAACAGGGAGATGAGAAAAATGATCCACATGACTTGTCATCACGGAAAAACAAATGAAAACCACACTAAAATCCCACTTATACAACTCAGAATGGATAAAGCAACAAGACCAGATACAATAAATATAAGGGAGGATATTGAGAAAGTGGAACCCTCTTCCAGTATTGGTGGGAATTAAGACTTTTTGAGCCACACCAGAACAAAATGGAATGTCCTGAAAAAGTGAGAATAGAGCCACTCCAAGACCCAGCCATTGCCTATAAGGGAATTTACACCAAAGACACAGATTGATTGATTGATTGATTGATTGATTGATTTATATTTATTTATTATATAAATTTATTTTTATTGGTGTTCAATTTGCCAACATATAGAATAACACTCAGTGCTCATCCTGCCAAGTGCCCACTTCTGTGCCCGTGACCCAGTCACCCCCACCCCTGCCCAACTCCCCTTCCACCACCCCTAGTTCTTTTCCCAGAGTTAGGAGTGTTTCTGTCTCCCTTTCTGATATTTCCCACTTTTTTTCTCCTTTCCCCTTTATTCCCTTTCACTAAAAATACAAAGACACAGATTTAATGAAATGAAGGGACACTTGCACCTCAATGTTCACAGCAGCAAAGTCCACAACAGCCAAACAGTGGAAGGAGCCTCAGTGTCTATTGAGAGATGAATGGATAATGAAGCTGTGGTCTATGTATACAATGGGATATTACTCAGCCATTAGAAAGGACGAATACCCACCAATTGCTTAGACGTGGATGGACCTGGAGCATATTATGTTGAGTGAAATAAGTCAATCAGAGAAGGACAAACATTATATGGCCTCATTCATTTGGGGATAATAAAAATAGTGAAAGGGATTATAGGGGAATGGAAAGAAAATGAGTGGGAAAATCAGAGAGGGAGAAAGAACATTAGACTCCTAACTCTGGTAAACAAACAAGGAGTAGAGGAAGGGGAGGTAGGCAGGGGATAGGGTGCCTGGGTGATGGGAACTGAATGGGGAACTTGATGGGATGAACACTGGGTGTTATGATATATGTTGGCAAATCACACTACAATAAACAATATACAAAAAAGACGTACTTTATATATACAATGGGATATTACATAGCAGTCAGACATAAGGAATAACATGAAATAATGTTCCCTTCAGTATGGATGGAACTGGAGGCATTATATTGAGAGAAATAAATCAATCACAGAAAGGCAATGATATGGTCTCATTCATATTGAAAGAGACTATAAGGGAAGGAGTGAAACTTAGTGGAGTAAGACCAGAGAGGAAGACAAATCAGGAGACACACTTAACCCTGGGGAAAAAAAACAACTGAGGGTCACTGGAAGGGAGGAGGTGGGGAAAGGGGTAACTGGATAATGGGAGTTAAGCAGGGTACATGATGTGATGAACACTGAGGGTATAGTGAATGTTGGCAAATTCAATTTAAATAAAGAAAAAAATGACTTTCACCCATGCCCCATGCTGGAACATATTAGATGGACTAGGCAGATCAAACAACAGACACTAATTCTCTCAGATCTGGAGTCTGGGTGTCTGAGGTCCAGGTGCAGGAAGCTGTGGTGTCTAGAGAGCACCCACATCCTACCCCGTCCTTTTTCCATCACCTTTTATGGGACCAGGATGTAGGGAACTTTTCCAGCCCAAGAGTATAAGGGCTGATCTGACAATGAGGCTGCACCTCCTGACGTAACTGCACCCCTAAGGCCCCACCTACTCCCCGCATCATATGAGTATTATGTTCCAACACGGGGATGGTTGAGGTCACACACAATGAGCTGACGTCTGCACCCGAAGGATCCATGAGTTATTCACTGCAGGTCGAAGGTACTCCAATCCAGCTCCTCAAACTGAGGATACTCATGGATTCAGTAGAAGTTTCTGGTCTCTGAGCATACGGAGTACACATGACCTTCAAAAGCAGCTGGTGACTGTGGGGAGAGGACAGCTTCCATCTGAGAACTGGTAGGACCTTGGCTTATTATTATTATCATTTTAGGTTTCATGCTGCTTCCATATATTATCCATCTTGTTTTCCTGTGACTCAGGCATTTGGCTACTTAGATGTACCATGTCTTTCTTTTGTCTTCCCAGTTTAATGCTTGTTTAGTGAACTTATTCCTCACACCATGTCCATGTATTATTGCCTGATAACTCCCTGATATTCCATCCCTGTTCGTCTCCTCCACCCAAAGGATAAGAAATGAAACAATAACCCAGGAGTTCTCTCTTTTGATGCAATTGGGACACTAACTCCACACAAACCCCTCGTGGAGCAGGACCCCGTCCTCACCACTGACCCACAACACACAACCTGTGCCAGTGTCCTTCCATGACACCATCCAGGCATTTATGATGTAATGAGAGGCCTGCCTGGCTCCCATCGGATATGAAGGTGAAGGTGATAAATGCTTATACTCTCATGATGGTGTGTGTGTGTGTGTGTGTGTGTGTGTGTGAACTCTGGGTCCACATCACTACCATGTCATGGTGGGAAACTCTCTCACTCCCCAGACATTTTAACATTTTTGCAGAACATCTCTTTTCTATTGTGTGGATTGGAGATTCATCTATGCCGTGATGGTGCAAGACACCATGTTAGCATGGGGTCTTGTGATCCACAGTGAGTGTCATTAGGACTCATGAAAATGTTCAGATGATGTGAATGGAGTTATTTGTAATTGATGAATATTTCTGGTCAGGAAATGTTAAGTACAAGTAAGTGCAAGCACTATAGTTGAATTCTAAGTCTGTAAGAAAGAGGCTGAATAGGTAAACACACAATCAAGTGTCCAGAGAGACTCCCTGGGGGAAACTACTCCATGGAGAGGAAGCCCAGACCCTGACAGGAAACCTGCCCAGAACCTCCCTCTGCACCTGCTCATGGGCCTTCAAGATAGAAGTGGTGAGTAGTGTGCACCCCCTGGTGGTCCTGATCCCCTTCTACAGGGATGTTTGTGTCTGGGCTCACACAGAGGTCCCTTCACTGTTTCTGCACAGTAATACACAGCCATGTCCTCAGCTCTCAGGCTGTTCATCTGAAGATACAGCATGTTCTTGGCGTTGTCTCTGGAGATGGTGAATCGGCCCTTCACAACGTCTTTGTAACCCTTGCTACTTCCATCATAGCTAATGTATGCGACACACTGCAACCCTTTCCTAGAGCCTAATGGACCCAGCTCATGTCATAGTTACTGAAGGTGAATGAAGGGGCCACACAGGAGAGTCTCAGGGACCCCCCAGGCTTCACCAGATCTCCCCGAGACTCCACCAGCTGCTCCTCACCCTGGACACCAGCCGACACAAGACATCCTCGTCAAGAAACTGTCCCACATCCAGTTTCTCTCACTCACCTCCACTTGCAGACTCTAGGTCTCTTTTTCTCTACGAATTACCTTTTAAAATAGCGACAAGGAAAACCCCGCTGAACACAGACTCCGTGGTGAGTTGTCTGTGTTCTGTCCTGATCCCTGAAGGGGATCACCTGGGGACCTGGTTCTGGAGCTCCTCTCCCAGCTGCAGGGTAGGGGCTGGGCTGTTTTAATCACTAGGGGAAGGGCTTTTTTGTATGTCCTCTGATTATATAGTCACCTCCAGACCGCGATTCAATTCTTTATAAGTTATATACAAGCATTACTTCACAACTGTAGATCACTTTCTTTTGGTGATACAGTGGATTTATGATGTTTTAATCCATCAACGTATTTATTTTGCCTTTGTGCCTTTTGAAAACTCTGTCATTAATATAGGTCATTTTTTAAAAAGTATTTCCTCTCCTTAATGAATTTTAATAATACATATTTATTTTTGATACCAGTGTAAAAGGGATTGTTTTTTAAATTTAATACAGATAATTTGTTGTTAGTGTGTAGAAAATAGCTTTATTGTATATGTTTATTTTATTTAATAATAAATTTATTTTTTATTGGTGTTCAATTTGCCAACATACAGAATAACACCCAGTGTTCATCCCGTCAAGTGCCCCCCTCAGTGCCCGTCACCCATTCACCCCCAAACCCCTCCCTGCCCCCCTTCCACCAACCCTAATTTGTTTCCCAGAGTTAGTCTTCATGTTCTGTCTCCCTTTCTGATATTTCCTACCCATTTCTTCTCCCTTCCCTTTTATTCGCTTTCACTATTATTTATATTCCCCCCAATGAACGAGAACATATAATGTTTGTCCTTCTCCGACTGACTCATTTCATTCAGCATAATACCCTTCAGTTCCTTCCACGTTGAAAAAAATGGTGAGTATTTGTAACTTCTAATGTCTGAGTAATATTCCATTGTACACATAAACCACATCTCCTTTATCCATTCATCATTCGACGGACACCGAGGCTGCTTCCACAGTTTGGTTATTGTAGAAATTGCTGATACAAACATCAGGGTGCAGGTGTCCGGGAGTTTCAAGGCATCTGCATCTTTGGGGTAAATCCCCAGCAGTGCAATTGTCCGGTCATAGGGCAGATCTATTTTTAACACTTTGAGGAAATTCAACACAGTTTTCCAGAGTGGTTGCACCATTTTACATTCCCACCAACAGTGCAAGAGGGTTTCCTTTTCTCCGCATCCTCTCCAAAATTTGTGGTTTCCTGCCTTGTTAATTTTCCCCATTCTCACTGGTGTGAGGTGGTATCTCATTGTGGTTTTGATTTATATTTTCCTGATGGCAAGGGATGCGGAACATTTTCTCATGTGCTTGTTGGCCCAATTCTGACTTCCTCTGTGAGATTTCTGTTCATGTCTTTTGCCCATTTCATGATTGGATTGTTTGTTTCTTTGATGTTGAGTTTAATAAGTTCTTTATAGATCTTGGAAACTAGCCCTTTATCTGATATGTCATTTGCAAATATCTTCTCCCATTCTGTAGGTTGTCTTTTAGTTTTGTTGACTGTATCCTTTGTTGTGCAAAAGCTTCTTATCTTGATGAAGTCCTGTAGTTCATTTTTGCTTTTGTTTCCTTTGCCTTCCTGGATGTATCTTAGGAGAAGTTACTGTGGCCGAGTTCAAAAAGTATGTTGACTGTGTTCTCCTCTAGGATTTTGATGGAATCTTGTCTCACATTTAGATCTTTCATCCATTTTGAGTTTATCTTTCTGTATGGTGCAAGAGAGTGGTCTAGTTTCATTCTTCTGCATGTGGATGTCCAATTATCCCAGCACGATTTATTGAAGAGACTGTCTTTCTTCCAATGGATAGTCTTTCCTCCTTTATCTAATATTAGTTGATCATAAAGTTCAGGGTCCACTTCTGGGTTCTCTATTCTGTTCCATTGATCTATGTGTCTGTTTTTGTGCCAGTACGACACTGTCTTGATGACCACAGCTTTGTAGTACAACCTGAAATCTGGCATTGTGATGCCCCCAGATATGGTTTTCTTTTTTAAAATTTCCCTGGCTATTTGCGGTCTTTTCTGATTCCGCACATATCTTAAAATAATTTGTTCTAAGTCTCTGAAGAAAGTCCATGGTATTTTGATAGGGATTGCATTAAACGTGTAAATTGTCCCGGGTAACATTGACATTTTCACAATATTAATTCTGCCAATCTATGACCATGGAATATTTTTCCATCTTTTGTGTCTTCCTCAATATCTTTCAGAAGCCTTCTTTAGTTTTTAGGGTATACAACCTTTACCTCTTTGGTTAGGTTTATTCCTAGGTATCTTATGTTTTTGGGTGCAATTATAAATGGGATTACTGCTTAATTTCGCTTTCTTCTGTCTCATTGTTGGTGTATAGAAATGCTACTGACTTCTGGGCATCGATTTTGTATCCTGCCACACTGCAAAGCATTCATTTTTGCTTTTGTTGGCCTTGCCTATTTAGATATGCCTTGCAAAAAATTGGTGTTGCTACGTTCCAAAAAGTTGTTCCCTCTCGTCTCCTGACAGGGATTTAGATGGATTGTTGTCTCACATTTTTTTCCTGTTGTCTCACATTTTAATTACTTTGACTTTATATTTTTGTTTGGTATAAAAGAATGCTCCAGTTTAATTATTCTACAGAGGTGCTTCAATTTTATTCCTGCCAATTATTTTTGAGACTGCTTTATTTTCCCAGGGAATATTCTTTCCTATTTTCTCAAAGATTTTTTCCATATATTTGAGGGCCCATTTCCTGGGTCTCTATGCTGTTCTATTGATCTATGTGTCTGTTTTGGTGCCAGGACCACACTGTATTAATGATCATAGCTATGGTGTATAGCTTGGAATCACGCATTCTAAAGCCCCAGGTTTGGTTTTCTTTAGAAGCTCTTTATAGATCTTGGAAATTAGCCCTTTATCTGATATGTCATTTGCAAATATCTTCCAGTCAGCACTGGCCTTGATGCTCCCAGCCTAGCCTTTTACTCCCATCAATGTAGGTAATTTTTATTATACAATATTTTATACTTCCTGAAGTTGAATCCTAAATACTTTATTTTTAATGCTGGTGTCAAAAGAATTATTATGTTAATTGTCTTTTAGGTAATTTGTTGTTAGTGTGTTGAAACATAAATTTATTTTCTATGTTGATTCTGTATCCTATAGATTCTCTGAACACATTCATTAATTCTTTTTTTTTTTTTTTTTTTTTATTGGTGTTCAATTTACTAACATACAGAATAACACCCAGTGCCCGTCACCCATTCACTCCCACCCCCCGCCCTCCTCCCCTTCTACCACCCCTAGTTCGTTTCCCAGAGTTAGCAGTCTTTATGTTCTGTCTCCCTTTCTGATATTTCCCACACATTTCTTCTCCCTTCCCTTATTTTCCCTTTCACTATTATTTATATTCCCCAAATGAATGAGAACATATAATGTTTGTCCTTCTCTGACTGACTTACTTTAATTCTAAGTGTTTGTGAGTGGATTTGTAGGATTTTACCCTGTAGCAGATCAGTCATATGGACTCCAATAAGAGGAAGTGTGGCAAGATGGGTGAGAACCTCTGGGACAGGAAAGCCCACCCCAGAGAAGTGGTAACTTTAAAATATCTACACTGGATTCTTCCCAAAATGAAAAGCACTTAGCAGGGAAATTGGACAGAATTGCAGGAGGGGCAGTGAAGCCTCCATTTTTCCAGAGTCACTAAGAGAGGAAGTGCACCATGGGGGAAAGCGTAAAAAACTTGTGGGTAGGTCCCAGTAAAGAGCTAGAGTGCAGCCTTCAGGGCATTTGGGAGAAGCCAGGGAGGCAGGGGCTCTGGACAGTGGGGTCTGTATATTGCGGCCTTTGGGAGGTGTGGGCCACGGGAGCGCAATTCCAGAAGCGCATGGCCCTGGATCCCAGGGCAGCCATCAGACAAACCCCAGGATCCTGCAGTACCCCAAGGACAGCAGGACTCTCCTGCCGCCTGAGTCACCAAGCTGTGCAGGTCAGTGCCCCGCACTGCCCCGGGAGCATCTAAGCCTGTGGGGGGGACCGGGAGACTGGGTTAGCTACTGCAGGGAGCTGACTCCAGGGCTGGAGACCTTGCTGTTGCCATTGTTGTTGTTCCTCCATCAGAAAGAATCAATACACACCATTTGCTTTGTCATGGATGCAACTGGAGGACGTTATGCTGAGTGAAATAAGTCAGTGAGAGAAAGAAAGCAAACATATGGTCTCACTCATATGTGGAATATAAGAAATATTGCAAGGGATTATAAGGGAAAGGAGGGGAACAGAGTTGGGAAAATTAGAGAGGAAGACAAACCATGAGAGACACTTAATTCTGGAAACAAAGTAATGGTCTCTGGAAGGGAGGTGGGCAGGTGGATGGGGCGACTCATTGATTGTGGATGCCGAGAAAAATTAAGGCCATTCCACCAGAAGTTTGGCATTAGCACAAGTACAGCCATCTTAGGCCCCTGTAAATTAGAGCTGAACTTTAGAGAAAAAAATGGCAGAATGTCCACAGCAGGGAATCCCATATAAGAAAGACAAAAGAGCTCAGAATTGCCCTTGGGATAGAATCCTATATCAGAAAGACTACAGCCCAAGCCAGTGACAGAAAGCCCCATATTAGAATGAGAAGAAAGCTCCATACCCCTGAAAGCCACATCTCAGAATGTAAACAAAACTTGAGAAATTCCCCCACCCCTTCTGAAAATCCCCTAGACCAGACCATATAAAATCCAGCTGTAACCCACTTTGGGGTCCAAGTCCCTGCTCAGCTGTGTTTGGGTGTACTTGGACCCAAGCTCGAGCTTGCTAATAAAACTTCAGGTGCTTGCAACGGTGTCGGCTCCATGGTGGATTCTCGGATTTGCAATCTTGGGCACAACATTTGGGGTTTTGTCCAGGATCCGAGAAATCCCCAGGACCCCATTGGGAGGGTTTCACGCATGGTGAGGGCTCTCAACTTTTTCCACCTTTTGTGCAAATATTCTCTGAGAGCTCTAAACTGTACTTTTACCTGTAAGAATTCCAATCTGTATTGGGTCGACATCAGCTTAGGCAGATGCACTGGCAGGCTGTTGACTGGGTGTCTTGTCTCCACCAAATGCCATCAGCCCCAATGACTGACATTGATCGTTGGCTGCAGGAGGAAGTAGGATGGCGGTTCCTACCAAAAATGCACCGGAGTACTCACATGGGAATAAGGAAGATGGAAGACCTCATACGACATGCAAAGATCACTAGTAAAAACTGTCAAGCAAAGATGGAGCAGATTGCGGCAAGCTGCCACACATGCCAGTTAACTAATGCCACTGCCCATGGATCTAACCCAGGCACTCGGCTACGAGGGGACTGCCCAGGAGCCTACGGGGAAATGGACTTCACTGAGGTAAAACCTGAAAAATATGGATACAGGTATTTACTAGTGTTTGTAGATAATTTTTCAGGATGGACAGAGGCATTTCCTACCAAACATGAAACAGTACAGACCGTGACCAAGAAACTGCTAGAAGACATTTTACTGAGGTATGGTATTCCTGTTATGATTGGATCAGACAAGAGTCCAGGATTCCTCTCTAAGGAAACACAGGGAGTGGCACTAGCACTTGGGGCAGACTGGAAATTACATTGTGCATATAGGCCCCAAAGCTCAGGACAGGTAGAGAGGATAAACAGAATATTAAAGGATACTTTAACTAAATTAGCCCTGGAGACTGGCGGAGACTGGGTGACTCTCCTCCCCTTCGCCCTATATAGGGTGAGGAACTTCCCATATAAGATCGGACTGACTCCCTACGAGATCATGTTCGGTCTTCCTCCACCTATTATCTCCAATTTACAACCTGAGGTGCTTGATGAATTTGATAATAACCAACTCCTTTTCTCCCTCCAAATTTTACAACAAATCCATGAGCAGTTGTGACCATAGCTGAGGGCCCTCTAAGAGAATGGGCGACCTCTGGGTGCCCATGGATACCGGCCAGGTGACTGGGTGTAGGTGAGAAAATACCAACACCAGACACTTCAACCTTGCTAGAAGGGACACTACATTGTGATCCTGACAACTTCCAATGCTCTCAAGGTCGATGGGATTACTCCCTGGGTCCACTACACCCACATCTGGTCAGCTGACCCACACGCCTTTCTCATGGACTTTGTTCCAGAATGGAAAGGCCACAATCCCCTAAAGCAAAGACTGCTCCGTTCTCACTTACCCCACTAATGTTGCTTATGTTCTGCCCACTTCGTGCCACAACCAATCCCCATTAGCCATTTAAAAATGTGCACCCAATTCAGCCTTGCTTTTAAAGTCTTTTAAGTTTTAAAAAGATGGGAGCATCGTAAGTGTAGAAAAGGTTGTTGAAAGCAAGGAGGGGGGTTATGTGCTGCCCCAAAAGAGGAGTGTTGCTTCTTTACTGGCCACTCAGGAAAGGTCCAGGAATATGTGGGAAAAGTCAGAAAAGGTTTGGGTAGATGTAAACGGGAGGAAGAAAAGGAACACGGTTGGTTTGAATCATGGTTTAATCATTCCCACTGGCTCACTCGGAGACCAACGTGGACCCATGATTGGGTCTTTCCTTAGGTTCCTCTGTGAGGGGGAAATGTGGTGGCTGAGAAAAATTAAGGCCATTCCACCTCAAGTTTAGCATTATCACAAGTACAGCCATCTTAGGCCCCTGTAAAGAAGAGCTGAACTTTACAGAAAAAACTGCAGAATGTCCTCAGCAGGGAATCCCATATCACAAGACAACAGCCCAAGCCAGTGGCAGAAAGCCCCATATTAGAATGAGAACAGAGCTCCATGCCCTTGAAAGCCCCATATCAGAATCTCAACAGAACTTGAGAAATTCATCCACCCCTTCTGAAAATCCCCTAGACCAGCCCATAAAAAACCCAGCTGTAACCCACTTCGGGGTCAAAGTCCCTGCTCCACTGTATTGGGTATACTGGGATCCAAGTGCGAGCTTGCTAATAAACCCTCTTGCACTTGCATCGGTGTCAGCTCCTTGGTGGTTTCTCCGATTTGCAATCTTGGGCATAACAGATCAGCATTAAGGAGGGCATGTGATGTGAAGAGGACTGTGTGTTATACAATATGCTGGCAAATTGCATTTAAATAAAGACAATATAAATGACCTTATGCTGGGTACCCTGCTGGAACATCCTACTTGGACTTGATGAATCAAACAACAGACACTCATTCCCATAGACTTGGAGCCTGGAAACCCTGAGGTCCAAGAGTAGGCATATGTGGTGTCTGGCGATAGCCTACATCCTAGCCTGTCCATTCCCTGTCACCTCACATTGGTCCAGTGTGCGGGGAGCTTTACCAATCCTGTTGTATAAGGGACCTGATCCCATCATGAGGCTGCACACCTTCTGACCTAAGAGCTCCCCTAAGTCTCCACCTCTGCCTCACATCACGTGGGCGATAGGTTTCAGCATGCAGATGGTAGAGGTCACACCCAGGGAACTGATATCAGCACCTGAAGGATCAAGGGGTTGTTCCATGCAGGTGGGAGGTCCTCCAATCAAGATCCTAACCATGAGGAGCCTCATGGGTCCAGTAAAAGCTTGGGGCCTCTAAATGTGCACAGTGTACACCTGATCTTCAGAACCAGCTGGTGACCTTGGGGAGAGGACAGCTTCCACCTGAGGCTCCACGTAGGACCTTGGTGTATTTGTACTATAATTTTGTATTATGTGCTTCTTCCATATATCGTTCATCTCCTTTCCCAGAGAGTCAGATATTTGTCTACTTAGAATGACCATTTCTCTCTTTTGTCTTCCCAATTTCTATACTCGTTTAATGTAATTAATCTTCACACCATTATTTTGTTCTTAAATTTTCTCTTTAATGTTTATATTACATGTATGTTGTATACTTATTTTTTCTAATTTCATTTTATATATTTTTAAAAAATTTTATGATATGTATTCCTACAAGAGGTATACCCACTATTTGCTTCGATGTGGATGGAACTGAAGGGTATTATGCTGAGTGAAATAAGTCAATCAGAGAAGAACAAACATTATATGGTCTCATTAATTTGGGGAATACAAATAATAGTGAAAGGGAATAGAGGGGAAGGGAGAAGAAATGGGTAGGAAATATCAGAAAGGGAGACAGAACATGGAAGACTCCTAACTCTGGGAAATGATCTAGGAGTGGTGGAAGGGGAGGAGTGCGGTAGGTGGGGGTGACTGGGTGGTAGACACTGAGGGGGGCACTTGACCGGGTTACCACTGGGTGTTATTCCGTTCTGAACACCAATAAAAAATAAATTTATTATTTAAAAAAAGCAAAATGATCCACATGAATTGTTATCAGGGAAATACAAATGAAAATCACAAGGAGATACCACTTCTACAACTCAGAATGGATACATTAACACGGCTGGAAATAACAAATATTGCAGAGGATGTGGAGAAAGGGAGAACTCTTGCACTGTTGGTAGGAATGAAAGCTGGTGCAGGCTCCTCAGATAATGGAATCAAATTTATTCAAAAACTGAGAATAGAGCCACCCTATGCCCAGCCATTGATATACTGGGTATTAGCTTCAGAGACACAGATATAGTTAAAAGAAGGGTCACCTGCACCCCAATGTTCACAGCAACAATGTCCACAATAATTAAACTGGGAGGAACTATGGTGTTCCTCGACAGGAAAAAAGATAAAGAAGATGTGGTTTATATATAAATTGAAGTATAATTAAGTCGTTAGAAATTATGTATAACATGAAGGAACATTCATGTCAACATGGTTGGAACTTGAGCTATTATATTGAAGAAAATAAACCAATCACTGATAGGCAATGATATGGTCTCAGTCATATGTGGAGTATAAGAAATATTGAAAGAGACCAAATGGGAAGGAGTGGAACTGACCGGGGTAATACTAGAGAGGAAGGTAAACCATGAGAGTCACTTAACTTTGGTAATTAAACTGAGGGTCACTGGAATGGAGGTTATTGTGGGGATGGGGTAACTGGGTGATGGGCATTAAGTAGGGTACGTGATGTGATGAGCACTGGGTGTATAGTAAATTTTGGAAAATTGGATTTAATTAAATAATAATAATAATAAGAAGAAGAAGAAGAAGAAGAAGAAGAAAAAGTAGAAGAAGAAAACTTTAGCCTGTGCTGGCTGCTGTAACATCTAAATAGATTTAGCAAATCAAAAGAAAGACCTTCATTTCCCATACTTCTGGAGTCTGTGACGTCTGACATCCAGGTGCATGCAGATGTGGTGTCTGGAGAGCACCCATGTCCTAGTCTGTCCTTTCCCTGTCACCTCTCATGGAGCAGGAGGCTTGGAAATTTCCTAGTCCTGGTGAATAAGGTTCCTGATCCCATCATGGGGATCGATCTGCTGACTTACGTGCTCCCCAAGGCCCCACCTCCTCGTCCCATCTCATGGGCCTTAGGTTTCAACAAGGGGATGGTAGAGGTCACACAGAATGAGCTGATATCTACGCCTGAAGGATCAATGAAAGGACCTCCTCCAACTTTCTTCCCTTAGGTTTCGTAATGCTTTTTGCATGTCAATTTTGGCTTTTAGGTGTCATGTGTCCCCATAGAGTGATTTTATCCTACCCCTTAAATTGTAGAGGTTTTGTCATATGCCCTTGTGCACATTTCAGTGAGTCAGAATCTTGGCCTGTGCTCCTCTCCACAGGACTTACTGGCTCTCTTGAAACACCTGATGGAAAGACTGACAGGGTTCCTTAGATATGTGGAACCCTGCTGTGTCAAGAGGATCACATGATTTTGCTAAATTTAGAATTTAGCTGAATTTCAGTGTTTCAGGTAATGTACTTGAATTTGTAACTCTCTATCAACTCAGTCACTATGTGTCACTCCAGTCAAATCTGTGATTTTCTGTAATGGCTCTGATAAGCTTACCTGATGCAGAATGAGCTGCATTCATGCAGAGTTTGGGATATAATAAACTGGTGTCAGGATGAACATTTTCCATGGTATAGCCTATATTTCTATTTTTCTTATCCCTCCTAAATGAACAATGTAATGCTGCCTTTCCACTCTAAGATTTTTATGAATTCCTTTTACATACAAATAGTATATTCCATCTAAGAGAATAAAAATATCTACCCTTGAACCCTTCAACAGATTTATCGGGTATTTTTTATAATAAATGTGGCAGGAAACTGTTGAAGGAGCCTCTGTGTCCATCAAGAGATGAATGGATAAAGAAGATGTGGTTTATATATACAATGGAATATTACTCAGCCCTTAGAAATGACAAATACCCACCATTTGATTCGAAGTGGATAGAACTGGAGGGTAGGGGGGGGGAGGAGCAAGATGGCGGAAGAGTAGGGTCTCCAAATCACCTGTCTCCACCAAATTACCTAGAAAACCTTCAAATTATCCTGAAAATCGATCAATTCGGCCTGAGATTTAAAGAGAGACCAGCTGAAATGCTACAGTGAGAAGAGTTCGCGCTTCTATCAAGGTAGGAAGACGGGGAAAAAGAAATAAAGAAACAAAGGCCTCCAAGGGGGAGGGGCCCCGCGAGGAGCCGGGCTGAGGCCGGGGCGAGTGTCCCCAGGACAGGAGAGCCCCGTCCCGGAGACGCAGGAGCTGCACCAAACTTCCCGACGGAAAGGGGCTCGCAGGGAGTTGGAGCAGGACCCAGGAGGGCGGGGATGCCCTCGGGTTCCCTGGGACAGTAACAGAGGAACTGCGCGCCCAGGAGAGTGCGCCGAGCTCCCTAAGGGCTGCAACGCGCACGGCGGGACCGGCGGGACCCAGAGCAGCTCAGAGGGGCTCGGGCGGCGGCTCCGCGGAGGGGGCTGCACGGCCCCGGGAGCAGCTCGGAGGGGCTCGGGCAGAGGAAGAGGCTCCGTGCGGAGGGGGCTGCGCGGTTCCAGGAGCAGCTCGGAGGGGCTCGGGCGGCAGCTCCGCGGAGGGGGTTGCGCGGCCCGGGAGCGCGAATCCAACAGCGCAGGCTCCGGAGCACAGGGCGCCGGGACACATCCCAGGATCCGGCCTCCCCCGGGACAGGCAGAGGCTGGGAGGGCCCAGGACAGCAAGGACGCTCCTGCCCCAGCTGAGCAGATCAGCGGCCCCGCCCCAGAGCCTCCAGGCCCTGCAGACAGAGTTCCTGCCGGAGCTGAATCCAGGTTTCCAGAGCTGGCCCCGCCACTGGGGCTGTTCCTCCTTGCGGCCTCACGGGGTAAACAACCCCCACTGAGCCCTGCACCAGGCAGGGGCACAGCAGCTCCCCCAACTGCTAACGCCTGAAAATCAGCACAACAGGCCCCTCCCCCAGAACACCAGCTAGACTGACTGACAACTTCCAGGAGAAGCCAAAGGACTTAAAGTACACAGAATCAGAAGATACTCCCCAGTGGTTCTTTTTTTTTTTTTTGCTTTTTGATTTGTTTCCTTCCCCAACCCCCTTTTTTTCCTCCTTTCTTTTTCTTTCTCTTTTTCTTCTTTTTTTTCCGTTTTTTTCCCCTTTTTTTCCTCTTTCTCTTTTCTTTCCTTCTTTCTCTCCTCTCTTTTTCTCTTTTTCCCAATACAACTTGCTTTTGGCCACTCTGCACTGAGCAAAATGACTAGAAGGAAAACCTCACCTCAAAAGAAAGAATCAGAAACAGTCCTCTCTCCCACAGAGTTACAAAATCTGGATTACAATTCAATGTCAGAAAGCCAATTCAGAAGCACTATTATACAGCTACTGGTGGCTCTAGAAAAAAGTATAAAGGACTCAAGAGACTTCATGACTGCAGAATTTAGAGCTAATCAGGCAGAAATTAAAAATCAGTGGAATGAGTTGCAATCCAAGCTAGAAGTCCTAACGACGAGGGTTAACGAGGTGGAAGAACGAGTGAGTGACAAGAGGACAAGTTGATAGCAAAGAGGGAAACTGAGGAAAAAAGAGACAAACAATTAAAAGACCATGAAGATAGATTAAGGGAAATAAACGACAGCCTGAGAAAAAAAAACCTACGTTTAATTGGGGTTCCCGAGGGCGCTGAAAGGGACAGAGGGCCGGAATATATATTTGAACAAATTCTAGCTGAAAACTTTCTTAACCTGGGAAGGGAAACAGGCATTCAGATCCAGGAAATAGAGAGATCCCCCCCCTAAAATCAATAAAAACCGTTCAACACCTCGACATTTAATAGTGAAGCTTGCAAATTCCAAAGATAAAGAGAAGATCCTTAAAGCAGCAAGAGACAAGAAATCCCTGACTTTTATGGGGAGGAGTATTAGGGTAACAGCAGACCTCTCCACAGAGACCTGGCAGGCCAGAAAGGGCTGAAAGGATATATTCAGGGTCCTCAATGAGAAGAACATGCAACCAAGAATACTTTATCCAGCAAGGCTCTCATTCAAAATGGAAGGAGAGATAAAGAGCTTCCAAGACAGGCAGCAACTAAAAGAATATGTGACCTCCAAACCAGCTCTGCAAGAAATTTTAAGGGGGCCTCTTAAAATTCCCCTTTAAGAAGAAGTTCAGTGGAACAGTCCACAAAAACAAGGACTGAATAGATATCATGATGACACTAAACTCATATCTCTCAATAGTAACTCTGAATGTGAACGGGCTTAATGACCCCATCAAAAGGCGCAGGGTTTCAGACTGGATAAAAAAGCAGGACCCATCTATTTGCTGTCTACAAGAGACTCATTTTAGACAGAAGGACACCTACAGCCTGAAAATAAAAGGTTGGAGAACCATTTACCATTCGAATGGTCCTCAAAAGAAAGCAGGGGTAGCCATCCTTATATCAGATAAACTAAAATTTACCCCAAAGACTGTAGTGAGAGATGAAGAGGGACACTATATCATACTTAAAGGATCTATTCAACAAGAGGACTTAACAATCCTCAATATATATGCCCCGAATGTGGGAGCTGCCATATATATAAATCAATTATTAACCAAAGTGAAGAAATACTTAGATAATAATACACATATACTTGGTGACTTCAATCTAGCTCTTTCTATACTCGATAGGTCTTCTAAGCACAACATCTCCAAAGAAACGAGAGCTTTAAATGATACACTGGACCAGATGGATTTCACAGATATCTACAGAACTTTACATCCAAACTCAACTGAATACACATTCTTCTCAAGCGCACATGGAACTTTCTCCAGAATAGACCACATATTGGGTCACAAATCGGGTCTGAACCGATACCAAAAGATTGGGATTGTCCCCTGCATATTCTCAGACCATAATGCCTTGAAATTAGAACTAAATCACAACAAGAAGTTTGGAAGGACCTCAAACACGTGGAGGTTAAGGACCATCCTGCTAAAAGATAAAAGGGTCAACCAGGAAATTAAGGAAGAATTAAAAAGATTCATGGAAACTAATGAGAATGAAGATACAACCGTTCAAAATCTTTGGGATGCAGCAAAAGCAGTCCTAAGGGGGAAATACATCGCAATACAAGCATCCATTCAAAAACTGGAAAGAACTCAAATACAAAAGCTAACCTTACACATAAAGGAACTAGAGAAAAAACAGCAAATAGATCCTACACCCAAGAGAAGAAGGAAGTTAATAAAGATTCGAGCAGAACTCAATGAAATCGAGACCAGAAGAACTGTGGGACAGATCAACAGAACCAGGAGTTTGTTCTTTGAAAGAATTAATAAGATAGATAAACCATTAGCCGGCCTTATTAAAAATAAGAGAGAGAAGACTCAAATTAATAAAATCGTGAATGAGAAAGGAGAGATCACTACCAACACCAAGGACATACAAACGATTTTAAAAACATATTATGAACAGCTACACGCCAATAAATTATGCAATCTGGAAGAAATGGACGCATTCCTGGAAAGCCACAAACTACCAAAAGTGGAACAGGAAGAAATAGAAAACCTGAACAGGCCAATAACCAGGGAGGAAATTGAAGCAGTCATCAAAAATCTCCCAAGACACAAGAGTCCAGGGCCAGATGGCTTCCCAGGGGAATTTTATCAAACGTTTAAAGAAGAAACCATACCTATTCTCCTAAAGCTGTTTGGAAAGATAGAAAGAGATGGAGTACTTCCAAATTCGTTCTATGAGGCCAGCATCACCTTAATTCCAAAACCAGACAAAGACCCCACCAAGAAGGAGAATTACAGACCAATATCCCTGATGAACATGGATGCAAAAATTCTCAACAAGATACTGGCCAATAGGATCCAACAATACATTAAGAAAATTATTCACCATGACCAAGTAGGATTTATCCCTGGGACACAAGGCTGGTTCAACACCCGTAAAACAATCAATGTGATTCATCATATCAGCAAGAGAAAAACCAAGAACCATATGATCCTCTCATTGGATGCAGAGAAAGCATTTGACAAAATACAGCATCCATTCCTGATCAAAACTCTTCAGAGTGTAGGGATAGAGGGAACATTCCTCGACATCTTAAAAGCCATCTATGAAAAGCCCACAGTAAATATTCTCAATGGGGAAGCACTGGGAGCCTTTCCCCTAAGATCAGGAACAAGACATGGATGTCCACTCTCACCACTGCTGTTCAAAATAGTACTGGAAGTCGTAGCCTCAGCAATCAGACAACAAAAAGACATTAAATGTATTCAAATTGGCAAAGAAGAAGTCAAACTCTCCCTCTTCGCCGATGACATGATACTCTACATAGAAAACCCAAAAGTCTCCACCCCAAGATTGCTAGAACTCATACAGCAATTCGGTAGCGTGGCAGGATACAAAATCAATGCCCAGAAGTCAGTGGCATTTCCATACACTAACAATGAGACTGAAGAAAAAGAAATTAAGGAGTCAATCCCATTTACAATTGCACCCAAAAGCATAAGATACCTAGGAATAAACCTCACCAAAGATGTAAAGGATCTATACCCTCAAAACTATAGAACACTTCTGAAAGAAATTGAGGGAGACACAAAGAGATGGATAAATATTCCATGCTCATGGATTGGCAGAATTAATATTGTGAAAATGTCAATGTTACCCAGGGCAATATACACGTTTAATGCAATCCCTATCAAAATACCATGGACTTTCTTCAGAGAGTTAGAACAAATTATTTTAAGATTTGTGTGGAATCAGAAAAGACCCCGAATAGCCAGGGGAATTTTAAAAAAGAAAACCATGTCTGGGGGCATCACAATGCCAGATTTCAGGTTGTACTACAAAGCTGTGGTCATCAAGACAGTGTGGTACTGGCACAAAAACAGACACATAGATCAGTGGAACAGAATAGAGAATCCAGAATTGGACCCTGAACTTTATGGGCAACTAATATTCGATAAAGGAGGAAAGACTGTCCATTGGAAGACAGTCTCTTCAATAAATGGTGCTGGGACAATTGGACATCCACATGCAGAAGAATGAAACTAGACCACTCTCTTTCACCATACACAAAGATAAACTCAAAATGGATGAAAGATCTAAATGTGAGACAAGATTCCATCAAAATCCTAGAGGAGAACACAGACAACACCCTTTTTGAACTCGGCCATAGTAACTTCTTGCAAGATACATCCACGAAGGCAAAAGAAACAAAAGCAAAAACGAACTATTGGGACTTCATCAAGATAAGAAGCTTTTGCGCAGCAAAGGATACAGTCAACAAAACTCAAAGACAACCTACAGAATGGGGGAAGATATTTGCAAATGACATATCAGATAAAGGGCTAGTTTCCAAGATCTATAAAGAACTTATTAAACTCAACACCAAAGAAACAAACAATCCAATCATGAAATGGGCAAAAGACATGAACAGAAATCTCACAGAGGAAGATATGACATGGCCAACATGCATATGAGAAAATGCTCTGCATCACTGCCATCAGGGAAATACAAATCAAAACTACAATGAGATACCACCTCACACCAGTGAGAATGGGGAAAATTAACAAGGCAGGAAACAACAAATGTTGGAGAGGATGCGGAGAAAAGGAAACCCTCATACACTGTTGGTGGGAATGTGAACTGGTGCAGCCACTCTGGAAAACTGTATGGAGGTTCCTCAAACAGTTAAAACTATAGCTGCCCTACGACCCAGCAATTGCACTGTTGGGGATTTACCCCAAAGATACAGATGCAATGAAACGCCGGGACACCTGCACCCCGATGTTTATAGCAGCAATGGCCACGATAGCCAAACTGTGGAAGGAGCCTCGGTGTCCAACGAAAGATGAATGGATAAAGAAGATGTGGTTTATGTATACAATGGAATATTACTCAGCTATTAGAAATGACAAATACCCACCATTTGCTTCAACGTGGATGGAACTGGAGGGTATTATGCTGAGTGAAGTAAGTCAGTCAGAGAAGGACAAACATTATATGTTCTCATTCATTTGGGGAATATAAATAATAGTGAAAGGGAATATAAGGGAAGGGAGAAGAAATGTGTAAGAAATATCAGAAAGGGAGACTGTACGTAAAGACTGCTAACTCTGGGAAACGAACTAGGGGTGGTAGAAGGGGAGGAGGGCAGGGGGTGGGAGTGAATGGGTGACGGGCACTGGGGGTTATTCTGTATGTTAGTAAATTGAACACCAATAAAAAATAAATAAAAAAAAGAACTGGAGGGTATATGCTGAGTGAAATAAGTCAATTGGAGAAGGACAAACATTATATGGTCTCATTCATTTGAGGAATATAAATAATAGTGAAAGGGAATAGAGGGGATTGGAGAATAAATGGGTAGGAAATATCAGAAAGGGAGACAGAACATGGAAAACTCCTATCTCTGGGAAAATAACTAAGGGTGGTGGAAGGGGAGGAGGGTGGATGTGGTGGTGACTAGGTGGTAGGCACTGAAGGGGCACTTGACGGGATGAGCACTGGGTGTTATTCTGTATGTTGCCAAATTGAACACCAATAAAAAATAAATTTATTAATAAAATAATAAAATAAAAGGAAAAAAACCAAATGTGTCAGGAAAATTCAGTTTCAATTCAATTTCAATCTGTGCCTCTAATCAACCTTAAATTTGGTTTTCTCTGATCAGTCCCCCTGACCCTGTGGCTGTGCACATGACTTCTGTTCTGTCTCCAAATCTAACACTTTCCAACTGTATGATGGCAGATTGAACACCAATTTTTTTTAAAAAAAGAATTCTGGTCCTGCATGGAGCGAACCTGGTATGATGGTGCTCATGTGGCAAAGTGGGGAAATTTCCAGGATCTGCAGTCCCCCCTGAGTCCTACAAAGAAAAAGTGGCACCATGTAACGGATGATTAAGAAGAACAGGATTCTGGAGATGGGTAAATATTATGTCTGAGTGCAGGCGTTGTGATTTGTGTTTCCATAAACTGAACCCTGTTTGGTCCTGTGACTTCTATCCTGAGACCAGCAAGCAGAAAGTAAGAGACCATGATATCCTTGCTTGGAGGACCATCCCAGGTCCACACCACAGGAATCCCTCTTACTGACGTTTAGAGACTCATTCATGTGCCAGAGATAAACCAGCTTAGACACAAGCAGGGTGAACATGGGTTCAGTTGTAAACTGAGGACAGAAAGGGCTTGATGGATCTCCTGTGAGGGCTCCCTGAAGACTGGAAGTGCAAATATTCAACCCCAGGCTAGAGGTAGGAGGCCATGTTCAGAACAGCTCTCTGTTGCAGCCAGGAAGAGAGTCACAAAATCCCCAAAACAGGCCTCATCAAGGTAGCGTGTGAACATCTAAAGAGGAATCTAAACCAATAGCAAATGATAATCCATTGCCAACTGCACTGTGAAATTACAGATTCATCCAAGCCCATTTCAGGTCCAGGTCTCCACACTACCAGCGGAAATGTGTGCTCCATTCCTTGCTCCATCCTCTCACATTATGTTCTGAGTGTGCATGTTTGGAGACAGCTGGCATGTGTATAAATATTAGTGAAATTGGCAAAGCCAACTACTGCCTTGCTTCTGGGCATTTGGAGCTGCTCCACTGCCTTGATGACCATGAGTGGACAAACCTTCCCTGAAACAGCTTCACCGCCATGTAAGTTCACATGTAGATTATGGAATAGGATGGTATAGCTGTTAGATATTGACATGAACAGGTCATATTACCTGGTTGTTGCATATCCCATGACAAAAATGATTGCATCTAAATACAATGAGAAAGAGTAAATAAGTCATGTAAGCCCCTTGAGGTGTTCCATTGAGGAAATCCTAAAGGGAATCTGAACTCATGCCCAGAGGGAGAGTCGCTGATGCAGATGGGTTTGAAATGAGGACACAGGGCACCACATGTTCGCAAATGACAAGGCACATATGTCACAACCATCACTACAACACAACCCTGTAAGGTGATGGAGAGACACAAATCCAACTGGGTCATCACATCCTCATCTTCTGGAAACGTTCTAAAAGAACATCCTTATACTGAAGATCAAAAGTGTCTGAGTATCTCTGACTCTCTTGAACAAGGGGTAGTGGAAGGGGAGGTGGGCGGAGTGTTGTGGTGACTGGGTGATGGGCACGGAGGGGTGCACTTGGCAGGATGAGTACTGGGTGTTATTCTGTATGTTGGCAAATTGAGCATCAATAAAAAATTTATTATTTAAAAAATGATGTGTTTTGATGAAAGGTATTTTTAATAACAAATGTGGCAGGAAAATTCAGTTTCAATTCTTTTCAATCTATGCCTTTAATCATCCTTAATTTTGAATTTCTCAGATCATTCCCTCTGACCCTACAGGCTATGTACAGGACTTGTCTTCTGTCTCCAAATCTAACACATAGAAACTTTGAATGGATCACATGCATCAGGAAGACTGCCAGCAGAGCCCACCAACCAAAAGACGCCTGTGTCCACTTCACAAAGACACGGAGTCTTGCCTATAATATTCCTGCAATTCTAAATTTAGAATTTAGCTGAATTTCAGAGGGTTTCAGGTAATGCAGATGGATTTGTAAGTCTCTAATAACTCAGTCACTGTGTTCCACTGCAGTTAACTCTGTGATCTTCTGTAATCACTTTGATGAGCTTACCTGATGCAGAATGAGCTCATTCAAGCAGAGATTGGGATATAATAAACTCATGTCAGAATGAACATTTTCCATTGTATACCCTATATTTCTATTTTTCTTATCCCTCCTAAACTAACAGTATGGTGCTGCTTGACAACTGTAAGTTTTTCATGAATTCTTTTTACATTCAAATACTATATTCCATCTAAGAGAAGAAAACTATCTACCATGAACCTCTTCTATGGATTTATCAGGTATTTTTGATAACAAATGCAGCAGGAAATTTCTGTTTCAAACCAATTTCAATTTGTGCCTCTGATCAACCGTAATTTTGGTTTTCTTAGTTCAGTCCCCCTGAATCTGCAGGCAGCATACAGGACTTCTGTTCTGTTTCCAAATCTAGTCCATTCCACCTTTGTTTTTTTATGTTTTATTTATTCATGAGAGACACACAGAGAGAGAGAGAGATGCAGAGACACAGGCAGAGTGAGAAGCAGGCTCCATGCACGGAGCCTAATGTGGGACTCGATCCCTGATCTCCAGGATCAGGCCCTTGGCTGAAGGCGGCACTAAACTGCTGTGCACCCAGCTACCCCCCTTTCCATCTTTGAATGGATCATATGCATCAGGAAGACTGCAAACAGGGCCTACCACCCAAATGGCACCTGTGTCCCCTGCACAGAGACATGGAGTCCTGCCAATAATATTCTTGCAATTCTGGTCCTTTGGTAGCATCTGTGCCCTCCTTGAAGCCCCAGTCTCACTGCGAGGCAGTGCATTGTTCCTTATGTCACTTGTTGGATGACCTTATGTGCATTGACCACATATGTCTATAATTACTTCCTGAAACATATTATAATATTAGTACAATACTCAGTAGGCTTGTACAAACAAAAATGTGTCCTTAGGATCCAGTATCAGAGTATGGGTGAAAATAAGTTTACGACACTCTGAAACAAAACATCAGGGTCCAAAGTTCACCTCCAACATATAAATCAGAAAAAATTAACCATATCATCTTTAGTATAAGAAAATATGGGAGGGAGAAGTTAACATGTCAGAAGGTTTAGGGGACTCAGGGCTTGTCACATCCCTGAAACAGCTGGATAGTTATTGAATCATTTCGAACATCCATGAAATCGATCAGAGTTGAACAAGGAACAACAGAAGGACTCTTAATAGAATACTGAGCAGGTTTTGAAGTGCTGGAGCTGTGCAGTGTTGACATTGGGGAGATACAATCGTAGGGATGACAGCAGGAGGGAGGTTGCTTGCAGAAGCTACTGTCAAGGATTTTAGGGACAAGAGAGGAATGTATGAACTTGTACAATTCTACTCCTGCGGGGGACGGATCTGGCATGATGGTGCTCAAATGGAAAAATAGGGAAATTTCTGGATCTAAGGACCCCCTGAGTGCCAAGAAGAAAAAGTGGCACAATGTGATGCACGGTTAAGAAGGACTGGAACCTATAGACGTGTGAACATTGGGTCTGAGTGCAGGCGTTGTGCTTTGTTTCCATAAATTGAACGCTGTGTGGTCCTGTGACATCTATTCTGAAACCAGTAGGCAGAAACTAGACCCTTTCTCTTGTTCATTGAGATGAATTGTCCTGTGATGCACAGAGAGTGCAGCAGTGGCTCCTCCGAAGCTTCTCTGCAAAAACATCAGGATACTTGTAATTCATTCATTTTTAAATACAAGAGTAATTTAATGTAATTTACTTGGTTTTGTGCAAGTTTATGTGATATGTCTTCATATGATAACTACGTTTCTAAGCTAGAAAATGCATAGGTAAGCATAGAACCCTGTGTTCAGAGAGACTCCTTGAGGGAAACTGCTCCATGGAGAGGAAGCCTCAGACTCTGAAAGGAAACCTGCACATAACCTCCATCTGCACCTGCTTCTGGGACTTCAATTAGAAGTATAGATGAGTAGTATACACTTCCTTGTGGTCCCGATCCTCTTCTAAGGGAGATATAAACCCGGGGATGACAGCATGGAGGGTGGTTGCTTCCAGAATCTACTATGAAGGTCTATAAGTACCAGAGAGGAATGTGTGAACTTTTAGAAGTGTGCTCCTGGGGACAAGCCTGGCATGATGGTGCTCAATAGCAAAGTGGGGATATTTCCAGAGTATGAGGTCCCGTGCATCCTAAGAAGAACATATGGCACTATGTGAGGGATGGTTAAGAGGCACAGGAACCTCGAGAGGGGGTGAACCGTGGGTCTGAGTGCAGGCATTGTCCTGTGTGTTTCCATAAACTGTACCCTGTGTGATCCTGTGACCTCTATCCTGAGACCAGCAGGCAGAAGGTAAGAGACTGTGAGACTCTCCCTCAGAAGACCATCCCCAGTCCACACCAGGCGATTCCCTCATATTGACACTTGGACACTCACTCATGTGCCTGAGATAAACCAGCTCAGACATAGGCAGGGTGAACATGGAGTTCAGATGGAAACGGAAGACAGAATGGGGTTGATGGCTCTCCTGTGAGGGCTCCCTGAAGTGTGAGGGGGGCAAATATTCAACCTGAGGCTAAAGATAGGGGACCATGGTCACCCTTCATCAGCCCATCAGGGAGCGGAAGAGTGCAACCTGTTAGAGCCCAGAGCTATCCACCCTGAGTCCCGACCCCTGCCCCCTAGATGTGCATGCCCACTAAGGCAGGACCCCTGAGAGTGAGCACAGCAGAGCCTCCCCAGGGTATCAGGACCAGCAATTCCAGGTCAGCAAGGCTGGTGGTCAGAGTGTGCTGCAAGTAGTCAGCGCTAGGGTAGGTAGGACCTAGCTTCCTTTCCAATTTTACTCTCCATTGTTTTTCCAATTATTTAGTTATATTCAAATCATTCTTTATTTATTATTATTTTTTCTTTTCTTTAAAAAAAATTTTTTTTATTTATGATAGTCACACACACACAGAGAGAGAGAGAGAGAGAGAGAGAGAGGCAGAGACACAGGTAGAGGGAGAAGCAGGCTCCATGCGCCGGGAGCCCGACGTGGGATTCGATCCCGGGTCTCCAGGATCACGCCCTGGGCCAAAGGCAGGCGCCAAACCGCTGCGCCACCCAGGGATCCTTTATTTTTTCTTTTTAATTTTTTCTATTTCAGATTTATGTTTCTAAATATAATATAGAGACTTATTTTTTTCTAATTCCAATTTAATTAAATTTATTTTTATTTTCTTGATATGTAGTCCTTCAAGAGGCATAACGAAACAAATCTGGGATCTTCTTTATTTACATTTTTCTCTTTTCCCCTTTATTTATGTCTTCATAGGGAAAAAAGGAACAATGAAAATATTTACTGATGAGAATGAATAGAATGCTAATCTCAAGAGAAGAGACTTCATCAATAGATGAAGATACCTGACTTAGAATTTAAAAAATGATTGAAAGCATACTACCTAGCCTTGGAAAGGAAAAGAACACAACAGAGTTTCCTTTTCCACTTAGATAAATGAAGGAGAATTACAAAGGCCAAATTATAGATAGTATAACCAAGATGTAATCCAGGTGGAGGCCATAGTAATGATGGTGGATGAATCAGGGAAGTGAGTAAGTGAGTTTTATCTTATAAGATACAATATAATTATAGAAAATAATTACTGAAAAGAAGGGGGAAAAAGGTAAAGACAAAAAGCTAGGTGTAGGGATCTCAGTGACTTATGAAGTTATAATAATATTCACATGATAGGAGCCAAAATAGATGAAGAAAGAGGATAAAAACACAGAAATTATTTGTTCAAATAAGAACTGAAAAGTTCCTTAATCTCAGGAGGAACACACACATCAAACTCCAACAAGCAGAGAAAACCCCCACTGATCCTATCATGAGGGTGCACCTTTTGACTAAGTGCTCCCCTAAGGCCCCACCTCCTCCCATCACATGAACGGTAGGTTCCAACATGGGGATGATAGGGGTCACACACAGTGAGCTGACAGCACCTGAAGGATCGATGAGTTATTCCCTGCAGGTGGAAGGTCCTCCAATCCAGCTCCACACCCTGAGCATCCTCATGGATCCAGTAGAAGCTTCTGGTCACTGCATGCAACACTGTACACATGACCTTCAGAACCAGCTGGTGACCTTGGGGAGATGACACCTTCCACCTGAGATCCTGAATAAAGCCTTGGTCTATTTTTATGATCATTTTATAGTTTGTGATTCTTCCCTCTTATTGTTCTTCTGATTTTCCACGTATTAGGAGCTCTTTCTCAGTAGAATGATCATGTGTCTCTTTTCTTATCTCAGTTTTCATACTTGTGTAGTAGAATTAATCATCACGTCAATCCTTTGATTATGCCTCGCTAGTTCCCTGATCTCCAATACTCCTTCTTCTCCCCCTCTCCTACCCATCGGAAATCCAGCAATAACCCACAAGTTGTCCATCCTTTGACACCCAGGGGACATTGAATCCATGCAATGCCCTCCTGGAACAGGACCCCACCCCCACCAATGACCCAAAACATGCACCCTGAGCCACTGTCCTTCTTTGACTCCATCCAAGCATTTATAAATTGCTGAGAGGCCTGACCTGCTCTCTACAACAGGATGGTCAAGATGATAAAAGTTTTATACACTTGTCGTGTGTGTCTGTGGGTGTTTCTCTGTGTGATCTCTAGATTCCACATTCATACTAGGTCCTAGTGGGAATCATTCTGTCTCTCAGGCTGTTACAGAAATTGCAGTTCTGACCATATTAACTGAAAATAACCACAACCAGAGGTCTTTTTTCTTGTGCTCAGACTCTTGAAGTCTCTGTAGTCCCATGTCCATTATGCACTTTATGTACTTCTAGCAAGATTGCACATTTGCTGGGGGTTTAAGAAAGGTACTGTGAGTTCCACTACAACTCCTGAAAAAGTTCAGATGATGCACATGGTGTTATGTGTAATACATTGATATTTTTGGGTCAGAAAGATGTAAATTCAAGTGATAGTCTTTTGGGCTCATGGAAATAGTTGTTTTCATCACTTTCTAAGATTGAGTCTGAATAGGTAAACACAGAATGTTATGTCCAGAGAGACTCACCTTGGAGATGAAACCCCAGATCCTGACAGGAAACCTGCTCAGAACCTCCATCTGCACCTCCATCTGCACCTGCTCCTGGGCTTGAAAACAGAACTGGTGAGTAGTGAGCATCCCCTGGCAGTCTTGATCTTCTTCTACAGGGAGGTTTGTGTCTGGGCTCACAATGAGGTCCCCTCACTGTGTCCCTCGCACAGCAATGCACGGCTGTGTCCTCAGCTCTCAGGCTGTTCATCTGCAGATACAGCATGTTCCTGGTGTTGTCTCTGGAGATGGTGAATCAGCCCTTTACAGCGTCTGCATAGTACATGCTACTTCCATTACTGCTATTGGATATGACCCACTGTAGCCACTACCGGGAGACTGGTGGAGCCAATGCATGCTGTAGCTATGAAAGGTGAACGTAGAGGACTCACAGAAGAGTCTCAGGGACCCGTCAGGCTTCACCAGGTCTCCCTCAGATTTCACCAACTGCTCCTCACCCTGAACACCTGCAGACACAGGACATCCTGGGCTGGATACAGTCGCAAATCCCCTGTTCCTCTCACTCATCTCCACTCACATACTCAACGTGTCTTTTTCTCCATGAATTAACTTTTAGAATAGCGTCAAAGTGACTGGGTGACAGGCACTGAGGCGGGCACTTGATGGGATGAGCACTGGGTGTTATGCTATATGTTGACAAGTTGAAATCCAATAAAAAGAAATTGAAAAAATAAAAAAATAAAATAGCATCAAGGATACAGGTGCAGTGAAACGGCTGGACACCTGCACCCCAATGTTTATTGCAGCAATGTCCATAATAGCCAAACTGTGGAAGGAGCTTCGGTGTCCATCCACAGATGAATGAATAAAGAAGATGTGGTCTATATATACAGTGGAATATTCCTCAGCCATTAGAAACGATGAATACCCACCATTTGCTTCAACGTGGTTGGAACTAGAGGGTATTATGCTGAGTTAATAAGTCAATCAGAGGACACAAACCACAAAGTGAGGATCTCTGGAAGGGAGGTGAATGGGGGGATGGGGTGACTGGGTGATGGGCATTAAGGAGAGCACGTGATATGATGAGCACTGGGCGTTTATGCATCTGATGAATCACTGAATGCTCCTTATGAAATTGTGGAAGTGGTATTTGCTTCCTGAATTTAAATAAAAATAGAATATGTAGAAATATAAGAAAATAGTTTTTATTTTCATGTCAGTTAGTTAACAGGGTGTGTGATATTAGTTACAGGTACACATGTAGTGACTCGATACCTCCTTACGTCACTTGTGCTTCTCAGAGTAATGTTCTCCTTCATTCCCATCTAATTTGTTATTCCCCAACCTCCAGCCCTCTGGTAGCCCTCATGTTGTTCCCTTTGTTGTCTTTTTCCTTTGCTTCTCTCTCTCATTTTTCCCCTTTGATCAGTTATATTTTGTTTTTTTAAAATCCACATAACAGTAAAATAATATGGTGTTTTGTGTTTTTCTGAATGACTTAATTCACTTAGCTTAATACCCTCTAGACCTATGCATGTTGTTGGAGATGGCAAGATTGCTGCATCATAACTACCATCTATCTATCATCTATCTATCTATCTATCTATATCTATCTATCTATCTATCATCTATCTATCATCAATCATCTGTCTATATATCTATGTATCTATATTTATCATCTATCTATCAATAATCTATCTATATCATCTATCTATATCAATCTATAATCCATCCATTGTTCTCATTTTTTCTTTCAT
Organism: Canis lupus familiaris; assembly: GCF_011100685.1. Lineage (NCBI taxonomy): Eukaryota > Metazoa > Chordata > Mammalia > Carnivora > Canidae > Canis > Canis lupus. Next base: position 76,060,271 of record NC_049229.1, read on the forward strand.
CAGTACATAAAATCATTTGATTACCATGTAAAATATTATGTATTCACTGAATTTTTCTATTTAGAGGTAGAATGTAGTGATTCTTCAGTTGTATAAACACCCACTGCTTATCCCATCATGTGACCTCCTTAATGCCATCACCCAGTTACCCATCCTCCTGCCTCACCAGCAAACTTCACTTTGTTTTCTAGTGTTAAGTGTCTCTTATGTTTTGTCTCCCTCTGTGATTTCATCTTTTGTCCTTCCCTTCCTCTATGTTCATCTGTTTTGTTTCTTAAATTCCACATGAGTGGAGTCATATGATTCTCTTCTCAGGCTCAAATTCGACTTTTAGATTTCACGACAGAGACTGTGCTGTATCTCTTCAGTCTGGTTGTTCATCACATTGAATAGATGTGCTTCTGGTGTGAAACATGAACATTTACCTTTAGGTGTTTGACTTTCTATACATCTTGGTGCACTTCAAAAATGGGTTCTAATATTTAGCATCTTCCCACCATATGTTGGTTTGCACATGGGGCTGATGGGCCCATGTGATACCCACATTGACATGATCAGTGAGAACCCAGAGAAGGAACATGTGAGTCAGCATCTGCCTGGGTTTCCTCAGCCCAGATCCAGACTCCTACAGGGTGACGTGGCACAGATCCCCTGTGGAGAAAGCCACCTCAGGATGGGGGCAGGAATCCCCTACCCAGAGGGAGTCCCATACATGGGCACTCACAGGAAGGGATGTTCAGCAGCAGGGGTGAGGAGCACAGGACGCCCAGACTGGTAAAAGAAGCCATTGCCCTAAACTCAGTGCTTGCCTTCTCAACTGTGAAGAGGGGGATTTGAAGATATTTCAATCTTCATCAATGCTCTGTGTCATTTGGGGGTCACAGAGCCCTGCAGAATGGGGATGAGTATGTGGGGTTGAGGTAGTAAACCTGTGTATGGGGGATCCATGTCCAGATCCTATGAGTACACTCTTTTTTTTTCAGAAATGGAGCCCTCAGTACACAAAGTCTTTTCATCAAATCTGATCCAGGGATCCTCACTCTGCGGCTCCTGCACTGGAGGATTTGGATCACCCACTAGGACCCTTCAGGTAGACTACATTCTCCCTTGGCTACAACTTTGCTACCACCACTATCTCTCAAATCCGCACCCCTTTTTTCTACTCTTTTTTCCTCTTTGCCTTTTGTCTCTTCCTTTTTCCTCTTTCCTTTCTTTTCTTCTTCTTTGGGATTCTTGGACTTTTATTTTTTACTACTTTGTTTTAAAATTTGTTTTTCATGGGCAGCCTGAGTGGCCCAGCAGTTTGGCACCACCTTCCTCCCAGGGCGTGATCCTAGAGACCTGGGATCGCGTTCCACATCCTGCTCCCTGCATGGAGCCTGCTTCTCCCTCTGCCTGTGTCTCTGCCTCTCTCTCTCTCTCTCTCTCTCTCTCTCTCTCATGAATAAATAAATAAAATATTTAAAATAAAAATAATAATTTTTTTTCACTTTAGTGGTCCTTTTATTTTATTTGGTTCTGATCTTTGTTTTCATTTTCTGGTCTCTGACCACGTCAGAATAATCTAGGATGAAATTTACTTAGGTCGTTATTGATATTCTTGAGTCAGCCCATGCATACAGCCACTCTCCACACAGCAAAGTGACTAGAGGTAAGTATTCACCATGAAGAAATATCAGAGACAGTACTTGCTGCCAAAGGGTTACAGAATTGGGATTACAATTCGGTGTCAAATGCCAATTCAGAAGCACAATTATAAAGCTACTGGTGGCTCTGGAAAAACAAGCATAAAAGATTCAAGAGACTTCATGACTGCAGAATTTAGATCTAATCAGGCTGAAACTAAAAGCCCATTAAATGACATGCAATCCAAACTGGAGATCCTAACAATGAGGGTTAATGAAGTAGAAGAAAGAGTGAGTGACATAGAAGACAGTTGATGGCAAGGAGGGAAGCTGAGGAGAAAATAATATTAAAAGACCATTAGGAAAGGTTGAAGGAAATAAATGATATTCTCTGCAGGAAAAATCTATGTATAATTGGGGTCCCAGTGAGCATCGAGAGGGCCAAAGGGCCAGAAAGCATGATTGAAAAAATCATACCTGAGAACTTTCTTAATTTAGGGAGGGAAAGTGACATTCAGGTCCAGAAGATAGAGAGTCCCCCCCCAAAAAAAAATCGATAAAAACCTTTCAACACCTTGACATATAATAGTGAAACTTGCAAATTCCAAAGATAAAGAGAAAATCCTTAAACCAGGGAGAAGCAAGAGATCCCTACTTATAAGGCAAAATACCAGTTTATGTTTTCTGCTCATTTCTGTCTGGATCTTTTGTTTCTTCGGTGTTGAGTTTAAGTTATTTTAGGTCTTAGATACCAGCCCTTCATCTGATACGTCCAATGCAAATATCTTCTTCTTTCCCGAGATAGACTTTTGGTTTCTTTGGCTATTTCCTTTGCTGTGATGAAGCTCTTTATCTTGATGAAATCCTAATATTTCATTTTGCCTTTTGTTTCCCTTGCCTTTGGAGACACATCAAACAAGATTTTGCTGAGGCTGAGGTCAAATTGCTCCCTTGGATCTACTCTAGTATTTTGGAGGCGTCATGCCTCATATTAAGTGTGTCATCTACTTTATCTTGTGTGTGGTGTAAGAAAATGGCCCAGTTTCATTATTTTACATGTGTCTGTCCTATTTTCCCAGCACTATTTTATGAAGAGATCATCTTTTTTCCATTGGGTATTCTTTCCTGCTTTCTATAAGACTAGTTGACCATGGAAGTGGTAGTTCATTTCTGGATTATCTATTCTGCTCCTTTGATCCATGAGTCTGTTTCTGTGTCAGTACCACACTGTCTTGAGGACCACAGTTTCTAATACAGCTTGATATCAGGCATCGTGATGTCTTCTGTATCTTTATTTTTATCTCCTCAACATCCATTTACATCTTCAGGGTCTTTAATGGTGTCATACATTTTGTTAATAATAAATTTATTTTTTATTGGTGTTCAATTTGCCAACATACAGAATAACACCCAGTGCTCATCCCGTCAACTGCCCCCCTCAGTGCCTGTCAGCCATTCACCCCCACCCCCCACCCTCCTCCCCTTCCACCACCCCTAGTTCATTTCCCAGAGTTAGGAGCCTTATGTTCTGTCTCCCTTTCTGATATTTCCCACAAATTTCTTCTCCATTCCCTTCTATTCCCTTTGACTATTATTTATATTCCTCAAATGAATGAGAACATATAATGTTTGTCCTTCTCTGATCGACTTACTTCACTCAGCATAATACCCTCCAGTTCCATCCACGTTGAAGCAAATCGTGGGTATTTGTCATTTCTAATGGCTGAGTAATATTCCATTGTATACACAAACCACATCTTCTTTATCCATTCATCTTTCGAAGGACACCGACGCTCCTTCCACAGTTTGGATATTGTGGACATTGCTGCTAGAAATATTGGGGTGCAGGTGTGCCAGCGTTTCATACCCCTGGCATCTGTATCTTTGGGGTAAATCCCCACCAGTGCAATTGCTGGGTCATAGGGCAGGTCTATTTTTAACTCTTTGAGGAACCTACACACAGTTTTTTAGACATTATTGGTTTGTTTATTTTGGCTCTCATAAAAATGCTAGAAGTATTTTGATAGGGTTTGCACTGAATATGTAAATTTCTTTGAGTATCATGCTGATTTTATTAATATTTTCTCCAGTCTATGAGGATAATATATTTTTTCCATTACTCTATGTTTTCCTCAATTTCTTTCTCAGTTCTCAGACTAAGATGCTTTTCCTTCTTGGTTAGCTTTATTCCTTCTTGTCTTTTGTGCTTTGGTGTAATTATAAATGGGATTCATTCCTTGATTTTTACTTTTTTTTTCATTTTTAGTGTATAGAAACGTTACTGACTTCCCTTTATCAATTTTTATGATTTGACTTACTGAATTCCTGTATCTGTTCTAGCAAGTTTCTGGTGGAGTGTTTTGGGATTTCTACATAAAGTATCATGTCATCTGTTAAGAATGAAATTTTGACTTTTTCTTGCTTGATTCAGATGCACCTTTCTTCTTTTCATTGTGTGATTGCTGAGATGAAGACTTCTAGTACTGTGTTGAACAGTGACGAGTGAACATCTCTCTTGTGTTCCCGACCTCATGGGAAAAACTCTCTCACTCTGGGGTTTTCTATGATGCTTTTGTGATCTTGAGTAAATTCCCTCTCTCCTTACACAGCAGAAGCTTTTCATCAAGAAAGAATGATCTCTTGTCAAATACTATTTGTGCATCAGTGGAGGAGTTCAAATTATTCTTTTCCTTTCTTTTATTAATGTGGTTTGCCATGCTGATTTAATTTTAGGCATTGAAGCACCCTTGCAGGTCAGGAAGAAATCTCATTTGGTCATAGTGAATAATCCTTTCAGTATATAATTGGATTATATTGGCTAGAAACTTGGTGAGAATTTCTGAATCCACATTGGTCGGGAATATTGTTCTATAATTCTGCTTGTTGGTGCAGTAATTGCCTGATTTTGGGGTCAAGGTAATGTTGACATCAGAGAATGGGTTTGGAAAATTTTCTTCCATTCCTATGTTTTGGAACATTTTCAGAGGAACTGGTATTAATTTTTTTTACATGTTTATTGAAATCCCCCACCAGCCATCTGGACTTTTGTTTGTTGAGAGAATTTTAATTATGATTGTGTTCTTATTTTCTGGATATGGATATGTGCTGTTCTTCCTTTCCTCTCCATTAAGTTTTGATATTTTTTATGTTTCTAAGAATGCATCCATTTCTTCTGGATTGCTTAATTCATTGGCATACAATTGTTCAGAATATTTTCTTATACTTGTTTGTATTTCTTGGCTGTTGGTTGTGATCTTTCCTTATTTATTAATGATTTTATCATTATCAGTCCTTTTTATTTGTTTTATTTTACAAGTATGTCTGGGTGCTTACAATCTTATTTATTCTTTAAAAGAATCATCCCCTGAGTGATTTGATCTACTGCCTTTTTTATAACCTTGGTTTCTTCTCTATTCTCGATTATTCCTCTTTCACCTGGATTTAGGAATCCTTTGCTGTTCTTTCTCCAACTCCTTTTGGTCCAAGCCTTACTTTTATTTATGAGACTTTTATTGTCCCCTGAGGAAAGACTGTATTGCTCTATCCTCCCTTCTGTGGATCACTTTTGCTGTGTCCCAAAGTTTTGAAAGTGTTGTGTTTTCATTTTCATTGAATCCGTGTATTGTTTTAATTCTCTAACTTCCGGGTTGACCCATTCCCTCTTCAGTATGACGTCCTTTACCTCCATTATTTATGTACCTTTTGTGTTTTTATGGTGGTTCTAGTTTCATTGCACTGTGGTCTGAATATATGCATGGAATAAATTCACTCTTTCTGTACCAGTTGAATCTTGATGGGTGACCTTCTATATGATCAATTCTGGAGAATTTTTCATGTGCCCTGGAGAAGAATGTGTTTTCTCCTGCCTTAGGATGCAACACTGTGTATATATCTTTGAAGTCCATCTGTTCCAGTGTATTGTTCTAAGCACTTGTTTCCTTGTTGAGATTCTGCTTTTATGATGTTTCCTTGCTATCAGCGGGATGTGAAAGTTCCCACACTGTTGTATTATTATCAGTCAGTCTATTTAATTTTATTGTTGAATGGTTTATATACTTGCCTACTCCAAATTTAGGGACACAAATATTTAAAATAGATGACTTCTGTATTGACTTTTTTATGATACTGTATCCTTCTAAATCTTTTATTACGGTTTAGTTGGTAGTCTATTTGTCTGATATAAGTGTTGTACTCCAACTTTCTTTTGAAGCACATTGATATGATAAATGGTTCTTTACCCCTCACATCCATTTGGATCTCTCTTTGTGTCTAAAAGATTTTCTTCTATATTTCTTCAAATATACTTTCTGTCACCTCTCATCATTTTCCCTCTGGAACCCCAATAATGCTAATTTTGTTTCATTTTATGGCCTCACTGATCCACTACACACACCCAGAACCAGTGTCCTTCCTGGACTCCATCCAAGCATTTATGACTTGCTGAGAGGCTGCTCTGCTCTAAACTGACATGATGGTGAAGGTGATGAAGGTTTATACTCTCTCGTGTGTATGCTCTTCAGACTACATTCTCACCATGTACTTGTTGGGGTCCTTGCTACTCCAGGATGTCGCTATTATTGTTCTATGACTGTGGTTCAAGAGCGTGGTCCTACCTGTGGTCTTTGTCTGCATTTGATTCTTGAGCCCTTTGCATCGTCATGTACAGCATGTACTTTATACTGTTTCTAAGATCCTTAACCAGTGAGCAGCATGGTTCTGTAATGCATCATGAATACACGTGGAAGTCTTATAAGGGAGAAGTTGAGGTACATGCAGATATGTGTAATAAATGAGTATTTAGGGACATTGGTAAGTAAGTCTAAGCAAATTAGACTTTGGGCATATAAGAATAGTGGCTTACCAAGATGCCTGGGTGTTTCAACGAATGAGAGTCTGCTTTTGATTCAGGTCATGATCGCAGGGTCCTGGGATCGAGTATCACTTCAGGCTTCTCACGGGGAGCCTGCTTCTCCTTCTGCCTATGTCTCTTTCTCTCTGTTTCAAAGAAGCAAACAAACAAACAAATAAATAAATAATCTTTCAAAAAAGGAATAGTTGTTTGCAAATTGCCTAATTCAGAGACTGAGTAAGGAATATGTAATGAAAGAGACATTGTAGTTTGTGTAATTTGATATATTTCTCTTTTTATGACAACAAAATTGTCAGTTGGAGACTAGATAGGTCACCACAGAATCCTATGTCCAAAGAGGCTCCTGAGGGAAACTGCTTTGTGTAGAGGAGCCCCAGACCCTGACAGGAAACCCTCCCAGAACCTCCATCTGCACCTGCTCCTGGGTTTTCAAGACAGAAGTGGTGAGTAGTGTGCACCCCCTGGTGATCCTGATCCCCTTCCAACGGGATATTTTGTGCTCACACTGTGGTCCCCTCAGTGTGCCCTTCCCATAGTAATACACTGTGGAGTCCTTGGCTTTCAGGCTGTTCATCTGCAAATACAGTGTGATCCTGGTGGACCCAGCTCATAAAATAGCTACTGAAGGTGAATACAGAGGACACACAGGGGAGTCTTGCAGTTGATATGAGGCAGACCTACAGGAGACAATGTATTTTATTTTGCATGTGGATGAGCTACTTAATATATGGTGTGAGGTGGGATTTCATATGAGGACAAGGTGTTTATTCATGGCTTCTGTGCATTTCTGATTGTGTTTTTCATTAGTTTTGTTGTTTAGTTCAATAGTTTTGCTACAGATTTTGAATGTCATCCTTAGTCTGATGATATATTTGCAAATATCTTCTCCCATCCTCTAGGTTGCCTCTTAACTATGTTGAGTGTTTCCAAAGCTGTACAACAGCTCTTTCCTTGATGGAATCCATATAGCTTATTTTTGGTTTTGTTTTCCTTTCTTCTGGAGATTCAGGTAGCAAGAAGCTTTTCTGGCTGAAGTCACAGAATCTCTAATATTTTGATGTTTTCCTGCTTCACAAATAGGTCTTTCATCTACTCTGAGTTAATCTTTGTGTTACGTGTAAGAATGTGTCCCAGGTTCATTCTTCTACTGTGACTGTCCAATATTCTCAACCTCACCTGTTGAAGAGATTGTTCTTTTTCCAGTCAATAGTCTTTTGTGCTTTGTCAAAGATAATTTGACCACAGAGTTGTGTGTCCATTTCTGGGTTTTCTATTTTGTGTCATTCGCCTATGTGCCTTCTTTTCTGGCACTATTATACCGTCTGGATGATCACAACTTCAAGGCTGCAATTGTGATGTCTTCTGCTTTGAGTTTTTCAACATTCTTTTGCCTAGTCAGGATCTATTTTCATTCCTTTCAAGTTTTAGGATTGTTTCTTCCATTTCCTTGAAAAATGTTTTCGGTGTTTTGATAAGGTTTGCATTGAATGTGTATATTGCTCCTGGTAGCATAGACATTTTATCAATATTTATTCTTCCAATCTATTAGAATAGAATGTGTTCCATCTATTTGTGTCTTCCTCAATTTCTTTCATAAGTGACCTAGGAGGTTTAGACTATAGATCCTTTCCCTCTTTGGTTAGGATTATTCCTCATTATCTGATGTTTCTCATGCAATTATAAATGGGATACACACCTTAATTTCTCTTTCTTTGGTTTCATTTCTAGTTTATAGAAATGCCACTGACCTCCTTGTATCTATTTTATATGGTTAGATTTTGCTGAATTTTTTGAAGGAGTCTTTGGGTTTTGTACCAAAATTATGAAAGACAGCAGCCCAGGTGGCTCAGCGGTTTAGCGCCACCATCAGCTCAGGGCGTGATCCTGGAGACCCGGGATCGAGTCCCACGTCGGACTCCCTGCATGGAGCCTGCTTCTGCCTCTGCCTTTGTCTATGCCTCTCTTTCTCTCTGTGTCTTTCATGAATAAATAAATATAATATTTTTTAAAAATTCCAAAAGATTTTGCATGTGCTGAGTGAAATTTGACTTTTTATTTGCTGATTTTGATGCATTTTCCTCCGTTTTTTTTTTTATTGCTGAGGCTAGGTTTTCTAGTACTATGCTGAAGAACAGTTGTGACAGTGGACATCCTTGTCATTTTCCTGAGCTTAAGGGAAAATATCTCAATTTTCCTTCTTGTATCAATTTTTAGATGGATTTTATGATATAGAATATGTTCCCCTATCCCAACACAGCATTTTTTTTTATCAAGACAGAATAATATCTTTTGTCAAATGCTTTTTGGGCAACAGTTGAGTGGATTAAATGGTTCTTGTGCTTTTTTTTATTAACGTGGTTCTTACATGGATTGTTTTGCTGACAGTGAACCATCCTTGCAGCCCAGGAATTGATCCCATTTGGTCGTGGTAAATAGCAGTAATAATATACTGTTGGTCCTATTCATTAGAAACTTGTTGAGAATTTTGCATTCATTTTCATCAAGAATAGTAGCCTCTAATTCTCCTTCATTACACGGTCTTCGTTTTGGAGGTCAATGTAATGCTGACATCAGAGAATGAGTCTGGAAGTTTTTCTTCCATTTCTATTATTTGATATAGTTTCAGAAGAATCAGAATAGATTCTTATTGCTGAGTTTCACTTGGCAACCATCCGAACCTGGACTCTTGTTTGTCAGAAAACTTTTAATTATGATTGATTTTCATATCCAGATAATGGTTCTGTACAGATTTTACTTTCGTTCCTGTTTTTGTTTTGGTTGATTTTTATGTTCCTAGGAATGCATCCGTTTCTTCCAGATTGCCCAATTATTTGGCTTATAACTGCTTATAATTTATTTATATTATTGTTTGTATTTCTTGTTGTTGGTTGTGATCTCTCCTCATCCATCCATGATTTTAACAATTTGAGTGCTTTCAGTTTTATATTGACAAGTCTGTCTAGTGGTTTCTCACTCTTACTACTATTTTCATAATATCAGCTCCTAGGTTTGTTTACATTCTGTTATTTTTTATTTCTTTATCCTTGATTTCTTTCCTAAAATTTATTATTTACCTTGTCTGATTAACTTACTTGACGCAGCATAATATCCTCCAGTTCCATCCACGTTGAAGCAAATGGTGGGTATGCATCTCTTCTGATGGCTGAGTAATATTCCATTGTATATATGGATCACATCTTCTTTATCCATTCATGTGTCATTGGACACCGAGTCTCCTTGCACAGTTTGGCTATTGTGGACATGGTGTGAAAAACCCTTGATTCCTTGTTGAGCTTCTGTGTATATAAACATTCCTGTTGTCAGAGGGATATTACATTCCCTGCTGTTAGGTTATTAGTAGACATTTGTTACATTATTGTTTTGGTTAATTGGTTTATGTATTGGCTGCTCCTAAGTAAATGGTGTGGATATTTAGTAAAGAGAGATATTTTTTTAGCTAGAGTAATGGTATAGTATCCTTTAATGTTATAGTATCCTTCTTCATCTCTTATTATAGTCTTTGTTTTCAGTTCTAGTTCATCTGATTTAAGTCTTGCTCCTCTTGATGTCCATTGACATGATAAATGGCTCTTTACTACCTCACGTTCAATTTGGATGTGTCTTTGTATTGAAAATGAGTGTCTTCTATGATTTGATCAAATATACGTTCTTTCCTCTATTTTCTCTCATGCACACCAATTATTCTAATTTTTTTTGTATGGCATTGCTGATTCTTGAGTTTCTCCTTATGTTCAATTATTTGTGTTTCTCTCTTTCCCTCAGCTTCCTTCCTTTCTATCAACTTGTCTTCAATGTCACTTAATCTCCCTTCTGACTCATTTACCCTAGCTGTTGGAGGATGCAGTTTAGACTGCATGTCAGAGCACTTTTCATTTTCACCTGAACTTGCTTAATTTCTACACTAAGTGATAACCTAGTGTGTTTTAGCTTTCTTGAATACCAGCTAGAACCTAACTGTGGTCTCCCAGTCCACACTGGCCTAGATGCTTCTGGGGGCAGACACAGGTGCACTGATCTGCAGGGTGCCCAATGGCAGGAGAGTATTATGCTGAGTGAAGTAAGTACATCAGAGAAGGACGAACAATATTTGGTCTCACTCATATGGGGAATACGAAAAATAGGGGAAGGAATTGTAGGGGAAATGAGAGAAAATGAGTGGTAAATATCAGAGAGGGTGATAGAACCTGAGAGACTCCTAAATCTGGGAAATGAACGAGGAGGAGTGGAAGGGGAGTTGGGCAGGGGGTGGGCTGACTAGGTGATGGGCACTGAGGTGGGGCACTTGATGGGATGAACACTGGATGTTATACTGTGGGTCGGCAAAACAAATTCCAATAATAATATACCAAAAAATCCCTCTCTATTGTTGCCTCTCTAATGTGTGTTGCTGATGGAATTATTTTACCTTTTTTTCTCTATCTAATTCAATTTGCCAACATATACCTGTGGTTTTTGAGTCACATGCAGTAACTGGACTATTGTCTTTGAGGAGGACACATAAAATGATGAAACCTGAGAATTATACTATATATTTCAAATTGGACTTAAACTCGCACATCCTTTGAAGCAATAAGATGTGGAGGATGTTGCAGAACAAAGACTACTTTCTGGGGCCTCTCAGAGAGCTGCTTAACTAAGGACATCATCCACCCAAACCACAGAGAGGATCGTGCCCCCACAGACACTGCTGGAGCCTACATGATTTCACAGAAGCCTTGGAATTCCTTAGAAGTGAGTGTGTTTCCATGGGTGATTACCTTTGGATACGTGTACTTTTGATGTAGATTTCTCTCCCCAAACGTGAGGAGGACCCTCCAACTCATTGAGAGCCTGAGTAGAATCAAGGCAAAGGAAGGCCTAAGTCTTCATTTTTATTACTGTCTCAATGCCTAACCAGAATATAGGAAAATCTAAAAAAATTGAAATCTACTAACTTGGGTATATATCTGGTTAAAGGTCATCAAGTGGAATTTAGAAGACTGGAATTTAGAACAATGTTTATAAAGATACAATTGGGATTGAACAGACATGGAAGACACTGAAGAATCACTTACTGTAGTGATAAAAAGAAAAACAAAAACAAACAAAAAATCCCTTTTCTGCCCCAAAGTAAAAATGCTATTACCAACATGTTGTCCCATATGCAGGAATAAAAGGACACATGAAAGAAAATACTGGGGATATAGAAGATAACATGGTGGATAACAATGACCCACAAGAAGAGGGGATAAAAGCTCATGGACCTAAAGGTAGACTTAGGGAATTCAGTGGCTTATGAAAACAGTAATATTTTTATCATTGGAGTCCCACAAAATGAAGAGAGAGAAAATGTTCCAGGTTATTCGATCAAAATATAGCCAGAAAACTCCCTAATCAGGAAGGACATAGACCTTAAAATCCAGGAAGCACACATACTCCCATGAAATTCAACAAGTTTTATCATCTCCAAGGCATTTCAATATCAAACTCACAGAATACGCAGACAAGGAAGGAATCCTGAAAGCAGCAAGGGAACTGCTGTCCTGAACCTCACAGCCACCAGAATAGCAGCATCTGGATGGTGATGCTCAGACTCAGGTCCCACAGGGTCAGCACATCCCCCTCCTCTGGAAATGTTGATAAATCATCCTCCTCACAGTAGAGTTCCACAATCTCCCAGTCCCCTGCTCCATATGTGAAGGTTCTCCCTCCGTGTGTCCGCTGGGTCTTGTTCACAGAGTCCAAGGATTGTCCACAGGTTCATCCTCTCTGCAGGAGGGAACAAGTGCGAAATCCACACATCACCTTATGGACAGAAGTTATCAGGGACTTATCACACCTCATGGATGGAAGTTATCACCTCATGGACAGAAGTTATCAGGGACTTATCACAACAAATGCTGCAAGAATTTCAGAGCATCATTGTTTGGGTTCATGTGTCACTAAAATCTTAGCCTGTGCCCCCTCCTGGAACATCATAGGAACAGGGGGAATAAACAACAGATACCCATTCCCACAGTTCTAGAATCTGGGAAGTCTGAGGTCCAGATGCCAACAGATCTGGTGTCTGGAGAGTGCGCACATCCTAAGGCGCCCTTTCCCAGTCACCTTGCATGGCGTCAGGACTGGGTGTATAAGGGCCCTGATACCATCATGGGGCTGAAACTCCTGACATAAGTTCTCCCCTAAGTCCCTACCTCCAACCCCATCACATGGGTGTTAGTTCTAGATGGGGAAGGTCAGTCACTCACTGTGAGCTGATATCAGCACCTAAGGTATCAATGAGATATTTCCTGCAGAGAAAAGGCTCTCCCAATCCAGTTCCTCATCCTGAGGTTCTTCCTGGATCCAGTAGAATCTTCTGGTCCCTGATTGGACACAGTATACAGATGTCTTCAAGAATCAGCTGATGACCATAGGGAGAGGACTAATTCAACTTGAAATTCTGAATGATTTCCTAGTCTACCTCTATTACCATATCATAAGTTTGCTGCTTCTCTGTGATTCTTCCTAATTTTCAGGACGTCACATATTTTTCGTGTTTAATTGTTGATTCCTCTAGAAGTTGGGGAACATGGAAATATTTGTATATTATTCATTTTTAGGGAGAATCATAAATAAGTGTAAGCAGCTCTTTGCGCATGTAAACTAGCTGTTTTCCTACATAAACTAAATTTCTGAATCAGACACTGTATAGTTAAACAGATATTCCTGGTCCAGAGATGCTCCCTGCAGGAAAATACTCTATGGAGAGGAATTCCAGACCCTGACAAGAAACCTGCCCAGAACCTCCACTTGCATCTGCTCCTTCAAGACAGAAGTAGTGAGGAGTGTGCACACCCTGGTGGTCCTGATCCCCTTCTACAGGGAGGTTTGTGTCTGGGCTCACACTGAGGTCCCCTCACTGTGTCCCTTGCTCAGTAATACATGGCCGTGTCCTCAGCTCTCAGGCATCTTCAGAAACAGTGTGTTCTTGGCGTTGTCTTTGGAGATGGTGAATCGGCCCTTCACAGCGTCTGCGTAGCTTGTGCTACTTCCGCTAGCATATATCCATGCGACCCACTGCACCCCCTTCCCGGGAGCCTGGCGGACCCAGCTCATGCTGTAGCTACTGAAGGTGAATCCAGCGGCCACACAGGAGAGTCTCAGGGACCCCCCAGGCTTCACAGGGTCTCCCCCAGACTCCACCAGCTGCACCTCACCATGGACACTTGCAGACACAACACATCTTGGTCAGGAAACTGTCCCACATCCACTGTTTCTCACTCACAAACTCAAGGTCTCTTGTCTTCCATGAATTACCTTTTAAAATAGCGATAATGAAAACCCAACTGAGCACAGACTCCATGGTGAGTTGTCTGTATTCTGGCCTGATCCCTGTATGGGGTCACCTGAGCATCCTGGAACTGGTTTAATCTGTGGAGGGAGGGCCTTATTTGCATGTCCTATGACTAAATAGTCATCTCCAGACTTGGATTTGATTCTTTACAAGTTATAAACAGGGATTGCATTATATCTGCATTCAACCCTGTTTCGTGTCTTGTGAGAATATGAAATGTTCTACCTGTGAACAGAATTTTCTTTGCATCTATTTAAAAATCTCTCATTATTGTTGAGAATTTTTAGTATGTATTATTTTAACTACATCCCAATATTTGATCCCATTATATTTAATGGCAATGTCAATGCAATTATTTTGTTAATTTCCTTTTAAGTGATTTGTGTTATTGTGTTAAAGTATAGCTTTATTTGCTATTTTTATTTTATCCCCTGAACATTGTTGAAATAGTTAATTAATTCTAAACATTTGTTTGTGGAGGTTCAAACATTTGCTCTTGTAGCAGCAGATCATGTCATATGGATAATATATTTTTTTATTTACCTACTAATTTATAAATCTTTTAATTTTTTATTACCTTTATTTCCAGGGTAGGTCTTCCTATTTTTGTGGTGAAAATATCTTTCTTCTATTTTCCTGAGTTCTTGGGACATACAACTCTGTAGACATTAGACAGATCTTGGGAGTAAAGTATTTCATTTTGCCTGTGCATGAGCTACCTAGAATATGACACCAAGACAAAGACCCAAGTAGATGGCCCATGTACCTCTAAGACAACAAAGACCTTATATTTGTGGAAAGTTAAAGCCACGAATTTTTTTTGAGTCAGTGAATTATTGAGAAACGGACAAGACTTGTTTGTACAGCATTCTGAGCCCTGTGTTCCCTGTTCTGGTGCTGAGGATGGTTGTTCCCTCCTGGTACAGAGAAGGAAACATTCGGAAGAAGATTTATTTCCTGCCAACAAGGGGATATATGTGGGATATATGTGGCTCACCATGTTTGACCTCTGGGGGTTTTAAAGTGGCATTTGTTCACAATAACCCAGGGGACCAGCTGACATATACGGTGTCACAGTCGATTGTCTTTCATGATACCATGTTGAATAATCATGGTGAGAATGAGTATCCTTGTGTGGCTCCTGACTTGACAGGAAGGCTTCAGTTTTTCACTGTTGAATATGGTATTGGTGTGTGTGTTTTGGAAATTGCCACTATTCTCTCGACTCAATATCTTCTGCCTCGATTTTTAAGACGTTTTGAGGATAAAGTGTGATGGCTTTTGCCAAATTGTTTTAGGCATCATAGGAAAGGATCATGTACATCTAATCCTTCACTCTGCTAATTCAGGGGATCCCAGTTATAATCTGGGCATATTGAAGGATCCTTGCACCCCAGGGCTGATTTCCTCTGGGTCCTCTTGTGTAATCCTCTCCATGTGCTGTTGCATTCAGGATGCCAGGATTTTGCATTTATGTGCATCTGAGATATGACCTTTAGTACCTTCCGAAGGGGGCCTTGCCTTGCTTTGTTTTCAGAGTCATCCTGGCCTCCTTAAGTGAATCTGGGCATGTTCCATTCTCATTATTTTGGAATAGGTTCAGATGTTTTGGCCTTAATTCTTCTGAAAATGTTTGGTCGAATTCATAGATAAATCCATCTGATACGGGATTTTTTTCTTTTTGGTTTGTTCTTTTTTATTTTACTTTATTTGTTTGGTCTTTTTTTGAGAGAATAGCTTTTAGATAATAACATTCATTTGTCTTATTAGATTTTTTTTGCTCATATTTTATTACTTTATGAAAACTTTTAGTGGATTGGCAATTCTAGAAATTTTATAATTTGCCTTGGTTATTCAATATGTGCTGTAGTATCATCTTTGTATTTTTTTCATGAGCTTTTTAAAAGATTTTATTTATTTATTCATGAGAAACACACACACACAGACAGAGAGAGAGAGAGAGAGAGAGAGATAGGCAGAGACACAGGCTGAAGGAGAAGCAGGCACTATGCAGGGAGCCTGACATGGAACTCGATCCCCGGACTCAAGGATCACACCCTGGGCCAAAGGTGGCACATAATCGCTAAGCCACCCAGGCTGCCCACATTTTCATGGACTTTTGGTTTTCTTTAGTGTCAGTAGTTTCTTCACTTTGACATCTAAATGTATTATTTCAGGCTCACATATTTTCCTAGACTACCTATGAGTTATAAATTTCATTTTTCTTTTCAATATACTTATTTAAATCTCATTTGTATTTCTTTAGTCACTATTTCTGTTTTCCATTCTAATAATTGTAGTGTTACTTAAATTAATTAAAATACTAGTTGTCGTTGTTTTTAAATAGAAAATACCCATAATCATATGGAAACACAAATCCATTCAGAATGACCATACAATTATGAAAAGGAAGACCAATCCTCTAGCATCAGACTTACCTCTTTATAAATATTTGGAGAGGCATATCAAGACATCACCGTGTGACCATATATAGTCAGACATGTACACAATGCAGCACATTATGTAGCCTGGAAGTAAACGTGGTGAACCATTGGATTCTCCTAATTTCTTTACCCCAAGCACGTTTCACATTTCAAAAAAGAAGAAGATATTCCAAGATCATTAATGACAGATCTATGGTCCAGACTCTGAAGCCTGACATCTCCCAATTCTTCCAAGATGATGCCTCAAGGGACATTCTCTTTTTCTGTCCAAATAGTGATTGTAAATATCCCCCCAGAAAAAGTAATACATTTTTTATTGATGCAAAGTGTTTAACCTG